>NC_048238.1:15409766-15783495 GCF_002007445.2 Ailuropoda melanoleuca
TTTTTTTGAAATAACTTTAGGAGAATAGGTATTATTTCTTCTTTAAATGTTTGGTAGAATTCCCCAGGAAAAGCATCTGGGCCTGGAGTTTTGTTATTTGGAAGGTTGTTTATCACAGACTCAATCTCCTCATAATTAATTAGTTTATATATGTTGTATTTTCTTATATGAGTAAATTAATCTCAAATTAATTTAACAGCTTTGTTGAGACATAATTCACATACCATAAAGTTGACCAATTTAAAATATACAATTCACTGATAGTATATTTACAGAGTTGTGCAACTATCACCATAATCTAGTTTTTAAACATTTTGCCATCCTAAAAAGATGACTTGAACCCATTAGCAGTCACCAGTCACCTCCCCCATCACAATTCTAGGCAACCAGTAATCTGTTTTCTGTTTCTATAAATTTACCTATTCTGGACATTTCATGTAAATGGGATCACACAATGTGTGGTCTTCTGTGACTGGCTTCTTTCACTTAGCGCAATGTTTTTGAGGTTCATTCACATTGTAACGTATGAATGCTTCATTCCTTTTTATGGCTGAATAATATTCCATTATATGAATAAACCACATTTTCTTTTTTTTTTAATTAAAAAAATTTTTTTTAAGTTTTTAATTGCAGTACAGTGAATACATAGTATTACAGTAGCTTCAGGTGTACAATATAGTGATTTAACAATTCCATACATCACCCTGTGCTCATCACAAATGCACTCCTTAATCCCCATCACCTATTTAATCCATCCCCCCATCTACCTCCCCTCTGGTAGCCATCACTTTGTTCTCTATAGTTGAGGGTCTGTTTCTTGGTTTGCCTCTCTCTGTCTCTCGGTCTCTCTCTCTCTCTTCCTTTGCTCATTTGTTTTGTTCCTTAAATTCCACATATGAGTGAAATCACATGGTATTTTTCTTTCTCTGACTTATTTCATTCGGCTTATACTCTCTAGCTCCATCCATGCTGTTGCAAATGGCAATATTTCATTCTCTTTTATGGCTGAGTAATATTCCATTGTGTATATATGCCACTATTCTTTATCCATTCATCAATCGATGGACACTTGTGTTGCTTCCATATCTTGGCTATTATAAATAATGCTGCTATAAACATAGGGGTGCACATATCCCTTTGAATTAGTGTGCTTGTATTCTTTGGGTAAATACCCTGTAGTGGGATTGCTGCATTGTAAGGTATTTCTATTTTTAACTTTTTGGGGACCCTTCATATTGTTTTCCACAGTGGCTGCCACAGTTTGCATTCCCAGCAACAGTGCACGAGGGTTCCCCTTTCTCCGCATCCTTGCCAACACCTGTTGTTTCTTGTCTTGATTTTAGCCATTCTGAGAGGTGTGAGGTGATATCTCATTGTGGTTTTGATGTGCATTTCCCTGATGGTAAGTGATGTTGAGCATCTTTTCATGTGTCTGTTGGCCATCTGGATGTCTTCTTTGGAGAAATGTCTGTTCTTGTCTTCTGCCCATTTCTTAATTGGATTATTTGTTTTTTGGATGTGGAGTTTGATAAGTTCTTTATATATTTTGGATACTAACCCTTTGTCAGATATGTCATTTGCAAATATCTTCTCCCATTCCACAGGTTGTCTTTTAGTTTTGTTGATTGTTCCCTTTGCTGTGCAGAAGCTTTTTATTTTGATGTAGTCTCAGTAGTTTATTTTTGCTTTTGTGTCCCTTGCCTCAGAGGACCTATCTAGAAAAAGTTGCTATGGCTAATCCCAGAGAGGTTACTGCCTGTGCCCTCTTCTAGGATTTTTATGGTTTCAGGTCTCACATTTAGGTCTTTGTTCCATTTTGAGTTTATTTTTGTGTATGGTGTAAGAAAGTGGTTTCATTCTTTCCATGTAGCTGTCCACTTTTCCCAACACCATTTGTTGAAGAGACTGTATTTTCCTCATTGCATATTCTTTCCTGCTTTGTCGAAGATTAATTGACCATATAATTGTGAGTTTATTTCTGGGTTTTCTATTCTGTTCTATTGACCTATGTGTCTATTTTCGTGCCAGTAACATATCGTTTTGATTCCTACAGCTTTGTAATATAACTTGAAGTCTGGAATTGTGATAACCCAGTTTTATTTTTATTTTTCAAGATTGCTTTGGCTTGAATAATTCACATTTTCTTTGACCATTCATCAGACCATCAATGGATATTTGGGTTTTTTCCACTTTTTGGCTATTATGAATAATAATGTTTTGAACATTGGTGGACAGATTTTCTGCATACATATGTTTTCATTTCTCTTGGGTATATACCTGAAAGTGGAATTGTTGGATTATATGGTAACACTATTTTTAACATTTTGTGTAACTTTTAAGCTTTTTTTTCCCCAAGGGTCTGCATGATTTTACATTCCCACCAGCAGTGTATAAGGATTCCGGTTTTTCCACATCCTTGTCAACCCTTATTATGATCTTTTTTATTGTCGCCATCTTAATGAATGTGAGAAAGAACCTCATTGTGGTTTTGATTTGCATTTTTCTAATGACCAGTGATATTGAGGACCTTTGTATATACTTATTGGTCATTTGCTTATCTTCTTTGGAGAAATGTCTATGTCAGATCCTTTTTCAATTTTTTAAAAAAGATTTTATTCATTTGAGAGAGAGAGAGAGAGAGAACAAGGAGGGGGAGGGGCAGAAGGAGAGGGGGAAACAGACTCCCCCTCTGAGCAGGGAGCCTGATGCGGGCCTCTATCCCAGGACCCTGGGATGATGACCCAAGTCAAAGGCAGACACTCAACCAACTGAGCCACCCAGTCACCCCTCCTTTTTCAATTTTTAATTCAGTTATTACTCTTTTTATTATGGTGTTATTAGAATTCTTTATATATCCTATGTGCACATCCCATATTAGATAAACGATTTGGAGATAGTCTTTCTCATTCTGCAGGGTATCTTTTCCCTTTCTTGATGGTATTATTTGCAGCACAAAAATTTTTAATTTTGAGGAAATCCAATCTCTCTCTCTCTTTTTTTTTTTTTTTTGGCTTGTGGTTTTGGTGTTGTATCTAAGAAGCCATTGCCTAACCCAAAGGTATGAGGATTTATTCCTATATTCTCTTCTAAGAATTTTATAGCTTAAGCTCTTACATTTGGGTATCTGATCCATTTTGAGTTAATTTTTGTGTGTGGTGTAAGGTAGGGCTCTAACTTTATTCTTTTACATGTGGCTATCCAGTTGTCCCAGCACCATCAGTGGGAAAGACTGTTCTCCCACTTAATTGTCTTGGCACATTTGTCAAAAGTCAATTGCCCATAAAGGTATAGGTTTATTTCTGGACTTTAACTTGTATTCCATTGATCTATGGTCTATCCTAATGCAAGTAACACATGGTCCTGATTACTATAGCTCTGTAGTAAGTTTGGAAACTGGGAACTGTGAGTTGAACTTTATTCTTGTTTTCTAAGACTTTTGCAGTTATTCTGACACCCTGGCATTTCCATATGAATTTTAGAATCAGCTTGTCAACTTCTACAAAAATGCCAGCTGGGATTTTGAATCTATAGGTGTATTTGGTGGCCATTTTATTTTATTTTATTTTTTAAAAGATTTTTAAAAAATAAATAAATAAATAAATAAATAAATAATTTATTTGCTGGATGGGAGGGGCAGAGGGAAAGGGAGAGCAAGAATCTTAAGCAGACTCCCTGCTGAGCACAAAGCCCAACATGGGGCTCAATCTCATGACCCTTAGATCATGACCCTGAGATCACGACCTGAGCTGAAACCAAGAGTCAGACGCTTAACTGACTGAGCCAGCCAGGTAACCCTGGCTATTGCCATTTTAACAATACTAGGTCTTTGAGTCTATGAACATGGGATATTGTTCTATTTATTTAGATCTTTAATTTTCTTGAACAAAGTTTTGGTTTCTCAGTGTAAAAATCTTGGACTTCTTTTGTTAAATTCATTTCTGAGTATTTTATTCTTTTTGGTGCTATAGTAAGTAGAATTGCTTTCTTACTATACATTTTTGGATTGTTCATTTCTAGCGTATAGAAATACAAATGATTTTTGTATGTTGTACAATCCTGATTAACTTGTTTATTAGTTCTAATAGTTTTTAGTAGATTCCTTGGGATTTTCTATATATAAGATCATATTATTTATGAATGAAAACAGTTTTACTTCTTTTCCAGTCTGGATGCCTTTTACTTCTTTTTCTTGCTTAATTGTCCTGGCTAGACCCTCTAGACTAATGTTGACTAGACATGGTGAGAGCAGATATCCTTGCTTTGTTCCTGATCTTAAGAGGGACACATTCAGTCTTTCACCGTTAAGTGTACCAGATTGAGGAAGTTCCCTTCTATGCCTAATTTGTTGAGTGTTTTTATCACAAAAGAATGTTAGAGTTTGTCAAATGCTTTTCCTGCATCTATTTAGATGATCATGTGGTTTTTGTTCTTTATTTTATTAATATGGTGTATTACATTTGTTTATTTCAGATATTAAACAAACCTTGCATTCCTGGGATAAATCCCACTTGTTCATATTATATAATCCCTTTTTATATATTGCTGGATGCAGTTTGCTAGTATTTTTTTGAGGATTTTCCATCTATATATTTTAATTAAAAAAATTTTCAAGTAATCTCTATGCCCAACATGGGGCTCGAACTCACAACCCTGAGATCAAGAGTCACATGCTCTACTGACTGAGCCAGCCAGATGCCCCTCCATCTATATTCGTAAGAGATGTTGTGATGTGTAGTTTTCTTGTGATCTTTGGTTTTGGTATCAGGCTAAAATACTGGCTTCATATAATAAGATGGGTAGTATGCCCACCTCTTCTCTTTTTTGGAAGAGTTTGTGAATGATTGGTATTAATTCTTCTATAAACATTTGGTAGACTTCACCAGTGAAGCCATCTCATCCTGAGCTTTTCTTCATGGGAGGTTGTTTGATTACTTATTCAGTCTCTTTATCTGTTCCAAGTTTGTTCGGGTTTTCTATTTCTTCTTAGTCAGTTTTGGTAGTTTGTATCTTTATAGGAATTTGTCCATTTTATCTGGATTATCTAATTTGTTGGTGTACAATTGCTTATAGTCTTCCTTTATAATCTTTTATTTCTGTGAGGTCAGTTGTGATTCCCCTCTTTCATTCCTGATTTTAGAAATTTGAGTCCTTCTTTCTTTTTTTCTTGGCCAGTCTAGCTAAAGTTTTGTCAATTTTATTGATCTTTCCAAAGAACTAGTTTTTGGCTTCATTGATTTTTCTCTATTGTTTTTCTGTTTTCTATTTCATTTACAGGCACACCTCAGAGATATTGCAGGTTCATTTTCAGACCGCTGTAATAAAACAAATATTACAATAAAGCAAGTCAGGAGAATTTTTCAGTGTCCCAGTGCATATTCAAGTTATATTTACATTATACTGTAGTCTATTAAGTGTGCAATAGCATATCCAAAAAACAATGTATATACTTTAATTTTAAAATACTGTGTTGCTAAAAGAAATGCTAGTCATCATCTGAGCTTTCAGCCAGTCATCATCTTGCCGGTGGAGGGTCTTGCCTAAATCTTGATGGCTGCTGACTGATCAGGGTGATGGTTGGTGAAGGTTGGGGTAGCTGTGGCAATTTCTTAAAATAAGACAACAGTGAAATTTGCTAAATTGATTTGCTGTTCCTTTCATGAATGATTTCTCCGTAGCATGGGATGCTGTTTGACAGCATTTTATCCACAGTAACTTCTTTCAGAATTGGAGTCTGTCCTCTCAAACCCTGCTGCTGCTTTATCAACTAAATGTATATAATATTTTAAATCCTTTGTTGTCATTTCAACAATCTTCACAGCATTTTCACCAGGAGTAGATTCATCTCAAGAAGCCACTTTCTTTGCTCATCCATAAGAAGCAACTCGTCATCCATTAAAATTTTATCCTGAGATGGCAGCAATTCAGTCCCATCTTCAGGCTCCACTTCTAATTTTAGTTCTCTTGTGGTTTCCACCACATCTGCAGTTGCTCCCTTCACTGAAGTCTTGAACCCCTCAAAGTCATCCATGAGGGTTAGAATCAACTTCTTCCAAACTCCTGTTAATGTTGATACTTGACCTTTTCCCATGAATCACGAATGTTCTTAATGGCATCAACAATGGTGAATCCTTTTCAGAATGTTTTCCATTTACTTTTCCCAGATCAATCAGAGGAATCACTATCTATGGCAGTTATAGCCTTATAAAATGTATTTCTTAAATAATAAGATTTGAAAGTCTAAATTCCTCCTTGATCCATGGGCTGCAGAATGAATGTGGTGTTAGCAGTCACAAAAACATTAGTCTCACTGTACATCTCCATCAGAGTGCTCAGATAACCAGGTGCATTGTCGTTGAGCAGGCATATTTTAAAAGGAATCTTTCTTTCTGAGCAGTAGGCCTCAACAATGGGCTTAAAATATTCAGTAAACCATGTTGTAAACAGGTGTGCTGTCATTTAGGCTTTGTTTTTCCATTTATAGAGCACAGGCAGAATGGATTTAGCGTAATTCTTAAAGGCCCTAGGATTTTCAGAATGGTAAATAAACATTGCCTTCAGGGTGCCTGGGTGGCTCAGTTGGTTAAGCATCTGCTTTCAGCTCAGGTCATGATCCCAGGGTCCTGGAGTTGAGCCTCCTGTCCGGCTCCCTGCTCAGTGGGGAGTCTGCTTCTCCCTTTCCCTCTGCCCCTGCTTGTGCTCCCTCTTTCTCTCTCAAATAAATAAAAATAATCTTAAAAAAAATAAACATCGCCTTCAACTTAAAGTCACCAGCTGCATTAGCCCCTAACAAGAATGTCAGCCTGCCCTTGGAAGCTTTGAAGCCAGGCACTGACTTCTCACTAGCTATGGGAGTCCTAGATGGCATCTTCTTCCAATAGAAGGCTATTTCATCTGTATTGAAAATCTGTTGTTTAGTGGAGCCATCTTCATTAATTATTTTAGCCAGATTTTCTGGATAACTTGCTACAGCATCTATATCAGCACTTGTTACTTCACCTTGAACTTTAATATTATGGAGATGGCTTCTTTCCTTAAACCTCATCAACCGACCTTTGCTAGTTTCAAACCTTTCTTCTGCAGCTTCCCCACCTCTCTCGGCCTTCACAGAATTGAAGAGAGTTAAGACTTTGCTCTGGATTAGGCTTTGGTCTAAGAGAATATTGTGGCTGGTTTGATCTTCCATCCAGACCACTTAGACTTTTCTCCATATTAGCAATAAGGCTGTTTCACTTTCTTATCATTTGGGTTTATTGGAATAGCAGTTTAATTTCCTTAAAATTTTTTTCCTTTCATTCACAACTTGGCTAGCTTTTTGGCACAGAAGGCTTAGTTTTCAGCCTCTATTGGCTTTCAGCATGCCTTCATCACTAAGCTTAATCATTTCTAGCTTTTGATTTAAAGTGAGGGACACTTGGCTGCTCAGTCAGATGACTCTTGATCTCGGGGTTGTGAGTTTGAGCCCCACATTGGGTGTGTAGAGATTACTAAAAAAAAAAAAAAAACAAACAAAAATAAAAACAAAAAAACTGAAAAAAATACAAAGTGAGAGACCTGTGACTCCCTTTCACTTGAACACTTAGAGGCCATTGTAGGGTTATAAATTGGTCTAATTTCAATATTGTTGTGTCTCGGGGGATAGGGAGGCTCAAGGAAAGGGAGAAATGGGGGAATGACTGGTCAGAGCAGTCAGAACAGGTACAATATTTATCGATTAAGTTGGCTGTCTTATATGGGCATAGTTTGTGGCACCCCCAAACAATTACAATACTAACCTTAAAGATCACTGATCATAGAGCACCATAACCAGTAAAATAATAATGGAAAAGTTTGAAATATTGTGAGAATTACCAAAATCTGACACAGAGACACAAAGTGAGCAAATGCTGTTCGAAAAATGGCGCGGATAGACTTGCTCTATGGAGCGTTACCACAAACCTTTAATATGTAAAAATACCTGTGAAGTACTGTAAAACATTTATGCCTGTAGTTTTCCTCTATTCTTTATTCTTTCCATCCTGCTTTCTTTTGGTTTACTCTTTTTTTTTCTAGTTTTTGAAGGCAGAGATTATGTTATCGATTTGAGAACTTTTTTAATATAAGCATTTATAGCTATAGATTTTCCTCTAAGCACTGTTTTGGTTGTGTCTCACATGTTTTGACATATTGTGTTTTAATCTTCATTTATCTTAAAGTATTTTCTAATTTCTCTTGTGATTTCTCCTTTGACCCATTGGTTATTTAGGATTGTGTTGTTTAATTTCCTTGTATTTGTGATTTCCCCAAATTTCTTTCTGTTATTAATCTCTAATTTATTCCCTTTATAGTCAGAAAAGATATTTTGTATTGTTTTGATCATGTTAAATCTATTGAGACTTATATTGTGGCCTAGCATAGGATCTATTGTGGACAATGTTCCACATGTGCTTTAGAAAAATGTATACTCTGTTATTGGGTGGAGTGTTTTATGCGTATCTATTAAATTCAGTTGGTTTATAGTGCTGTTCAAGTCTTTTATATCCTTTTTTATTTTCTGCCTCATTGTTCTATCCATTATTGAAAGTAGAATATTGAAGTCCCCAACTATTATTGTTAAATTGTCTATTTCTCCTTTCAACTCTGTTTTTGCTTCATATAGTTTTGGCTTTGTTGTTGGGTTCATATATGTTTACAATTGTTTTATCTTCTTGTCTGACTCTTTTATATTTTATATCCCTCTATCTCTAGTAATATATTTTGTCTTCAAGTCTATTCTGTCTACTATGAGTATAGCCACCCTAACTCTCTTATGGTTGATGTTTGCATAATACATCTTTTTGTTGTTGTTCTTTCAAGCTCTTTGTATCTTTGAAACTAAAGTGTATCTCCTGTAAAAAACATACAGTTGGGTCTTTTTGTAAAAATCCAGTCTCACAATCTCTGCTTTTTGATTTTTTAAAATCTATTCACATATGATGTTATTATTGATATGGCTGGATTTACCTCTGCCATTTTGCTTTTTGGGGGAGCGGGTATATGACTCATAGCTGCTTTATTTCTCTCTTCCTCCTTTATTTAGAATTTATTTTTATAAATGGTTGAGGTGGTTTAGCATCCTGACAGATAACTATGTTAGCACCATGTTAAAAAAAAATTGCCCTTTTCTACTGATTGTAACACCTCCTTTGTCATATATATTGTTGCCATATATAGTTCACTAAGTTTATGCAATTGCTATTATGTTCTGCTCGTGCATCTGTCTTCTCTTCTGTCAATATCTATTGTTTGATTTAAGCAACTTCATTGGAAATTGTAGTGTCTGCTATAGCAAGTCCCTCTTTATTTTTCTTGTTTTTTAAAAATTATCTTGGATATGCTCAGACATCAATTGCTTGTGTAAATCTTTGAAATAAAAAAGAAAACGCCAGTGGTAATCCTTTTAAAATTTCATAATACGTGCACACTGACCACCTAGTAACAGGGCGTGTGTGAAATTAGGCAATTCATTTGATGTAGAAACTGGTAAGTGGTAACATAACACATTAAAACAAGACACAGTGGGATGATTTATGTATCTTTCACCTAATAATTGTTTCGTTAACATAGGGTGAATGCTATTGAGAGTAGTGCCATCAGGATATTGAAAGAGAGAATGATTTCAAGAAAAACTGCCCTCATTCGTGCTTTCCAACTTCAAGACCACAGTAAATCAGGTAATAAAATTATGTAATGCTTACCATTTCTTAACATACCAGCTTACATACAAATCAGTTTTCTTTCTTTTTTTTTTTTTTTTGGTTCTCAAGATTTCAGTTTTCTATTTTTACTAGCAAGAAAAGATAGAGATAAAAATAAAATATAATCCATTATGTGCTTCAAAAAGCCACATTCCTCCTTTGCAGTAAGTTTCTTTCAACTTAAAACAACAACCCTTCTCTTCTGGTCGTATCTCAGACTAAATACTCTGTAAGACCTTCCTGTTAAGAAACAGCTAGATTCTAGAGGATACAGAATTTTAATGCATCTGCTAGTCTCACAGTAAGATAAATATCTAGGAAACATTTTCTTTCCTCATGAAAGGTTTTTTGAAACCACATATGGGAGCATGGAGCAGCAAGCAAGCACAAAATGGTAGATTGTCCTGAGGGCAAATGCTAATTTTGGTGTAATACTCAATCCTGAGACTAAACCATGGGATAATAGAAAGATGGATAAGCTGGATCTGAGACTTCTACATTAAGCTTGGGCCCTCAAAGTGGCTATGGTAGGCTTGTGTTTGTAGTGCCTCCTGACTCTTGGCAAGCAAGTGCAAATCCATGTTCAAGGGATGCATCCGTAATTTTGGCCACTAATATATCCCAAGAGTAAGATCAACCACAGCTCATAACCAAAGATCATGAAACAAACAAGGAGACAAGCTACCATGAGTAAGAGTCAGTAGAAACGGCAAACTACAGATTTAGTTCCCTAAAGATATCAGATATTAGAATTATTGAATACAAATACAAACAACTAAGAAATGTTTAAAGAAATAAAAGATGGAATTGCAGACATGCATTTGAAAATGATTTGAAGAACCAAATAGGTATAAAAATATACTTGTTAAAAAAACCCATAATGGATGGGTTAAACAGAAGAGTAGACATTGTTTAAGAAAGAATTAGAAAGATTAAGAGTTATGGACAGTAAAAGTCTAACATACATCTACTCAGGGTCCCAGGAGGAGAGACCGTAAGAGAGGATATATTGGACATGATTATGGCTGAGACTTTTCCAGAACTGATGAGCAACTCATATTCACAGGTAGAGAGGTATAGTGTTTCTCAAACAGGATAAAAAAATTTAAATTCACACCTATACACACTTGTGGAGAAACTCAGAGCACCAACAGCAAATAAAAATATCTTAAAAGCAGAGAGAAATACACAGTGCTACAAAGAGAAAACAATTAGACTGTTATCAGACTTCTCAATAGTTGCAATAGAAGCCAGTAGACAGTGGAATCATATACACAAAACACTGAAAATAAAATTTAGGAAAAGATATAACATGAAAATACTAACAAAATCAAAGTTGGAACAGCTCTATTAATATTAGACAAAGTAGACTCTAAGGAAATATACATTACTAGAAATAAAAAGGGACACTTTATGATGATAAAATATTCAGTTTGCCAGTTGAATCCATACTAAATGTGTATGTACCGATTAATATAGCCTCAAAAATATGTAAAAAAAATGAACAGAACAAATAGAAGTAGAAAAATCTACCATCATATTGGGAGATTTTAACACTCCTTTAACTAAAAGAATTAACTGACAAAAATATTAGCAGACTTTCCCTAAAAGATGTATATAGAACCCTGCACCCAACATTGCAGAATATACATTTTTGTCAAGCACAAATGGAACACTTACAAAAATTGATTATAAATTGGAAAAGAAAGCAAATCTCAATAAATTTTGTATTCAAAATATACAGAATACATTTTCTATCATAGTGAATTGACAGAAGGTAGCCAGAAAATTCCCTGGGGCTTAGAAATGAGAAATACAATTCTGAGTAACTCAGATCAAAGGAGAAATAACAGTGGAAATTAGAATTCTGCAATTGAATGATAATGAAAATGCAACATATTGAAACTTATAAGATGCAAGTTAGAGAAGCACTGAACATGCATATATTTTAATATTTTAAAATATGAAACTATGATCAACAAAGTAAAAAAATAAAGATTCTTTGAAGAAACTAGTAAAGTTGATAAAACACTGGTAAGGAGAAAGAGAAATAACCAATGCCAGAATTGAAAGGGGAGATATTACTCAGACTTTACAGATATTAAAAAGCTCATAAGAGGTATTATAAAAACTCATGCTAATAATTGACACTTTAGATTAAATGGACAAATTCCTAAAATATGTACACACACACACTCTCTCTCTCTTACCAAAACGGACACACACAAAAAAATAGAAAATCTGAACAATCCTATAACTGTTGAAGAAAACGGGGTCTGAAATTTTGAAACTTGCCACAAAGAAACCTTAGTTCATATAGCTTCATTAGCTATTACAATATACATTTAAGAATAAAACCAGTATTACACAAACTCTTCCAGAGAATGGAAATAGAAGGAATATTTCCAAGATTATTTTAGGAGGTCAGCATAACCTTGATACCAAAATGTAACAAAAACATTATGAAAAAGGAAAATTAATGGCTAATCTCACTCATAAATTTAGATGAAAAAAATCCTAAATGAAATAATAGCAAAAGGTTAATAGAGTACAACAAAGTTTGGTTTATTCTAGAAATGTTAGGAATTCTAGATTGTTTTAATATTCAGAAATTAATCAGTGTAATTCACTGTTTTAACTAAATTAAAGAAGTCATGATTCTCTCAAAATAAGAAAAACTTGGGGCGCCTGGGTGGCGCAGTCATTAAGCGTCTGCCTTTGGCTCAGGGCGTGATCCCGGCGTTATGGGATCGAGCCCCACATCAGGCTCCTCCGCTAGGAGCCTGCTTCTTCCTCTCCCACTCCCCCTGCTTGTGTTCCCTCTCTCGCTGGCTGTCTCTCTGTCAAATAAATAAATAAAATCTTTTAAAAAAAATAAGAAAAACTTGCTGGATGTATTTTACCTTGGTTTCATGGCTTTAGAAAACACTTAGAAAACTAAAAATAGAAGCAAATTTCCTTAATCTCATAAAGGATATCTAACAAAGCCTATAGAAAATAGCACACTTGATGGAGTAATGTTGAAACCTCTTCTTCTAAGATTGGGAATGAGAGAAAGATGCTGAATAATTCCTATCCCCCAATGTGTCTACCTCCTAATTCCCAGAATCTCTGAATGTTACCTTATATGGCTAAAGGGATTTTGTAGATGTGATTAAAATAATGATCTTGACCTAGGGAGACTAACCTGCATTATCTAGGTGGGATTGATATAATCACAATGGTTCTTATAAGAGGGATGTGGGAGGAGTCAGAGTTGGAGGAGAAGGTGATGTGCTGATGGAAGCAAATATTGAAATGATACACCCTGAAAATAGAGGAAGGTGCCTCAAGCCAAGGAATATAGGCAGCCTTTAGAAGCTGAAAAGGGGAAGAAAATGGATCCTCCCATCAGAATTTCCCAAAGGAACCAGCCCTGCTGACACTTTGACTTGGCCCAGCAAACAGATTTTGGACTTCTAATCTCCAGAACTTTAAGAGAATAAATTTGTGTTGTTTTAAGCCACTAAATCTGTGGTAATTTGTTACAGCAGCAGTAGGAAACTAATACAGATGTCTACTCTCAAGATTGTTCAACATTGTACTAGGGATGCTAGCTACTGCAATAAGGCAAGTTAAATAAGATGATAAGAATTAAAAAGGAAGAAATAAAATGTTACTATGTGTAGACAACATAATTGAGTATTCAGAAAACCCAAATAAAGACACAGAAAAACTATTAGAATTAATAAGTGAATTTAACAAGTTGTAGAACACAAAGTCAATACACAGAAATTGATTGCATTTCCATATATTAGTATATTGGTTAGAGTCTGTTGAGGAGACAGAAACCACAGCAATAATTTGAACAGAGAAATTTAATATAAAGAATTACTAACTAGTAAAAGGTGATTAATTACTAAAATGGCTAAAAGAGAACTCTAAAGAATACAGGAATAGAAATTGTAGGGAACAGCTGCTATCTCTAAGGCTGAGAGAGTGTACCCAAGGAAGGAACAAACTGGAAGAGTCCCCTACTCCCACGAAGGCTAAGATTCAGACCTCACTGAAGGAGTGACTGTAGCCCACTAGATGGGGGAAGTTCACTGAGGCGTCCCATGTCAAAGCTGGTCTATAGCTGGGGGCCAGGACTGAAGAGGATGGAGCTACCCACTGGGGTGCCAGCAAAACCCTCTGGACTGTGTACCACTGAGTCTCCCACACACTCTTGGCAAGGAAGGCATTCACTGTGGTGCCAGTGAAATTGACTAGATAGTGGGTGCCAATGCATTTCCCATATACCTCTGGCAACCATGCTGTGCTGTAAAAGCAAGAAGGAAAGCATACCAGAAGCATTTCTTCTGCCAAGTCTTAGAGCATTCTTCCTGTACCCTCTACTGACATTATACCAGCTGCCAAAAGAGAAATATTTACAGGGTTCAGTTCCAGTGCCACAAAATAGGGCAAAGAAGGGTAGATTTGGAGCTGAGCAGGAATAAACTGATAACTGGTATAGCTAGGAATTAACTTTTAGATAATGAAAATCTTAAAAGATACCATTCACAGCAGATAAGCAAGTACTGAGGAAGGAACCTAATGACTGATGTATGAGATTTCTAAAATATTATTAAGAGAAATTTAAAAGGACTGAAATAAATGGATAGATATTACTGTGTTCAAGGGCTGAAGTTGTCAAGATATAAATTCTTTTCAAATTTAGCTGTCGGTTTGATGCACCAAAAGGGCATGTACAGAAATGTTCTTAGCAACACTGTTTGTAATAGCCCCAAACTGGGGATAACCCTAATGTCCACCGACAGTAGATGGATATATAAATTGCGTGTATTCACACCATGGAATACCATATACCAATGACAATGAAGATGCTGAAACTGAATGGAACAACATGGGTGACTCTCATGAACTTAGTGTTGAGCAAAAGAAGCCAGACTCCCCCCAGAATATATACTTCGTGATTCCATTTACATATAGATCAAAAAAGACAAAAAGTAAATTATAGTGTTAGAAATCAAGATAGCAGCTCTCCTTAGGGAAAGTGGGAGGTGGTAGTAATTGTGAGAGGCCACAAGGGGGCCTTTTGAATATTGGCAATGTTCTCTCTCTTTTCTTTCTTTTTTTTTTTTTTTTTAACTTTGAGTTTTTATTTAAGTTCCAGTTAACATACAGTGTAATATTAGTTTCGGGTGTACAGTATAGTGATTCCACACTTCCATACATCACCCAGTGCTCATCAGGACATGTGCCCTCCTTAATCCCCATCACCTGTCTCACCCATCCACCCACCCACCTCCCCTCTGGTAACCTTCAGTGTGTTCTCTACAGTTAAGAGTCTGTTTCTTGATTTGCCTCCCTTTTTTTTCCCCCCTTTGCTCATTTGTTTTGTTTCTTAAATTTCACGAGTGAAATCATATGGTACTGGGCAATGTTCTATTTCTTGTCCTTAATGGTGGCTACATGGGAACTCCCTTTGTGATAATTCACTGAGCTCTGTATTTGTTTTGTGAACTTTTCTGTATGTGTTGAACGTTAATTTTTAAAAAAGAATTATGGCCAGGAGACACATGAAAAGATGCTCAACATCACTCATCATCAGGGAAATGCAAATCAAAACCACAATGAGATATCACCTCACACCTGTCAGAATGACTAAAATCAACAACACAAGAAACAACAGGTGTTGGCGAGGATGTAGAGAAAAAGGAACCCTCGTGCCCTATTGGTGCAAACTGGGGCAGCCACTGTGGAAAACAGTATGGAAGGTCCTCAAAAAGTTAAAAATAGGAATACCTTACAACCCAGCAATCACACTACAGGGTATTTACCCAAAGAATACAAGAACACTAATTCAAAGGGATACATGCACCCCTACATTTATAGCAACATTATTTACTATAGCCAAGATATGGAAGCAACGCAAGTGTCCATTGATTGATGAATGGATAAAGAATAGTGGTATATATACACAATGGAATAATAGCCATAAGAAAGAATGAAATATTGCCATTTGCAACAGCATGGATGGAGCTAGAGAGTATATGCTAAGTGAAATAAGCCAGAGAAAGAAAAATACCATATGATTTCACTCATATTTGGAATTTAAGAAACAAAACAAGCAAAGGGAAAAAATAAGAGAGTGAGAGAGACAAATCAAGAAACAGACTCTTAACTCTAGAGAACAAACTGCAGATGGGTGAAACAGGTGTTAGGGATTAGGAGTGCACTGGTTGTGGTGAGCACAGGGTGATGTATGGAAGTGTAAAATTACCATATTATACACCAGAACTGTGGTGCCTGTTGGGACAAATCACAAAGGGGAGCAGGAGGCACCCAGGACTCAAAACCCCAGGCTGCTCACTGGCTCTGACAAGTAGGTTGCATTTCTTTACCAAATTATCAACCAATGATATGGGCTTTGTTTTTCGTTGTTGTTGTTAGGAAAACTTTCTATGGCCCAGTGGGCTTTTTCCATGGAGAACATTTTGGGGCTGGACTTACCATGGAGATCCCTGAGTTCACATCTGGTAACCACAGACAAAAATGGAAATATTAACTACATGTCCAGCTTCCAGGACATCCACATTCAGAAACCTGTGAAAGAGGCAAGTGAAACATAGCCCCACCTAAAACCTGGCTGGAGCAATGAGGCGCCTGGGTGGCTCAGTCAGTTAAGCATCAAACTCTTGGTTTCAGCTCAGGTCATGATGTCATGGATTGTGGGATCAAGCCCCGCATCGGGCTCTGAGCTCAGTGTGGGGTCTGCTTGGGATTCTCTCTCCCTCTGCCCCTCCCCACCCCTCACACGTGTGCTCTTTCTCTTTAAAGCTAACAAACAAAAAAACCTGGCTGGAGGGAAACACCCTTCAGGCAACCTATAAGAGGAACTCAGTCCTTTGAAAAGTTGGGGAGTGGGAATCATCTGGTGGATGGGCGTGGCAGTCTTGGGAAAGTCCTAAGGGGGCTCTCCCAGGTACATTGTGATCTGTTCAGGAAATTTGTGCCTTCTAAGAATACACAAGATGGAAAAAGAAGAAGTTTCTGCAAGCAAATCCATGTCAAATATGTGATTCTTCTCTGACATGCTGTCCAGCAGAAGGGCAAATATGGCATCCATTCTTTCATTCAGCTCCCCCCTTAAAATCCTCAACAGACTCCCTATTAAACTGTGAGGATATAGACTTGCTGACATGACATTTTATGCCTTCAAGATTTGTAAACTTTAGAATCTCTTATTAAAATGGGAATACCCCGGGGAGGATTATCAGACACCACTGCCCATACTTATTAATTAACAACCCTTTGGCAATTAGTTATAACACTGGGCTAAAAGGGAGCTGATGGGAACTAAGAATGGGGTGATTGTTTGCAGGGGAGATGAGAAGGTAAGAGCAGAGAGAAGAAAAGTAAAGTGTAGGTGGGAGAGTAAAATACCCACAAGAAGGAGGCTTTTGGCTTCACCTAAGACGCAGTTTACCACGGTGACCAAACCCATAGGCCTTGGCTTCAGGCAGTTGAGAGTCGGATCCCATTTACCAGCAATGGGAACCTTGGGAAACTTACTTTACCTCTCTGTTTCCTAATCTATAAAATGGACATAATAATAATTCTGGTCCTTGGGGCTCTTATCGAGGACAGAATGAAATGACCCATGGAAAACTCTAGGCACAGAGCCCGCACTCAAGTGTTCTCAGTTAATGTTGACTGTTGTTCATCGCTTCCTCATTGGCGTGGGCCCAGCTCTCTGACGAACGCAGGCTGCGCTTGCTTCCGCATACAAGAGCATGGTCTTGTCTTTGATGAAAGACAGTTGGTCCTCCAAGGAAGGCCTGCCTTCTCAAATTTCTATCTAAATCATATCTTTTGAACTGGTGATAATGTTTTGTGTTTGTTCCATTTACTAAAATAGACCTGTATTAGTAATTCTATGTGTTTTAACACTTAGAACATCTTTATTTTAGGCTCAGTCTACTCTAATTGAAACTCTGTACAGATACCGCTCTGACCTGCAAATCATCTTCAATGTCATTGACACTGATCACTCAGGTAAATGAGCATTGATTAGTTCAGTAGCAGTAGAAAACAAAGGCTAATCTGTTTCTCAGAAAGCAGAACTTTGTTTTCATCTGTTGCATTCTTCGCCCAAACTTGATTTAACTCAGAGCAGGGAATAAACTCATGTTTGATATTATTATTGTTTTAGTTTGTCCAAAAACTGTATTCAAGACCTTACGGTCCCTATAGGACTCTGGATCAAGAAAAACTCCCTTTATAAGTCACCAGCACAGATGAAAAGATAATTTCCTGGCCATTAAACACAGTGGTTACTCCAGGCAATAAAAATAATTCCTGGACTTCTGATTCTGTTTTTGGGACTCAGGGCCATGAAAATTCATTTCTGCTTGGCTTTGAGGCACAATTACTTATTTTCAAACTCAAAAAAAAATTCATTGGATAATGCCCAAGTGCAGAGATCACTGAATACCAAAAGTCAATAATCAAAATATGAAAGTAAATCATTGCCTATAAAACATGGCAGAGCCACTGTTTGCAATCCTCTTATAAAGGGCCAGGGTATCTTCTCCCTCTACTTTGATGTCCCTTTCCCTTAGATTTTAGATCTTGCAATTTCTATACCACATAGAGTCCCACAGTCCACAATCTACTCCCATCCCTTCAGTGTATACTCATTCCAGGTTTGGAATAATCTCAGGATCCCCTGGTAATTGAAAGTGACATATTGTTTCTTATATTGACAGTCTGACTTTTCTATTTCCTTCAGTGTCTTGATGGTCAGGCATGTGAGTGAGATTCTCATTAGGACTATTCAATCAGTATAACTTACCCACCCCTCCATTAGGTGGGTCTCAAAACCAACACTCACAGCCTTCTTCTATCTTCCTTTAGGCCTGATTTCCATGGAAGAATTTCGTGCCATGTGGAAACTCTTCAGTAGTCACTACAGCATTCCTATCGATGATTTTCAAGTTGATGAACTCGCTGAAAGAATGGACTTAAACAAAGATGGAAGCATTGACTTTAATGAATTTCTAAAGGCTTTCTATGTAGTGCATAAATTGGATAAGTTGAGCAAATCAGATAGCAACCTTCCTTAACAAGAACTAGGGCTTTCCCTCCTTGTAAACTCTTGGGCCCAAGTCACTGACACCATCTTTCCAGAACCCTTGTAATTCATAATCGGTAGTAGAGAAAAGTAGACCCCCATTCATGCCATGAGCAGATGTATAGTGTGGGTTTTTGAAGTCCCCAGGAAGCGGTAATTGGTAAGACTAGGTTAAATGTCAGCTGATAGGACTTGGTTCCAGTGTTAGGACTCACACATTGCCAGGTAGAAACTGGGTTTGAGCCTAGTGTTGGCCTCTTGAAGTTTGGAAACATGTTGAAAGAAACCCACAGAGCACTAGAGAAAAGTACAAGTGTGAGTGACTGAGGGATGGGAGGAGGAATACCAAACTATTAACGGAATAAAATATGTCCATCTTTAAAATGAATCTTCTTTGGAGACTATAAAACCAGTAATTCTCAATCTTGGAGGAACCATGTTTGAGGGATGGGGGCCATATCAGATTCTTGGGGGAAGCTGCGGAAGTGAATTGTTTGAAAAATCCTATTTTTTTCTTGTCTGTTGGAGATACAAAGTGAACACAATTCAGATTGAGCCCTATAGTTAATATTGTTTGACACCTTCATTGGGCCTTGATTATGCATACACTGTGCAGTTTATTCTGCTATTCCAATTGCATATCAAACATAATAGATTTCTCTTTAAAGGCGAGTATGTGTTTCATTTCTTTCTAATTTTGAGAACCTTAAGATCTATCAACATGCCAGGTTAGATATCCACAACCCTACCTGGTACGCACACCAGGAATAATGGATAAAATATAACAAATATCTTTTTCAAATGCGTAGCAGAGCTGGCAAGAAGGTAAAACAAACCCCCAGTAGGCAAGAAAAAAAGAGCATAATTAAAACGGTAGCAATACTAACGTCGAACAGGATATAGACTTTGAGGCAAAGAATATCATTAGGGATAAAAAGGGTCATTACTGAATGCTAAGAGGAATGATTTGCCAGGAAGATAGAAGAACTATAAACATATATGCATCTAATAATAGAATGTTATAATGCAAAAATTGACATTACTAGGAGAAATTGATGGAGATTCTAAATATACCTATGTCAGGAATTGACCATGTACATAAAAAAATAGTGTATAGACTTTTGGACAACCCAATTAATCCACCTAATTGTGTGTGTGTGTGTGTGTGTGTGTGTGTACTCTGGAATCAATTTTAGAGAATATGCATTGTTTTCAAGCACACATGGAACATTTATAAAAATTGACCATGTACAACACGTATCTCAAATACCAACCAACCAAAAACAAAGATACTACATTCTCTGATCATAATGCAATTAAATTAGAAACAACCTAAGATAACCATATTAATGAGTGAAAAGGAATATAACTATAGCTCTACCAGAAATTGCTAAAAATAGTTCACAAGAATACTGTGAGTAGCCATTTTTAAAAATAGGTGAATGGACTATTTCTTAGAGAAAAATGTGATTTTGTAAGGCTAACTCAAGAACAAAAGGAGGGTCTGAAGAGACACACCATTAAAGAATGTGATGGCTTTGCGATGTGTCAGTTTGGCTAAGCTGAACTGCATTTCTCAGAATTCCCATTCTTGTATGTTTCTGGTTAAAGTGGGGGGCCAGGGAGATTCCTGAGTGATCGGGAAGGCAAAGGGAAGTAGCTGCCATAGTGTAGCTCACACACACCATTGCTGAGCTGCTGAGTCACTCTGTTGGTGTGAAGATGCCCGAAATTGCTCTAAGTTCCCCAGGATCCTCTGTCAGCTTCTTTGATTCCTGGGCCAGGTGTGTGCTTAGTTCTGTGAGGAGACTCCTGGGCCAGGTGTGTGTTATCTCCGTGATGAAGGACAGTGGCTTCCGCAGGATGACCTCATTACCGATGCCAGAGACCATAAGAGTGGACTCAGTCTGCAGGCCGTTCTTGTGGGGTGCCAGCTTGTACTTGTGGGTTCGAGCCTGCTTTTCATCTTCCCCTCCTGACTACCGGCCCTGTGGACTTCGAGCTCCAACACCAGATATGGCGTCTTCCAGAGCCTCCTTACGCATCTCCCACATTTGCATAAGCCCCTTCTACTGGTTTTATATATATATATATAGAGAGAGAGAGAGAGAGAACCCTGACTGATACAGAATTTCGTACTGAGAGTGGTTCCAAAAAAACAGAATCTTTCTTTTCTTCTTTTAAGAGAGAGCAAGAGCACAAGCAGGGGGAGCAACAGGCAAAGGGAGAAACAGTCTACCCACTGAGCAAGGAGCCCGATGTGGGGTTCGATCCCAGAACCCTGGGATCATGACCCGAGCCGAAGGCAGCCGCTCAACCGACTGAGCCACCCGGGCACCCCGAAAGAACAGAATCTTGATGAGTGCTCCGAAGGCGTACAACCTGATGTATATAGAGCTTTTGCCCCATTATCTCACATGAAAACCCACCGATAATCCCAGGATAGTGGTTTTAAGAACTGTCCAATCCCTGGCAGTCGAGGATGAGTCTGTTTTTGTCGCTTCCTGAATATCATTTGGTTATCTGTTATTGGGGTTCTTTCTGGAACTCTCATTTTCTTCCTTGGGTTTCTAATTGCTGGAATTATATGCCTTGTTGGAAATTTTACCTAAAAATGTACATGATTTTACTGAAGATTGTTATTTAATGCTGTAAAACTTCTGCTTGAAACATGAGTGGTGCTTAGCCACATTTCAATTTTACAAAGTATATACGTACACTATACAGAGAGTTGTGAAATCTCACTTTTAGTTTATATTCCTTTATTACAAATGAGATGGAACATCTTTTTGTTTGTTGGCCAGTCTGTTTTCTTTTAAGAAAATGCTTGTTCTTTTGCTCATTTTTCTAATAGCTACTTGTCTTTTTCTTATTGATTTCTAGGAACTTTAAAACTCTCCTTGATACTAATCCTTTATCTGGGGAGCAGATTATCTTCTCCCGGTCTATGACTTTATTTTTCACTTTCTTTCTGACATGTATATTTTTACATTTTTAATTCCAGTTAATTAACATACAGTGTTATTATCTTAGTTTCAGGTGGACAATAGAGTGATTCAGATTTTTTTCAAGTTTCCTTCTGACATGTATTTTTAAGCAGAAGTCTTTGTTTAGTTTTTATTTCATAATTCTAAACTGCAATCCAGCTAGGCTTGGAGGAGAATAAGGAAAATATGGAACCCATAGAGCTGCAGCGAGATCCCGAGGATTGTAGGATATTTTGAGCAGATGGGGGTGAAGGGGTACCCTCCTGAGCTACAGAAGGAACGGTCTGGTAGTTAAAACACAAGTCAAGTTAATGAGGTTTGTCCGCAGTCGGTAATGGTGATCATCTTGCCGGTCTTGC
The DNA here is from genome assembly GCF_002007445.2 of Ailuropoda melanoleuca. NCBI lineage: Eukaryota > Metazoa > Chordata > Mammalia > Carnivora > Ursidae > Ailuropoda > Ailuropoda melanoleuca. The sequence goes on from NC_048238.1 coordinate 15,431,944, forward strand.
CATTCCCGGACCCAGAGCGCTCCATGGCGTGCACGGTATTCCTGCCCTCGCTCACCTTGCCAAAGACCACATGCTTGCCATCCGACCGCTCAGGCTTTGGCAAATGCAGATGAAAAACCGGGGACCGTTTGTGTAGGGTCCAGCATTTGCCGTGGATAAGATCCCAGGACCCGTGTGCTTCAGAAAGAAATTCTCATCAAATTTCTCCCCGTAGATGGACTGGCGGCCAGTGCCATGATGACCTGTGAAGTCACCACCCTCGCACAGCAATTGCAGGGAATAATCCTGTGAAAGCAGGAACCCTATAAGCAAATCCTTTCTAGCCAGTTCAGCTGTCATGCTGTAAACGAGCGGCCTTCACGTGCTGTATTTAGTGCTCCACTTTTTGATACTTTTGAGCTTGGTGTTGGTGATTTTACTGTTTAAAATCCTCAAACGTAGTGCTGAAGTGCTTTCTGTGTTTTACCGAAGCGTGAAAAGGCCCAGGGGTGGAATGGGGGGCGGGGAGAAGTGGTTGGGAGAAAACAGGTGTGTTGGATAAGCTTCCTCAGGCTGAGGTAGAGCGCGGCGGCCCGAGTTCAGTGTTAATGAATCAGCTGCATGTTTGAAGCGAGGTGTCTTCGAACAGAAACACATACAAAACGAGGTCTGTTATTGATCAGTCTTATACATTTTAGGATTTCTGTGGAATCTCCTGTTGGATTTTGCTGGGAACTGCCTTAACTTTATAGATTAACCTGGAGAGAATTGACATCCTCACTATATCGAGCCTCCCTATCCATAAACATGGTGTATTTTTTTTCCAATTAGTTTAGTCTTCTCTGTCTTTTTTTTTTTTAAGATTTTATTTATTTATTTGACAGAGACAGACAGCCAGCGAGAGAAGGAACACAAGCAGGGGGAGTGAGAGAGGAAGAAACAGGCTCCCAGCGGAGGAGCCTGATGTGGGGCTCGATCCGAGAACGCCCGGATCACGCCCTGAGCCGAAGGCAGACGCTTAACGACTGCGCCACCCAGGCGCCACAGTCTTCTAAGAAAGAATTTTTCATTATCATTACAATCTTTTCACATGGTGGGCTTTCTCCCATTTTTTTTTTTTTCCAATTCTGCTGGCTCTTTTGTTCATAGGGTTTAGTTCTTTTAGGATTTGTTTTCTTCCTTTCTAGTCTTCATCTTATATGTATTTCTTTGATAATCTCTTTCTGGCTATCTCTCTGTATTTAGCATTCCTGGGGGTATAATTCTATGTGCGAACTCTTGATCGGGTTGGCTTGTTCCCTCATGGGCTCTGCCGTTTTTTATTGTGAACTCCTTAGCAGAGCTTGTGGGTTTTTTCCCTGGGTAAAATCCTATGATATTTGGGATGTGGGCGCAACTCTTCAGAGAAGTTTTTTGTTTGCTTCTGCCTTGGGCCATGGTAGTTTCACTGCTTGAGGAATAATTCTGTTACTTTTGAGTCTGGAGTTTCTGAACTATGTGGGTAGAGTAAAAGCAATGTGAATTGTGGTCCTGTGGTTTTGAATTCTCAGAGAGCTTTTCTTTTTTTCCCACCCAAAGCCCTGTGTCCTGTGGTCTCTCTTGTTTTTAAATCTTTTCATAAATAAAAGAGTCCTTTAAGGGTCTTGGCTTTATGCAAAGTACTCGGTTCCAATTCCTTACCTCCCAAAGCTTCATTTATTATCCCTGTGTGGGAATTAACACCAAACCCCTAGGTTTGGAGACAAATACCCTCCCCCATTAGCACAAGCACTCACCCCTGTGCTCTCACTTCCCTCTGTTTCTGGCACCTGGGGATTTGCTTTTATTATTTGTGAGCTTAGCTGCACATTTAAAATAATTATGTTACATTTTACTCAGTACCTCCAGGTGATTACAGTAAAAGGATTTTCGAGTTGTTAGAGTCCACCATATTGCTAAAAGCCAATAAATAGATTTTTTGGTTATCTACTGCTATTCATTAGTAATCTTGAATCTTCATATTTTTACTTGGACAATGATTGATGTTCACAATATGCCATGATGCTGGAATTATGCAATATTGTCATTTAGTGAGTCTCAATTGTTAAACTTCGGTAGAACTTCTCTCTAAATAATTTCCCTCTTTAATGTTTAAAAAATTTTTTTTACATAAATGGGAAATATTTTTTTATATTTTTTAAAGAAACAGGGCCCCTTTTTTCCTTCATAACATAATCGTGGCCTTCATCATCCTTTCTCCCTCACCTAGGGAAGCCATATGAACCCACTATATGTCTTTCCGTATTTTTATCTGTCCCATATGAACCTATACAGACCTTTATCTGTCCTTGTACAAGCATCTATTTACATTCACAGTAATACATAAGGTGGTTTTATTGCATACTGTACAAAAATGAGATTCTATTCTACATACTTTCTGCATTCTGCTTTTCTCAAGTAATAATACCTAGTTGAAGTCCTTACAAGTTATAATGCTTCTAATTCTTTTTTGAATGCACACATCATGAGGGTACTGCCTGGTGAATCTCCACAATGAATACACCCATGGAACCACCCAGATCAAGAAACAGAACATGACCAGTGTCCCAGAATCCCCCTCATGCCTCTTTCCATGTTTCTCCCCCATCCCCCATCCAAGTGTGACTATCACTGTGATTTGTAACAACATATTTTTCAGCCTGCTTTGTATTGTATTGAATTGTATTGTTTTGAATCATTCAGTATCCACTCTTTTGTGCGACGTTGTATTTATGACATTCATAAGGCTGTTGTATGTAGGTTGTAGCTTGTTCATTCTGGTTATTCTCTAATACCCTGTTGTGTGAATATACCAGAATTTATTTATCTACTCTACTACTGAGAGACTTCGGGGTAATTATGCGCCGTGCTACCATGAACATTTTTGCTCACTCATTTTTCTTTTTAATGGCCATATAATAATTCAGTACTACGGAGGCCCATCCTCCATTCAGCCAGCCTGCTTTTAATAGGTGTTTACTGTGTTTCCAGCTCTCGACCCTTAAGGCAAAGCTGCAATAAATATTGAATGTATGTCCCTACTAATGGAACAGTCTGCCAGAAGTTGAATTGCTTGTTAGTATAGTAATTGTTTTTTAAAATTAAGAGCTGAGCTGTTGTATTGTCTTCCTAAATTTCTGTGGCAATGTCATTTCCATCAGTAATGTATGAAAAGTCCCTTCTCCCTCATTTCTACTAGCATTAGATATTATAGTTCTGTTTTGTGACTCTGATGGGTATAAAATGATCTCATAAGTTGTTTAACTTATATTCTCTACTAGAGAATTTGAGCATTTTTTCATGTGTTTGGACATATTGTTCTGTGGGTTGTATATTAGTATTTTGCTCATTTTTCTTTTGAGCTCTTCATCTTATCAGTTGGTAAGATACTTTTGTATAATATAGAAATTAACCCTTTGTAGTTTGTGTTAGAAATTTTTGTCCACATCTCTTGTCTGTTGACTTTGTCATGTTACCTTTGCCTTTCAAAAGTTTTTATATTTTATGTAGTAAATATATCCATATTTGCTTTTTTACTTTCATAATATGTATTTATTTTTAATTTTTTTGAGTATAGTTGACACAATGTCACATTAGTTTTGGTCGTACAATGTAGTGATTCAACAAAGTGTAGCCACCATCTGTCCTGTTACATCCCCATTACAATAGCATTGACTGTATGCCTTATGCTGTGTCTTTTATTCCCCTGACTTATTCCACGACTGGAAGCCTGTATCTCCCGCTCCCCTTCAGCCATTTTGCTCAACACGGTCCCCTCCCCCTCAACCCGGCAACCATCAGCTTGTTCTCTGTATTTATAGGTTTGATTCTGCCTTTTGTTTGTTTATTCGTCTTTTTTTGAAGATTCCACTTAGAAGTGAAGTCATATGATGTTTGTCTTAGTCTGACTTATTTCTCCTAGCGTAACACCCTCTAGGTCCATCCGTGTTGTCTCAGACGGAATGATCTCATCCTCTTTTATGGCTGTATAACATGCCATTGGATGTATGTATATACACACATCCCACATCTTCCTTATCCATTTACCAATGGACACTTGGGTTGCTTCCATATCTTGGCTGTTGTAAATAATGCTGCAGTGAACATAGGGGTGCATGTATCTGTTTGAAGTAGTGTTTTTCTTTTCTTTGGGTAAATACCCAAGAATGGAATTCTGGGATCATATGGTTAATTTAATTGTTCAAGGAACCTCCATACTGTTTTCCACAGTGGCTGCACCAATTTATATTCCCACCAACAGTGTATGAGGGTTCCTTTTTCTCCACAGCCTCACCAATACTTGTTACTTGTGTTTTTGAGTCTAGCCATTCTGACGGGTGTGTGGTGATCTCTCGTTGAGGTTTTGATGTATGCATTTCCCTGATGCTGAGTGATGCTGAGCATCTTTTCATGTGTCTGTTGACCATCTGGATGTCTTCTTTAAAAGTCTATTCAGGTCCTCTGCCCATTTTTAAATTGGATTTTTTTTTCTGTTTTTGGTGTTGTACAAAGTCTTTATACTTTTCGGATATTAGCTCCTTCTCAGATGCATCATTTGCAGATATATTCTCTCATTCAGGATGTTGTCTTTTTGTTTTGTTGATGGTTTCCTTCACTGCATTAAGGTTTTTATTTTGATGCAGGCACAGGCCTGGGGTTCCAGGGCACTCCACGCAGGGGGCACCCTGGTAGGGCAGCTGGGTCAGAGGCAGATGTCAGTTGAGGTGTTCTGGAGTGCTCCACATCAGAGGTGCCCTAGCAAGCCATCTGAAGCCAAAGTGGGGTGGGCCTGGAGTATCCTGGGGTACTTCACACCTATGTCACCTTGGTGTGAAGGTCGGGCCTGTAGTGAGTGCTACCCAGGGGTATCCGTGTGCACTGCCCTGTGGTCACCTTGGTGGAACAGCTGAAGCTGGTGTGGGGTAGAGGCCCAGGGTTTGCTGAAATGGTAGGCCAGTTAGGGTGCCCAGATTATGCATTCGTCTGTGCTTTCAAGGTAGAAGGGGAGTACAAACTATGTCCATTAGCCCCTCCCTCCTGGAATGTTCCAGACCAGGGGAACCTGCCTTTGGGTGGAGTTCTAGGGCTGACTCTTTCATATGCTAGTTGCTCTTTTAAACTGTGGCTTTTTAGAGAAAGAAAGCAATAATAAGAAGAAGAAAGAAAGAAAAGGATAAAAAAAAGAGCAAAACCAAAACGAGGCAAAAAGACCCCATGGCTTATTTTCTATGCCCCAGTGCAACTGGGGCTGGTGTGGGCTTACGGACCCTGCATATTTGTGTTTGTAACTNTTTAGAGTAAGGGGGGGTTGGGGATGGGGGAGGGGGGAGAGAAAGAATCTCAAGCAGACTCCCCGTGGAACACAGAGCCCGACGCGGGGCTCTATCCCAGGACCCTGAGATCATAAGAGACCTGAGACAAAATCAAGAGTCCAATGCTTAACCAACTGAGCCACCCAGGCACCCCTACTCTTTTGGATTTTCTTGCAAGATTTTTATTTTTGCATTAATTCTTTATGTCCAGGAGTTTATTTTACATACTATACTGTATGGTTTATTTGTATGATCTTCCATATGGGTACCCTTCATTCCAGTCCCCTTTATTGAACAGTCCATGCTTTGCCACTGAATTGAACCACCACACTGGTCATATACTAATTTCTCAAATATGCCAATATTTAATTGTAGATTTTCTGGATAAGTTCATTAATTTTTGTCTCTTTTCATACTGATGTTAATTTGATTTTTGTGGCTTTACAGAATTTTCTGATATGTGGTAAGGCTCCTCCACCATCCCTTTTGTCCTTTTCTTAGCTATTCTCAGACATTTATTTCTCTATATGAACTTTAAGATAACCATATACAATTCCAAGAAAACTCCTGTTAAGATTACAGTTGAAATTGAATGAAATTTACATACTACATTTTAGAAATGTAACATTTTTAATTATATCAAGTATTCCTATCTAAGAACAATTATAACCTTCCATTTGTTCATAAATCATTTTCTCTTAATTGAGTATTATAGGTTTTCTTTTATGGGTCTTATGTCTCTTATATTAAATTTATTTTTTTTAAAAGACTTTATTTATTTATTTGACAGAGAGAGAGACAGCCAGCGAGAGAGGGAACACAAGCAGGGGGAGTGGGAGAGGAAGAAGCAGGCTTCCAGAGGAGAAGCCTGATGTGGGGCTTGATCCCAGGACTCTGGGATCACACCCTGAGCCAAAGGCAGACGCTTAACAACTGAGCCACCCAGGCGCCCCTAAATTTATTCTTGAATATTTTTTAGTTTTTTGCCACTATTATAAATGAAAAACTTATCCCCATTTGCATTTCTAGGTACTTATTGTTAGAGTAAAAAAAAAAAAAAGCTTTGTGTTAAGCTATATCTGGTATCTAGCCTCCTTACCAAATGTTGTTGATAATAGTAAGAGGTTTTTTTTAATAGGGTCTCTTGGGTTTTCAAGGTAGACAATTACAGCACCAATAAACAGAGCTAATTTAACTTTTCTTTTAGGGTTACTAGACATAGCAAAAAAATGCAGAATTCCCAGTTAAATATGAATTTCAGATAATGAATAATTTTTGAGAATGAGTATGTCCCATGCAAGACTTGGGACATACTTATCCTCAAAAATTATTCATTGTTCATTTAAAATTCTGTACTTTATCTGGAAACTCCACTTCCTTCACAGTGATCATATCTGCTATTTTATTTTTCTTCCCATGTTACATTTGCTGAAGCCTCCAAGACTGGTTCTCACTCCAGGTTGTGTTTGAACATCAGCCGGGAAGCTTTTCTAAAAATTCTAGTGCTAGGCCCCTAGGCTGAGATTGAATTCATATATATTTTTGAAAAGCTTCCCAGAGGATTCTGATGGGCATCTGGGTTGAGAACTACTGCCCCAAAACAGTATTAAATAATACTGGTGCTAGCGTGCATCCCTGTCTCCAGCTTGATTTTAAACATTTTTAGCGTTTTGACGTTTAAAATATTTGTTGGTTTTTAATAAATACTCTTAGTTTTGTGTACATAGTTTCCATCTATTCCTATTTTACTTTAAGTTTTTATTAGGAATCCCTGCTTTTAGCATCTATTGGCATTCAGGGCTGCTGATATGGTTTTCTGTCTTCGTTTATTGATAGAATCATATTGCCAGTTTCTTCATATCAAAGCAGTTTCTGCATCTTTTATTTCGTGCCAGAGTCTATTTGCTAATGTTATTTAGAATTTCCATCTGTATTTGTAAATGAGGTTGAGGGCACCTTACTATTGTCAGAATGAACTTTGGCTGATTTTGGTGTTGAAGTCACGCTAGCTTTGTAAAGTGAACTGGGGAATTTTGTATCTGTTTTCTCCGACTGCCCGAAAGAGTTAAATCCTTGCTACTCAAGGCGGTTCCATGAACCAGCAGCACCCACTTCACCCGGGGTCTGGTTAGAAAGGCAGATTCTCAGCCCCTCTCCAGATCTGCTAAATCTCAGTCTACATTTTGACAAGAGCCCCGTAACATCTGTGTGCACATTCAGTTTGAGAAACACAGATAGGAAGAACACTGGACTCACTTGTCCGCTAAAGGTTGGATAAAACTCAGTGGTGGGCCTATGCGGGCCTGGTGCCTTTTTCGCGGTAGACTGCCACTCTCCTTTCCAAGCTGCAGTTTGTCTCCTTTAAGTTGGTCTGTTTGGGTGGCCTGCATTTTGTAAAGAAATCATTCATTTCCTTTCAGTTGTTCAAATTGACTTGTAACTGTTCATGATTGTTTTAATTTCTACTAAATCTGTGGGTAGGTTACCTTTCCTATTCCTCCTCTTGTGAACTTGGGCTTGTTTTCCTTTTCCCTCGATCTGTCTTGCCAGGGGCTTGCAAGATTCTAGTACTGGTCTTTGCTAAGTACCAGCTTTTATGTTTGTTTTTCCCTTGAGCTCTTTTGTTGTCTCTTTCACTTCGTTCAGCTTTTATCTGTGTACATTCTTTCTCCTGTGTTCCGCTTATTATTTTGCTCTTCTTCTTCTAATGTCTTAAGTTTGGTATAGGTCTGACATTTTTAAAAATAATAAGACATTTAAATTATTAATTTTCCTTTAAGACCTGCTTTCACTATGTCCTGTAAATTTTAGGCAGGAAAACTTTTCTCCTTTTCATTAGCTTAAAGGCAGTAATTTCTTTTTGAATTTCCTCTTTAAGGGGTTTCTAGGAGGGTCTGTCTTTACACATTTAAAGCATTCTATATTTTAATATTTCACTCTTATGTTATTCCTTTAAAAATTTGTTAAAAAACAAACTCCAATTGAATAAATTTGGAGATCTAATTGGCTTTATTAAATGATTCGTGACTCGGGCAGCATCCCGTCTAGCAAGCAGAGGGGAGCTCATTGGAGTTGTACATAATGGAAGGAGTTTATAGGAGGGGGGATAAGAAAGTCATAAGTAAAAGGATTGCTCCAGTCCTGTACTTTCCCTTAGGGGGAAGAACAGAGGGATCTTACCATGCAGATTAAGTCCTTTTCCTTTGGGGGATGGAGAGGACCCACACAGCAGACTCATCGGCACCCATCAGCAAGTTCTTGGCTGACCCGTTCAGACTACATTTCTGGGGGAGGTTGAAACTGCACTTAGATTACATCTTAAGCCCTGGCTTGGGCACTTGGCCTAAGTGGTACTACTTTGGGCCTGTGGTTTTCTTTTTAACAGATTTAATAAAATTTTCCTTTTGATCATGTACCTGATTTATTTCTGTAAATATTTCATGGACCGGCAAGGTGTACATTTTCCATCTGAAGTCAGGCTCTCTATGTATTTCTTACCCCAAATTATTAGTTGTATCAATCACTTCATCTGTGCTGCTACTGATTTTTTGCTTATTAGATATATCCAATTCTGGGGGGCCTGGGTGGTTCAGTCGGTTAAGTGTCCAACTCTTGATTTCAGCTCAGGTCATGATGTCAGGGTCATGAGATCGAGTCCCGTAACCAGCTCCGCACCAGGTGGAGTCTGCTTAGGATTCTCTCTCTCCCTCTCCTTCTGCCTCTGCCCCAGCTCTCAGACGCTCTCTCTAAAGATAAAATAAAATAAAAATTTTTTAAAAGATACATCCAATCCTGAAAGAGGTGAATTAAAATATCCCTCCATCATTTGTATTTTTATTATATACTATATTTTGTATTTTTATTATATACTATATATTATATTTTTATTATATATTTTATATAATATCTGTTTTATTAAATTATATAAATATCTGCATTTTATTACATTTATATAAACTTATATTTTATTATATTCATATAAATATCTATTTTATTATATTCTCTTTGCATTTCTAAAGGGTTTTTCCCCTTATGATTATGGCATCTATGTTATTGAATGCCCATAAGTTTATGAATGTTATATGTGCTTAATTGTATTTTTATCATATTCAGTGCCCTTTTGGATCCTAATTAGTGTTCTGAGCATTAATTTTCTCTTTACCTCTGTTTTTCCTGCTTTCTTCTTGTTAACATTTTTCTTACACCTTTCCGGTATTTTATTTTCAATCTTCCTTTGTCACTTTATTTTATGTGTTTTTCTTCTAAGCAGAATAAACTTAGATTTTTATTTTTAACTCTGACAGTCTTTGTTTTTTACTGGGTAAATTCACTTTAGCCAATTTTGGTGAATTAAGTAATATGCTTGATTTTACTTTACTCATCTTACTCTGTTTATTAAACTGTTGTTTGGGGCTTTTACCCTCCATTTTTTCTAGTTTGATTAAGTTGGCATTCATTCCATTTCCACCTGCTTTAATAGAGACTATAGGTAGTTTTAATGAAACTTCTAGGTGTATAGTTTTATGTGTATGTGTTTTGTCAGGTTTTTACGTGAGAGTTTTAGTGACAAAGGGGCAGAGAGAAATTCATGGAATTGAAAGTCAAACCAATGTCCTTGTGACTCTAATCCCAGTGACCTTTCCACAATACCGGGGATTCATAGCAAAGCCAAGCACTTCTAACTAAATAGACCCGGCTCATGTTCAGATCAGCTTAGGGCTGGAGTCTGTCACTTTCTCCTGGGGCACATCGGTGATGGTCTTAGTGAGCCCAAACTGAGCATCTCGGGTAGGAAGGGTGGATCCTCAGTGTCACATGGCTTCATGGGCCTGGTGTGGCAGAACCACAGGCCTGTTAGCTGTGTTGTTCAGGAGGACCTGTGGGAAGGTTCTGGATTTCCTGCCCTTTTAGGTATGTTTCTTTACTAGTAGAGAGTTAAGCCTTTGAATTCTGAGCATCTCAGAGCAGGGGCAGATGTTTGGGCTGTGTCCAGAGGTTTCAGAAGGTGGCATTCCGAGGGTCCCTACAGCTTTTGGGGCTGTCACCAAAGGACAAAGACCCGGAATCATCAGAGTGGGCGGTGTTGGCCTTAAGTGGGTGGAAGGACTATTCCCAGCGCCAGCTATTAGGTCCCTTCCTGTCCTGCACTGCTGCCTCCTTGGGTCTTTGCCCAATCATTACCCTAAGGGGGCCTGCCATGGTGGGATCAGAGCCCATGGCTCCCCTCCTGGGGTCCCTGGGCCTCCTGAGAGGGCAGTCATCTTAACACGAGTCCACAAGATGTCATTTTATAAAGCTCTCCAGAGACTGTTCATGGAGCTTCAATAAGATATCTCAGGCCAAGAAAAATGTCACATTTCTCTGCTTTTGGCAGGAATCCCAGCCCCTCAGCTTGGGAACACCATTTATCCTTGCTGAACAGAAACTTCATTTGGCCATTATGTTGGTCTCCAATTAATAAATTACAGGAGAACAAATTAATTTACTTATCACTTGCAGCTTGCTAGATAAAATCCTTCAAATCATAGGGAACATGGCGTGATAATGAAAACATCCCTGTTGGAAAAAAAGTTGGGGATTTCTGAGGCCACGTACACGTTGGGTGTGAGAGATTAAATAGCTCCCAGGGAATCTGAAGGAGGGTAGAACCCCCCCCCCCCCGCTAGCCTCCTGGGACCGGTGTGAGGGTCTGCATAAGGGGACAGTGTTGGAACTTGCCATGGCCTGAACGTGTGTGATGAGGTGTGGTGGTTGTGGGGGCCCTGCTAACAAAGCCTGGTGTGGCTCCGAGTGGCAGCCGGTCCCTCATCACCACCCCGCGTCTTCTACCGGGGAAACCTCCCCTCTCCGAGAATGGCAGTGCAGCAGGGCACCGTGTGACAGCACGTGACAGGGTACGGGAAGGGGTGTCAGGACAGTTCTGCTCTGGCTCGTTGCTAATGGGAGGGAGATGGGGCTTGGGTTTCCTCTCCTGCGACAAAAATGACTGGGACAGGACCCAAGGCAGGCCCTTGGCAGTTCCCGCAGCCTGTGAATCCTGTCTGCGGCTGTCTGCAAAGCAGGTGTGGCTCTGTTCTCTCCGTGATGGCACCAGAGGTCTGCCGGGGGTGCTGAAAGCTCACACGTTTCTCACTTCCTCTAGGCCAGGCTGTTCGAAGTGCTTCATGCGTATTAACTCCCTAATCTTCACAGCCACCCGAGGTGGGAAGCACGGTTCTCGATTCTCACTATTCTCTCGTCACTCCTATTGTACAGACACGAACCCAGCCAGGTACCCGCAGCAGGGCCGCTGGGACACTGTGGATGGGGCGGCGAGCCCACCACCAGGCCTGGGGGTCTACGTGCTCACTGGGCTGTGCTCTTTGGGAACCGTCCTGGGAGCTAACTAACAGCTGCACAAGGACCAGGACACTCCATTTTAACCTGGAGTTTCCACCTCTTCACTCTCACCAAATTTTACTTAAACAAACAAAAAGCCCAAACCAACGCTGGACATACTAGCAGTGGTTGGAAGGGCGGCATTCCCCCCCCGCCCCAGCTCCCGTTTTCTTTCCCAGTGGCCCAGAGGCACCCAGCCCCGGTGCTGGTGAGGGGGCCGCCTTGGTCCTGGCCAGGCCCGGCTCCCGCTCTCCTCCTTCCCAGCTGCCCCGCTGGACCCCGGACCCTTAGCGACACCCTGCTTTCTCCCAGGGAGGGAGAAGGAATGCAGGCGGAGAGGGCCCAGGATCTGAAGCCGAAGTATGAAGACCCCAAAAGAAGAAGATATAAACGGAAACTCTGAGGCTGTGTGACTCACTTCACCGTCATGACTCATGCTCTGCTAAGGGTTCCGCGAACAATATGTTCACAGTCTGATTTAATTATAGCCTCGATTCACTGCTGCCTCGGTGAGCTTCCGAGGGCCCCCATCCCTCACTCCCTTGGCGATGCGGCACGAGCTGAGATGCCTGGGGTGGGGTGGGGGGGACAGGAGCGGGAGGCGCCAGAACTGGCTTGCTGCGGGGCCATTTGTCCTATCCCAGGTGGTGGACAGCCCCAGAGGGGACCTCAGCAAGGAGGGCGGCTTCCTCACTCGAGCCGATGAAGCTTTGCGGTTGGTCTCAAGCCCACTGGGGTGTCTGCCTCTTGGGTTTCCCCTCCGTGCAGAGGCTGGTGCTGAGACTCCCGAGCAAGTGCGGCTGTGTGGGTGCGAGCGAGGGGCGGAGGGAGGGAGAGGATTTCGTCAAAGCTCCCCTGGCGCGAGGGTGGCGGGAAGCCCGAGGCTGCTGCCAAGTGCAGGGACTGGCAGGGAAGGCGCCCCCCCACCCCGCCTGCTCCGCGGGCTCCGCGAGTGTCCGCATTTGAAGGGGATTGGTTCACAGGCGAAGCGATGCGCCCACTAACCAGTTGTCCCCCCCCCCCCCCCCCCCCCGCCCCCGCCGGTGCGTTCGGGAAAACAGCGGCGTGTGCCCCAGCGCCCGGGGATGAATCGTTTAGTATCAGCATGTCCCAAATATTAACTGGGCCATGCTTCTACTAAAAATGTGTGTGTTGTCGATCTGAAACTCCAGTCTAACTGGGCGTCTTGTGCTTTTCATTTGCTAACTCTGGTAACCCTGCGAGGCCTTTGACGTTACAGACCTTCTCCCCCTCTGCCACCCAGGGGCTGTGAAACTCTGTAGACGGATGTCTTGAGCATTTGGAGCCTCTGTTTCTTGTCCTGCACCTGGTGGGCCTCCCACAGGATGCCACTGTTGGTGGCCACGCACATCGCCTTCGTGCCTGATGCCCCCACCACCCAGCTTCTGGGACTGCTGGGTACTGACCCCTCATAGCCATACCCTTTCCCCAAAGTTACTGGAGGCTGAGGGGAGGCATCTGCCTCAGAGGTCATGACCCCGGGCCCCCACGCCACGAGCGGCAGCCAGTGGCTGGCTGACCATGGATGGGCACACGGTTCCAGCCCCCTCCCTTCACAGCAGGACACGCTGTCTCACCAGGGACCCTCAGGGCTCCCTGTGGGTCAAGCTAAAGCGAGTCTCCATCCAGATGCACATCCTTTCTCAGCAAATCCCCCTGGTCTATGATTCCACATCTCTCACTTGCTTCCAGGTCTCTCCTAAGCACACGCCCTCCCTAGATCACTGGCCCGAAAATCCTCAGCCACGGCACCAGAATTACCGTTAGGCTCACTGGATGACAGTGTTCGTGCACACCTGTGACCTCTCAGTGCCAGAGCCCAGGGATGGCTCGTGCCCTGGCACTGGGGACACATTGGGGGGCATGTGGTCCTTGGGGTGGGCAGCAGGGAAGTTGGGAAGTGGAGAGGGGGGCCTCCGGCGTGGAGTCCTCTCTGCAGAGTGGGACGGAACACCTGGGGGTGGGTGGCTGAGGCCCAGCCGCCTTCTCTCCCGGAGCCAGGCTGAGAAGGCCACGCACGGGCCCCGGGGAGGCCTGGCCTCAGCAGGACAGTGACTGGGGAAATCGTCAGGACCCAATTAAATTCAGAAAAGCAACACGAGTTGAGGGGCTTCGCTCGGTGCTGTGTGGATGCTTTCCTTGTCTCCCCTTCTCGCCTGTGTGCTTTCACACTTGCCGTCCCACGTGTAAAAAGCAGCCGTGGGAAGGGTGACCCTTCAGGAGAAAGTATACCATTTTAAAGAGCAAGGCCTGGCTTGGAATCTCAGCTCTGCCGCTTCCGTACGAGCTCTGGAAGCGGGAGCTTCGGCGCCCCGCCAAGCCTCAGTTTCCTTCCTACAAAACGGAAACAAGAACGCGTCTCCTCAGGGGGCTGTGGTGAAGAACAAGTGAGATACCGAGAGCTGCTTATTTTGTCATGAAAGTCACTCTCCAAACGTGAATTCCAAAAGATAAAAGAACATCGTCGGGCACATACAGAGAGGGCCACTTAAAAACCAAGTTATAATTTTGACATTTGAAATCTAGCTCTTTTGCTGCTTACACAACAGTTGCTGAATTTTAATGGCCAAAGGAACAGGTGGTTGTCTAACTTCGGAAGCATCAGGGAGGATGGCAGAGCTTCACGGACGGCTGGGAGGTTTGGAATTCTGAATGGACATTCTGGGAAGCCAGAGTTCTGGAGTTGGTGACCCTTGGATCACTTTCTGAGGAAAGAGGATCCTTTGAGTGGGGCGAGTGGCACAGGGCACAGAGGCGGCCCCTCAGGAGGTGCATGAGTCCCTGGGAGGGAGAGGAGGCAGGCGTCCTTAGGAGAACGGCCTCCATGGCTGATTCCTCTCCTGGTCCCTTCCAGGGAGTTGGCACATGTGCCGCTTTGCTTTGCCAGGGTCAGTGCGGGAGGAAACAGCCCGTGTGTCACCAGTGACACATCCGTCAGAAGGACAGTGCCTCTGGGCATGCTGAAGGGGCACTCCCGGTTCTGGGAGGGCACCCACCTTGGCAGCTCCGGACCTCAGCGGCCCCTGGCTTCCTGACCCAGGGCCTGCCCGTGAGCCATCTGTGTATCTCCCGGGGTTTGACACTGTGGGCCTGGCCATCCGGGTTATTACGTTTAGCACGGCTCACTCCGTTGGCTCGTGAGGTAGAGCCCGGCCAGCAACTCTGCGCTCCACGGCAGCGGGCGGCGCTGCCTTCCGAACGGCAGGTTAGTGCCCTTCACCGGCCAGCTGTCTGTCGGCATAGGCTGGAGGAGTCGGGACGAGCCCACCCCTGGCTCCCAATTTCGGAACGTCAGTGACCTCTCCGGATGTCGAGTGTGGACGGGCCGACCCCTGAGGGACAGCGCCGTGACGCTGGTGGGAGATGTACCGGGATCCGCATTCGGCCCCGGGCGCGCAGCTCCTCTCCCCGCTAGCGGGGCCGCGGCAAGCTGGGATGCTGGGTGGCCTTGACGTGGGTCCCAGGTCCAGTCAGCAGCCCGCGCCGCGTCCTTGGGGCGTGGAGAGGGTGCTTCCTGCGGAGGGACTGCGCCGATCAGAAGCGCTCCCCGCGTGGACGGCCCTCCCAGGCTGCCGGCCGGCACGGAGGCTCCGAGGCCACGACGCCAGCACCTCGCGGACGTGACCCCGCCTCATGTTCACGGCAGCACCCCCTCCCCCAGGACCAGAGCTGCTGGGACTGGATGGCCCAGAATCCTGTCAAATTCAACACGCCCCCCCCACGTCCCCTGCCGTCCGTGACCCCCGCACCACCCTTCTAGCGGCTCCAGCTAAACCCCTTGTGGCCGCCCTGCCTCGTGCCCTCCCTGCCACCTTGTCTGTCAGCAAATCGTCTTGGCTCTCTCTCCGACATGCGTCCAGAATCCGACCCCTGTCACCAGGTCCTGTGCCACCTCCCTGGGTCAAGCTACCATCCTCTCTGCCCATCCGTGACTGCACTCACCCCGGACCAGGTTTCCCTGCTTCTCTCGCCACCCTCCCTCCGCCCCCCTTCCTGGGTTGACCCTCTTTGAGACTTAAGTTATATTAGGTCCAGGCTCTGCACAGAACTCCACAATGGTTTCCAGTTTGAGTCAAAGGCCAAGTCCTTCTAGTGACCTCTGAGGCCCTGTGTGATCTGCCCCCATGGACTCTCTGGCCTCACGCTGCCTCCTCTCCCTCCTCCTCCCTCCGCTCGGTCACAACACAACCTGCAGTCGCTCAGCTCGCCCCCGCTTTCAGGCCCCTGCTCTGGCTGTCTCTCCCCAGAGCCTCCTGCAACCCTTTCGCGTCTTGGTTCACGCCTTTTCCCCATGACCCCTAACCTCAGCACCCTATTTAATACTGCGGCCTGGCTCCCACGCCCTGGCTTTTCTTTAACCTGTGGTTCCGAGCCAGCCCCCCGTCCAGCATGCTTTATAAGAGACTTCTTTATTGCGGTTATTGCTCATCGTCGGCCTCTGCTGGAAGTCAGGCTCCCACAAGGGAGGAGCTGCGGTCTTGTTCGCTGATGCGTCCCATGTGCCCAGATCAGTGCCTGGCATGTAGTGGGCGCTTACTAAATGTGTGTCAAGGGGAGTGACCTAGGAAAGTAGGGCCTCAAGTGGTTGAGCAACGTGCCCAGGGCCCCCAGCAACCTGGAGTTAGAGCGGGAATTCAAGCCCAGACTCCAGCGCCGAGATCCAGGCTCCCAGCCCATGAACTCTGCTGCCCGCGCTGTGACCCGCCGCGTCCTCGCACACTGATCTCTGCCGCTCTTGTCCTGGCCTCAGCAGGCGGGGCCTGCTCCCTGCAGCCTCTTCGGTGCCCCCCAGGCTGATGAGGTCTGCATTCTCCCCGGAGCTCCCGCTCCTGCCTCTGGAGCCCTTCGAGGAAGTCAGCTGGGCTGTGTGGTCCCCACCAACTGTGCCCTCGATGCCCGACATCCCCTCAGAGGGGCAAGAAGCAGGTCTCCGCAGTGACCTCCTCGGAAGCTCGGCCTGGCCTAGCTGGCGGCCAACAGCTATTAGTGTGGCTCTGGCCGCTGAGCGATGCCCAGATGATTTTTCATAGCTCGCTGAGGCCTGTCCCCTGTCCTTTGACCCTTAGGCCAACCCCGCCGTCTCAAAAATCCTCCTCTCCGGCAGTTAGTTTTCTATCAGGCAGGGACAAAACAGAATTCTGAGCTGCAACTGGTTCTCCAGTAAGAACGGAAAGCTGTTTCCCCAGCTGCTCACTTGCCACATCTCCCCCACAGGGCTGCAGAGGCAAAGGTGCCAGCGGGGGGCAGCTGAGCGGGTCGCCCCCAGCAGCAGCCCAGCCAGAGCGCTCCACGCAAGCGCGCTCGCTCCACAAGTGTCCTCGGTTCCGGGGGAAGCGGAGTGACGACTGCATGCTCACTGCCTTTTCTGCCTCTTTCTTTTCTCCAGTCAGCCTATGTTCCTCATTCCTCATTGGGTCTGCATGACCTGCTTTGATTTACACATGCAACCCCACTACCCCGAACAAAAGGCCAGGACCCTGACAGTAACTTCCGCCGGGTCAGGCGGTCCCCACTCCACTGCGCTCCCGTCTCCCCGGCACACACGCTTTGTTCTCCCTCTTGCTTTTCTCTATGTTCGTTGCATCTGTGCGTGTTCCTAGAAAGTATACACACAGATTTTTTTCATGTTATATAAAGGGTGTCCCACCGTCTACAGGCGTTTTGGACATCCTGTTATAGAGCTAAGATGCTAAGATTTATCCATGTTGTCCTAAAAAGGTAACTTTTGGCTTTGTGGATCTCTCTTGTAGATTTAATAATCCGTGCTTATTTTTGTTGTCTTCGTTGTCTAATTTCTTAAAAGGGAAACCTCGCTCATTAACCTGGAGGCTCTCGAATCTTTTCTAATATAAGCACTTAAGGTTATAAATTTCCCTCAAAGCCCTGGGTTTTTCGTATCTCACAAGCTTTGGTACATGATAGTTTCATTTTCATTGACTTTTGGATAGTGTGAGGGTTTCCTGACTTCTCTAGCTTGGGAGTTATTTAGCAATTTAAACGTTTCCAAATGTATGGCATCATTTACCTTTGAAAAGGTCAGAGACTGTGGTCTGAGTATTTATTTTTAACTAGTTCCTTCTTTACGGCTTAGTATATAATCACAATTGTAATGCTTCAAGTGTACTTGGAGAAGCCAAATGTGTATTCTCGAAGTGTTGCATAGGCCTGTCTACATGTCCATTAGATAAAGGTTGTCGATTATGTCATTCGGATCTTCTGTCCTTGATGACGATGACCTGTTGGGCCGCTCGACTTAGCAGTAGTTAGCAGTAGTCAAGACACGTGTTCACATCTCCCATTGTGAAGACAGACCCATCAGCTCCTCCTCGGAGTTCTCATAATGCTTCCTTTACGTATGCTGAAGCGGTTTTACTGGGCATGTCCGTGTTTAAATGGAAATGTCTTCTTGGTGAATTTCATCTTTTATCATCATGTAGTCAGGCTTTTCATCCCTAATACTACTTTTTGTCCTGAAGTCTATTTTAGCCGGTGTCTCCACAGCTTGTTTCTGGTTACCATTTGCCTGACAAGGCCTCTTTCACCCTTTTGCTGTCCCTCTTTCACGTTCATGTGCTGATAAACAGCACACATCTCTCTATATTAATCCAATTGGCATGTCTTTTAACTGGCGGTCTGGGTCATGTAATCCTCATTCTCTGTAGCTTGTTTCTAACTTTCTCTCCTTGATTGGGGCTTGTCTCACCTTGTCTGTTTCTATGCTTTATCCCGTCGTGTAGGGAGGTTAAGAAGGGGGGGGGGGAGTTGGAGTTGATGGAAACAAGTAGAAGAATCCAAAGTATTTAGTGAACAACAGCTCTCCCCAAGCTGCAAAGGGCTCTGGATGAGGCACGAGAAATTTCAAGAAGCGTGAAAGAGGCCAAGACAGTGACCTGGGGGCTAAGTGCTCATGACAGGCTCTAGGTTGCCCATCCGGGAGCCATTTCCCTTCTTCCTCATTAACAGAACCCCAGCTTTGTGTTAGTTCTAGATTTAGAACTACCATAGTTCCTCAAGCTGTCTGGTTAATCCTTATTGTTTTTGCCAGTGATCAGTCTAAAATTGGTATGTGACTCAGTTCTGGCCAATGAGAATTAAGGGAAAGTCTGCTAAGGGGAGGAAGGTGGTGGGGGGAAGAGGGAGAGAGTAGCTCAAGGAGAATGCTCTGCCCCTCCTTCCTGGTTGGGATGTTGTCTTAAGCGCGTGATGCCTTGAGCTGTGGCAGCCATCTTGCAACCCCAAGAGAAAACCCCACACTCTGAAGAGAATGGAGAAGGAAGATGGGAAGGGCGTGGATCCTTCATGACATTGCTGAACCATGGTACCAACCCCACAACTTCTCAGCGCCAGACTTCTTGCTAAAGTAGATCCGTGTCTTTATTGTTTGAGCCACTGATGGCTACATCGTCTATGATGTACAGCTCGAAGTATCCAGAGATTAGTGAAGAATTTGTCCACTTGTAGGATCCCCAGGCAGTGCCAGCCCCACCGAGGCAGAAAACACTCCAGGTGGAGGTTGGGGGCCCTTTACCCTCCCCTCTCCTCTGCCCCGTCCTCTCCCTGTCACACAGTCTAGCCCAGAGGCTAAGAATTCCACAAGTTAGAGCTTTCGCTGAGACTACAGTGGGACCAGAAATGCATATGCCTCTGAAAGGGCCTACAAGGCTGTTTTCCTCTAAAACTTCCACCCAAGCCTCTCAGAGGACATAGGAGACCGCCTGGAGTGAGGACGGAAGGGGAGAGGAGGCATTTGGGGGTCGTGTTTAGATAGGAACTCATTGAATGGCTACCTTCACTGTCTAATTTTTTTATTAAGCACTCACTATGGTGCCAAGTGATTATCCTAAGCACTTCAAGAACATTAATCCATTTAATCTTTGCAATAACCATATGAGGTGGAAGTGCTATCATGAACCCCAACTTATAGAGGATTTGGGCCTGCCATGCCAGCCCCAGCTCGGGCCAGTGCTCTTAGCCGTTCCGCACGCAAGGCAGCTGTCATGGTTTCAGGCTTGTCATTGCCCTGTCATTGCCTGTTCCTGGGCCCCAAGCCCTCTGGAGCTGCCGTCCTGGTGGGGTGGACTGGGCCATCTACGTGGCCCTGCCCCGCGACTGTGCCCATCCCAGGCGCTTTCTTCTCCAAAGGCCTCAGTACCTCTCCCAACTAAGGGAGCAGGCTCCAGACCTCTCTTTTCACACCAGGCCCTTGGTGAGGGTTCTAAGAGGAGGAAGGAATTCAGAAGTTGATGAAAATAGGGCTTTGAAGCTCTCCTGTCGGTCCTCCTCCCAAAAGCGCCATCCCCTTCCTCCATCCGTCCCGCTTCATCCTTGGGCCACAGCAGAGAGCCCCGCTCAGGGCAGAGCGGAGGACAGTAACCTTGACCTCTCTAGAGTGTTAGTAACTGATACCTGAATTAGGCCAACCCAAGCTTGGCCAGGTGGCAGTCCTGAGAGATTGCTCTCAAGATTTTTTTTTCATTCCCGTTATCTAACTGCCGGTGACCCTCCACAGCCTTACGTGATAAGCACTGTTAACGTGCATTCGACACACGGGGAAATGCAGCTCAGAAAGGGACTTCACGTCCACCCACGGCTGCACAGATTAAAAGTAGCCTGAGTCCAAAGCCCATATTCAGAAGCACCTGGGCTGCTTCCCATGGCGATCAGGAGTGTGCAGACCTAAGTGGGGTGCCACCAGAGCGGGGGGTACCCGCAGCCGCTGTCTACTGAGCCTCTGTCATACGCCAGTGGCTTATGTTATCAGATGTGACTATATATACGTTATTACGTACTCGATCCAATATTTGGTACCGCCCAGTGATGACAGCTTATATAATCACCACCCCATTTCACAGAGGATCGAACTGCAGCCCCAAGAGGCTGTATCATCTGAGCACACCCAGCCCTAAGCAGCAGCGTGAAGGCCTGACTTCAGGCCCGGCTGAGCCCAGAGCACCCGGCAGGGAACGGGCTGGTGTGACACCGTAAGCCAAACACTGTCTCCGTTACAGCTTGGCAGAAGGCTGACCATCGGTCGAGGTCTCTCGGGGAGCAGGGACTACACGGACAGGTACTCTAGCTGTTAAGAGCTTTGCACTTCCCAAAGCACTGACCGCATTTCTTCTGATTTGAAACCCTTAGAGAAAATGGAGCGGGACCTGGCCTCCCTGCTTTAGCTGGGGAGCCTGGCAAGGACTAAGCCCACAGCACCGTTAGTCTGGCCCTGACCCCGCCGCGCCCTCCCGGTGCCCAGAGCACCTCTCGGGTAGGTGTGTCGATTCCTGAGCTGGGTGGAGCGCTTCGCCCAGGCTGCCCATTTGCAAACACGATTTGGATCATCTTAGGCTGTGCTGGGTTTTTGCTTTTTTGTTTTTTTTTAAATCCCTGTATGCTAAACTGAGACTTCCTGTCCCCTGCAATACTTCTCTCCGTATGTACCATCCAAGCCTTGTGTAAACCAAGGAAATGAGTCTGTCTTCTGAGGTAAATTTGTAAAGGCAGTGCAGTGTTCTCTGCCCAGATCTAGGTAAACATGGAGTCTTGAAACAGGCTTCAATCTGGATTTGAAGTGGGAGAACTTATGCGGGCCACGTGCCTGTTGAGCCTCAGTTTCACCGTCTGTAAAATCCTGGTGCTAATAATAGGTAACTAAGCAAATGTATGATGAAGCTAGGTCCGTTCTTTACCTCTATCTGAGGGATATACCGATGTACGGGTGGAAATCTCGGCCACCTTCCTCCGTCTTTCCAAGACACCCGTGGCTGGCTTGAAATGAAACCTCAGAGGACACTTACTCTAGGGACTGCTCAGAGCCAGTCCTCTGGGCCTCACCTCCTCCCAACATATTTCCACTCTCTCCTCTTTCCGGTACACCCCCAGGGCAGCCTCCTGGAATCTTCCCCTGACCACTGCTTCTGATCAGGGAGCTGCTCCCTTCCTCCTGAGGATGAGTCACTACGTTGCTTGCTTGCTTGCTTCCCATTGTGCTTTTTTTAAGTTCAAAAAAAGAAATGTGTCAAATTTAAAACTCAGCACAGCACATCTATTTAAAGCGCAGAGGAAGAAGCCTTTGAGCGACTTGCAGAACCTGAAGCCTTTAGAGCCTAGAAGGCCTCAGCCCCAGTCTCTCCCATGCTTTCCAAGGCCCCCGACTTGAAAGGCAGGCGGGTGCTTGCGGTCCGAGCCCTCTGGGCTGGGGACCTGGGGACGGGAGAAGCGTCTCTGCAAGGGCAGGTGTGAGCAGGCAAAGGCTTGCCTGAAGACGAGCCCTGGGGACGGTTTCTAGCCTCCCTGCCCCTGCTGCCCCCTAGACGCCGGGAGCGTCACAGGCAGAGGCAGGCCGACAGCTGTGTGCACACGTGTGTTTGCTGGAAGAGGGGCTGAGGCCGGAGACGGGGGCAGCACTCTGGGGAAAGGAATAGGACCAGCTCCCCTTCGTCATGTGATGGCCTCCACTTGGCAGCTACCTGATTCTTGTCCCTGAACCGTTGCAGAGCAGGGGCTACGCTCCCGGAGCTTGTTGGCATCTTAGGAGGAGTGGAGGAAGGTCCGTCTCCTCGGGCACTGGCTTCCTTCCCTCTGCTTCCCAGACATGGTCCCTCCAGAGCTGCTGTACAATGGAACCCTTGTCCCCTCCGCCCTGGGCTACTGCCCGTGGACCTGCCGCCCTCTACAGCAAACCTCTCCGGAACACACGTTCCCGAGGCAGAACTGACAACTAGTGGCTGGCCTGGCAGGCCTGTGCCGGGAATGCGTCCCAGGAGGCTGGACAGTGGCCTTCCTCAGGGGTCTTCACGACTGAGAGGCGTTTTGTCATCCCGCCACCCTTGTCCGCGTTCCTGTGAGCCGAGCACCGCCTGGCCCGAAGTAGACCACAGTGAATGCTTTCTGAGCAATTCGTTTTTCAGAATAGTTGACATATTGCAGTAAGGCAGAGGGATGCATCACGTGACTTCAGAGTTCATTGGTTCCGATTATCCCACTCCGTCTGAGAAGGCGTTTTTGCCAAAATTGCACATATGTTCCTTAAAAACACACACAGTTGTTTTCTGGTGAAATTGTTCCCTCTCCCAAACCATCAAACACTCCATGTGTTAGACTCCAGAATAGTCTCTTGCGGTTCCAGTTCTTCTCATGCCTCAGAGAACGCTCTGGTAACTCAAGGCGATGGCTTTTCCTAAATAGCTTTGAGGAGGACAAGGGGGCACTGGGTTCTAAGAGGGTGACAGCACGGCTTTACCTTCCCCTCGCAAGCAGAGGAATCAGTGGCCAAGTCCGGGCGAACAGAAGGCATTCTGGGACCATGCAAAGTGCAGAGACACACACAACAGATGGCAGGGCCTTCAAAAGCAGGAGAGTCACCTTGAAAGATAATGGAACCGAGAGAAGGGGTGGGAAGCTTTTGTACCGTCTGACAACAAGGAAGCAGGAAAGACAAAAGCTATCGCCAGACTTGCGTGCGCATCTATAGAACTGAGGGATGGTTTTGCTATAATTTACATCAAGGGAGGCTGAGCCTCCTGTCATCTTGTCCAGAAATAAATGGCATCAATCAGCTGACAAACTGTTTCTCTTGCCTCCGGCAGGATCTTCTGGTCTTTTTTTCTTTTCTTTCTTTTTTCTTTTCTTTTTTTTTAAAAAAAACACAGGGAACATTTAAATTCTATCCAGGCAGCTAATGTATAACAATCTCCTTCCATTCACTAGGCCCCAGAAAAGTGGCGGAAGCTCTAACTGACCTCCTGACAGATGCCCGCACCGTTGGACACGGGCATGACCTGGAGACCCGTCTGCCTCTGGCCCTAGACCTGGCTGGGGGTGGCCACTGGGCAAATCTGGATTCTTGTGAACGGGGGAGCTCCAGGCTCCGACTGCCAGAGGCAGGGAGTAGAAGGGGATCCCTGTGATTCCCTCACACTCGCCCCGTGCCAGTCTGCAGGCCTTGTGCACGTTTGACAGATGGGCAAACTGGGATGCACAGAGCCAGGCCGGAAGGCCAGTCTGACTCCGAGACGGAACCTTCGTCCTTGCTGCTGGCTTCACCTGGGTCAATGCCAGGGCGAGCAGCAGGTGGGGTGGCCAATAGATTTTCAATGGATGTTAAAAGAAATGTTTGTTCCTGGCTCAGAGAAAGAACATGCTACCTCCCAGGCCCAGTAAAGGTCAAAACCGGCCTTTCTGCTCTGTGGAAGGATAGAGGGACGAGCAGCAGGGGCTGCCGGCCGTGCTCTCCTGGCGTGGAAGCCCAGTGGGCCGGGGCCGGGATGGTGGCAGCACGGGGCCTCTGCCACCCCCCTTGAGCATCTGTTCCTCTCTGCTGCGTGGGCCTCAGCTGCTCGTGAAAGGGATCAAGCCTCAGAAGCCTGTTCTTCTTTGAAGCTGACAGCCTGATGCCTGTGGAAATGCGATACTATTTCAGGATTTCATTTGAAAGAGGCTTCAAAAGAGTGAATCGAAGGCCCCTTCCAATTGCTTATGACGGCCCTCCCCCCGGCCGCATCCCTGCTGCTGAGCCCAAACACGGCATCTGTGGTTGTGCGCGTCACCCACAGGCAGGTGATGTTCTAAATTAGCATCTGGCTCGTTCTGGAGGCCTGTAACTCTTCTTGAGCTTTCTCCCAAGCAGCAACCGGGACTGTCACAGCTTGTGCCTTTCTTACACGGTCTGCATTTGGAACGATCCTCCAGGGGGTCTATCCGCGCACTACGTGAGCCTCGCTCACGCTAGGCATGTGTTCAAGACCCAAAAATAACGGTTGTGAAAATGCTACTCTGAAACCAGGCGGGCTGTGCTCACCTGCCAGCCCCGGACCCTCAGAGCACACGGGACCAAACAGGTTCCCGGGAAAGACAGGCACAAATAGGAAGCGCGGCAAGAGCGTGGGGGGAGCGTGGCGCCAGGCCACGCCATGTGCTGCGTGGGCAGGAGCTGGAGGCCAGGCCGCCTGCGCGGCTCCGAGCTCAGCTCCGCCGCCAGCGCTCTGGGCCGGCCCCACCTTCCGGTCGCACAGCGTGTTGTGTGTCTGTCCCCGCCCCCGCCACACTCCAGCGTGCATCTTTTCACACCAGCCTGCCCTGCCGGGCTGAGGTCCTTGAGCACCGAGTCACGCCTCCTGTAGCTTTGTGTTCCCACACCTGGCACGGAAAGTGTGCAAATTGTGCTGACGTTAATAGGGACGGGAAGAAGAGAGGGGAGGAGAAGCCCGGGGAGCAAAAACTGACAGATTCCCAGGCTGTTCTTTATGTAACCACCCCCAGCCTCGGCAAAGACAGTATTGTGGTTTCAAGAATCGGAAACGAGGTCACGAGGCTGCATGTGCCCAGGGTGCCTGCACCGCCGAGCCCTGCTTAGCAGCACTGAGCCGTGCGTTTCTAGACTCTCTCTCCCTTGGGCTCAGCCTGAAGAGAGGCTCTTCGGAAGTGTCAGGAACACGAGGCCACCCTGCCTCTCCTCCTTTGAGAATAAGGACCGGTACTGCATCTGGACGCCGAGGGCCATCAGGCACCTCCGAGTCCCCTCAAAGCAGCTGGAGCATCAGCTTTCTCCACCTTCACATAAACTTCTGAGCCAACAACGATCCAGTGGCCACGTTCCCACTTCAGAGGCAGAGTCGTCACAAATCGAACCTGTCACCCTCCAGCACCTGGAGCTCACCATTTAACCACCGGGGGACAGCTTGTCATCCAAAGTCCGTCATTCACAGAAAACTCCCTGTTGTCACGTGCCCCCCCCACCCCAAGGTAAGACAGTGCCTAGAGAGAAACTCCATTCACCAAACACTAGCCAAAGATAGCAAGGCCCTGTCCTATAAGGATCTGTCCTTGCTTGACCTTCCAGGCCTCCAGGCACACCTACCTGAGAGCCGAGGGTGCACTTGCAGGGGAAGGGCTCGAGTGGCCAGCCGGGCTATGGGCTGAGAGAAGCACTGTGTGTGCAGGGGCACACCACTCCTCCCCTGGGCATCTGGCACCACGTACTCCTCGTGTGGCTCCTGGGAGCGCAGGGGGAGCTGCCACCCGCCTGCAGGGTTGTCACCCCACGCGGGGGGAGGGGGTACAGGCCTTTCAGAGGGACTCCCTGCTGCTCCAGCCCCCAAACAGTTGGCCCAGCTATAAGGAGAGTTGGCACCTCCCCTGCCTTTTTTTGTGTGTGCTATATTCTGGAAGATGTGGCATTTTTTTTTATATAAGGCAGAAGAAATCTCTAATTCATAAGAAGCCAGGATAAAATCCTTGAGACCACAAGCCAAAGTTAACTGCAACCAATTTTCTAAATTTCAGCAAGAGAGGATTCTGTCACACAAAGGTAGCTATGCCCATGAAACAAGAGCCCTAGAAAGAAAGCAAGACACAAGAAAACCAAACTTGCACGGAAAGATAGAGTTGTTCTATTTGGTAAACATTTTGGTCCACAGACAGACTGCCTCCTGTTAAGATGTTCCCCTTGTCAAGGTCCACTCCTGCTGCTGGAAGGATCTTTCCATCTTTAGATGTGTCACTAGCACATCCGACTGATTTCTGTAACTCTCAGCGAGAGCCAATTTAAGCTGGCTTCTCTGTTCACACCACACTCAAAAGAGACCAATTTCCAATTCCTCTTCAGACTCTGAGACCAGATGTTGCAGCAAATGTTACAGCGAAGCGAACCTAGACAGCGATCCCATGGCACTCCCGGGGGCAGCACAGGACTCCTCGGCTCTTTCTGTGGCTTGGACAGACACCGGTTTCAGGTCCATTGCTGCCACTTCCTCCCAGCCAGGGTTTCTGATGGGACATGCTTTTGCACCAACACAGGGGATCCTGGAGAACAGAAGGTTCCCGGCAAGGCTAGGGGGCAAGTGACAGACTCAGAGCACCAAGGCCCTACTGCATCTGGCAGCCTGAATTGGGCAGAAGTTCCTGCAAATGAGAAGCCACTGCCTTCGTTAGGTAGGTCATTGTCCCATAAGCCCCACTTGGAGCACTGTCATAAAAGAAGTGGCAAATGCCTGTGGCTTGGTCTTTCTCCAGGGTGTCCATGGCTCCGATTGACATCTGCAGCAGGAAAAGACCAAGGCAAAGAATGAACAGAGTTCCCTCTGGCCCTGGAATGACCGTATGTGCTAGAAGCCAGCAGCCCTCAGAGAAGAGCTCTAAGCCCAAGGGCAGGAGTCAAGAGTTCCCGGGGATGACATCCAGCCTCTCCTTCAGGTACCACACTGTGCTCCCACATGCCCTCGTCTGCAGCCTGTCACCGACTCTGACCTGAGAGGACGGCTCCTCCTACCTCCACGCTCCGTGCAGGGTAAGTAGTCTGTTTACCCAGGGCCACACCCATAGCGAGAGTGGTGTTCGCACTAAAACCTATGCCAAAATGAGTCTCTCCGCTTCCAAAGATCTTTAGATTTCACAAGTGGCCACTGTGCCATTTTCTAACCAAACGGTTGACATTTTTTTTTACCATCTGTGATGACATTTTCTTTGAGAACATTCTTTCCTACTGGACACAGAATCCCCAGCCTTGACAGAGATTAAATGCTAGCCAAACTGCTACCTTGCTTCTGTCCCCACCTCGGCCAGCGGCGGGGGGGGGGGGGGGGGGGGGGGGGGGGTGTGTGTGTGTGTGTGTGACTGGGCGGGCCTGGGTACACCCACCTGGTCCTGCAGGAACAGCTGGTTGGCCACCTGCACGATCTGGTCCACGTGAATGATGCCCCCGATGCTGTTCATGTTGGTGTCTGAGAGCAGCGTCAGCACCATGATGGCCTCCACCAGCAGCTGCCGGTACTCGGGCTGTGGCACGCGGTTCAGCACCGACTCGACGTGGACGGCAAATTTGATCTCCTGGGGGGTCATCTGCCAAAGGGACCAGCGGGAAGTCAGGAGGGAGCCGAGGACAGCCAGCCCTGCCCCCAGCACTGGCTGTAGCACCCACTGGCTCCAGGGCTCAGCCCAAATGTTGTCTCCTTTCTAGCCATGTTCTTGATACCACCAGCCGGAACCCTCTGGAGCGGGAGGCCGACAACTTCACGGTGGGGGTGAGTTGGCCTTGTCCTAACTTGATTTACCTACCCTACTGGACTGGGACATCCAGGGGACAGGGCCCTGTGCTTATTCCTCTTTCTTCTTCATCACTCCTTGTGGCATATAGCACTGGGTTTTGGGTGGGGTAAAAACTAAAATCTGAGTTTGTGAAAGAATGCATAGGGGAAAGGAAGCCAGGAAGGTGACTGCTCTCGGTGGAAGGGGCTGGAAGCGGCTGCATGAGGGCCCAGCATGTGGGGCGTGCAGCTTTGTTCTTCTCTTAACAGAGCTTCAAAGGGCAAAGGTAAAGCTCTTGACAGATATGCGGTTTCTTTTTCTTTTTTTTTTAATTTTAATTATTTGAGAGAGAGACAGAGTGACAGCACAGGTGGGAAGGAGAGGGAGAAGCAGACTCCCCACTGAGTGGGGAGCCGGATGCGGGGCTTGATCCCAGGACCCTGGTATCATGGCCTGAGCCGAAAGCAGACGCTTAACCAACTGAGCCACCCAGGCGCCCCAGATACGCGGTTTCTGAGGGGACAGAGAAGAGGTGATGCTGACAAATGTGGGAACCACTCCTGAGAGCACTGAGGGGAGACCCGCAGTAGGTGGGCACCGGGGTTTTCCCATGATACCTCTCTCGTCGTTGACGATGGGAGCACGTAACCATCGATGGACAGACCATGGCACTGGAGGCAGAACACAGAGCACGGTTCAGTCAGATGCCAGAACCTGATCAGTGTGCACACATGTTCGTGCGCTCAGGTCCGTCTGCTCTGGAAACCTGCATGAGGGCCGAACACGCCAGGCTGCCAGAGTTATTTTTAGAGAGCTTGTTCTCACTGCCCACAGGCTGTGTTTGCGATGGAGCAATTCTAGGGACGCAGCAGGCATCTTTCAGATCTTGCACGAACGGAGCCCCAGGGAGCTGCTGGGGCCTCCGCTGTGGAAGCTCCGCATTGCACTTGGCAACCGGGCCCTGGCGGCTGCGAGGCCCCCTCCGGTGCCGTATAAAGGGAGATTTTCATGGCTCCTGCTGGCGAAGTGATCCTTCTGTGCCTTTGCAGGCATCTATTTTTGAGATTACTATAATAAGCAGCAATCACAAAAGAGCGGAGCACATGCACAGACACGCACGCGCACCCCCTTGTATATACGTATCAAGCGCAGGCTCAACACAAAATGCTGCTTTTCCACAACACAAGTGTCTTGGTATGGAACTCGGAGAAGTCTGGATGGAAGCGCACGATGCCCCAGGAAGAGTGGGGAGATCTTCTAGGAAGTCTGTTCTAGTCTAATTCGAACTGGCTGCCTTCTAAATCCCAGTGTCCTGGTGGGCCGAGGACACGGTGGCAGCGGGGGTGGAGAAGGGAGAAACGGAGGCTGTTGTGGGCTCTGAGGGCTCTGCTTCTAGGTGGGAAGCAGCTGCATGAGGCCAGGGCCCATTCTGACCTCCCCACGCTCAGCTCCGTGAAGACCTCAGTCTCCACAAAGCCGAGATGCTGAAGCGCCCTCGTGGACCAGGGACCCTGCCCCAGACGTAAAACAGCTGACAGACGCTGTGGCTTTGGGGTGGGGTTGTAGTGTGTGCTCACTGGGGATGATTTTTCTCTCCTCTCCTATGGTGAAATGAGCTAACAAAAATAGTTCTTTAAAAAAAGCCGGTCCTACCCCTCGTTCTTAATTTGCACTGAAGCTTTTAACTGAGGCGGTCCGTGCCTGGGTACAAGGAAAGGCGAGCTGGGGCGGGGGCCTGGGGGACACACAAGTGCTCTGGGGGCGGGTGTGCGGAGCAAAGGGGGGCGGCTTCCGTCGCTGCCCCCTCCTTGGTCCCCGGTGCGCACGCGGCTCTGCGGCCTCCGATAACCTCTGCTGACACTCTTACCGCCCCGGGCCGCTGGGAAAGGCAGCTCTGTTGGATGACCACAGGCATAGGGGGCAGCAGGCTAAAGGGAGTGGGTCTGGGGGTCCCCATTCTCTAGGTGGAGAGGCAGAGGCGGCCCCAGGTGTATGTGGGGGTTGTGCCTCAGAGCACCTGGGGCCTGACACGGTGCCCTGCAGACAGCACGCCGGCCTGCACATGCAGGACGCCAAGGCCCGGGGGCCACTGCGGGTCGTCTAAATCCGTGTTCTCATCCAAAGCCTTCCCCTGCCTTCTCCGGTTTTTGTCTATCTTCTGACTTTTCTATGTTCCTGAAATATGTCAAAGGTGGCTCCACAAAACTTGGGCTGCCCCCTGATCTGACTTGCTGTGGTTTCAGCCAGCAACTCCCAGCCAGGATAATCTGCTGCCCAGGGGACACTTGGCAACGTCCAGAGACATTTTTGGTTGTCACAGCTGGGGGTGGGGGTGCTACTGGCATCTAGTGGGTGGAGGCCAGGGATGTTGCTTACTTAATGTCCCACGATACACAGAAGAGCTCCCACAAAAACAGTTACCTGGCCCCGAATGTCAGTGGTGCCAAATGTCAGAGGGGAAGAAACCCTGCTCCGGGCTGGAGGCTCCCCAAGCTCAGGGGCCACATCTGCTCGCTGTGCAGCCATATGTTACCTGCTAGCTGCAGGTGTCCCCATGCCTCACAAAGGAATTAGGGGGGTGGTTCGTTTCCCTAGGAGTATGTGCCCCCAGCGACAAGGCCAGTGGAATGCAGTACAGTGGCCAAGCTTACCTTCTGAAGGATCTTCCACACCTTCTGGTAGAACCCCACAGGGACCCTGTTGATGGCTCCATCCAGCCTTCTCCGGCGTAGCCACTGGCCCTGGCGCTCCCCCCAGCCAATGTGGTGCCCACCTGAGTCTGATGATGACGTGCCAGTGGGCGAGGATGGGGTGCTGGACCTCTGCAAGACAGACCGCGCACGGCCTTTAGAAACCTCAGAGCCGGTACCCCACGGGACTGCTGGCCATCGTGAGGGGTGACTCAGCAAACTGGTCAAAATACAGACCACATGCCCAGAAAGGAACACAGTTCCTTGATTTGGCTCTGGCCGTTTCTTGAAGCTGAATTAATTCTTTCCTGTGGGTCTGGTTACTGATCGTTGTGCGCCATCAAAGGACCTTGACCTGACGGAAGCCAAGCAGGCAAGAGTGCGCCCCTGGGGTCAGGCTCTGACTCCCAATTCAACACTGCACACTGACTCCGGGCCTCGGCTTCCCCTGTACAATGAGTCACAGTCGGACCTGCCTCGGGGAGCTGTGAGCACGCACCAAATGAAGACACACAAAACCCTGAAAGCACGCCTGGCTTGAGGTAAGTGTGCACGGGACGCAGCTGTCCCCCCCAAGGCCTCTGGCACTGCTGCAGGAGGCTGCGAGAGCATGCCCAGGCTGATACATGCCGAAGTGCCCGCCTCGCGTCCGCGGTGCCCCACAGAGGCCATGGTCACCTCCCGGTACCGCAGGGCCCGCAGACAATGCCACACATAATATGGAGGAAGGGGGAAAGGGCTTGTTCTGGAGGGAAAGACAAGCAGTAGAGGCTGGGAAACCTTATTTAGTGTGTGTGGGGGGGCCCTCCCAGCTGATGGTATAGCCACCAGTCCCTTTGAATCGCTTCGTTTGCCTGTCCTCAGCACACGGCTCCTTCCTAACCGGGGCCAACGGCAGCCGCAGGAGCCGGCACACACGCTTTGCCGAAGCACAGGGAGCACGTCATCTCTGTCCCACCTCCCGGCCTGAGGCTGGCCTTACTCTGGCCTTCGTGAGCCAAGTGCTGGGGCAGAGCCAGCACTTCTGCTATGGGCTTTAGGAGCCAGCAGGCCCACCCACGACTGCAGATGCAGCTCAGAGAGGCTCCCCAGTGGGGGCCTGGAGCCCGGGCCTGAAAGCCAAGCTGGCTCGGTGTGGGGGGAGGCCATGCCGCACCCCGCCCCACAGCAGAGCTCCCAGCCTGCTTCCTGCTGGAGGATGGATTCTAACCCGCCCAGCTACAGGGCAGCAGAGGGTAACTTTCATGCTTCCCTGTTATCTTGTACCTTCATTTCTCGATGCACAACATCAAACTTACAGGTTTAAAAATGAAATCCAAATGGTAAGCATGCTAGCAGGGCAGGAAGCAGGAGTTTTCTCTATGTACTCATTTTGACTTCATCGGATCTTAGTTTGAAAAGGCTGTTAGGCTGGGTTATTCCATGGGGCTCATTACTGCCATTTAAATACGGCAACAATTAGATACAAATAAAAGTAATTACAGCCACACTCATCAATGACTCAGCTGGTTTTCTCCTTCTAGTTTCAAGAGGAAGATTAAGACTCGCTTCTGCAATTAGAAAATTTCCTACTCCTCCACTTGATCTGGGGCCTCAAGCCAAGCCAGGGCGCTGTGAGTACAAGGAGCTCATCAGCACGTGCAGGCAGTGGCTCACCACCACAGCTCAGAAGAAAGGCACAGAACCAACGCCTCGAAGGTTCCAGAAGCTCCTGGGCAAAGCTCAATTCAAGAACTTCTTGGCTTTCCTTCTAGACCCTCTTCATAATGGCAGTCCAATGAAAACACTTAAACCTGTTCAAAGCTGTAGGAGTTAGGGATGAGGTGGGTGCACGAGAAGGGCAACAAGAGGATTCAGACACCACAAACGAGGAGGAGGCGGTGAGGAGGACAGTCGGGATGCGTGGTTTACCGCAGACTTGGAGGAGTGTGCACTGCTGGACACGGCCTGGCTCACAGAAAACAGCTACAAAACAAAGAGAGTCCGCTCAGTCAAGTGCAGTGACACCAAAGGACGCAAGCAGAGAGGAAGAACACAGAACGGCATCGAAAACCCCCGCGGACAGAAGGTGCAGCAGAGGCGGGCGGGCAGAAGTTCTCACTCACCGGCCAGGCAAACAGCCCCAGACACCAGCCAGCGCAGAGCTCGGGGCTCCGTGCCATGGAGGACCTGGGAAATGCTCTTTCTCGGGAGTATGAAATGTTACCCATTCTAGGCCCATGTGTGGCTGCCTCATCAGATCAGGACACAATTTGTTTTCCAAAGTCCTAGCCACAAAATGCTAATCTTTTATGTTAAGAGTTATGAAAATCTGTAGAGATCAATAAAATACCTCCCCATGACCAGCATTTAGCATCTAGCAACTACTGGCGTTAAATAGATATTTATTAAATGAACAAATAAGAGCAGGCTGATGACCTTTGGCCAAACAAGTATTTCCTCATCGAAAAATCTATACTGTGTCCTTACCTTGCATGGGGACAGTGCCTGAGCACAAAGTGCACCCATGCATTCTTGTACAAGGGAGTCAAAATTTAAAATGCCAAGGCATCTGTAAAATTTTGGAGAGAGAATACTAGATTTCCTTGATGTAAGTGGCCAAATATAAAACTTGTACTGGCTGAATCTAAACCTAGCAAAGCAGATCATTTTGTCCCCATAATATGCAAGGACTGTATTAAATGGACGCCGAAGGAACCACCCCTATTCACCCACAGCCAGCCACCATCAGGGTATGGTGCCACCGAGTGGCTAGCAAAGGAAGATGTCTGGAAAGTTGGTTCCTGACTTGGAAAGAGCCTAAGGCAGCAGCAGAGACAACAAAATCTGCATGTCACTCCCTCCAACTGCTGTATGCTCGCTCAGTCACAGGGCACTGAATCATGAGGAACGTGCTTCCAACTTCCTGGAGGAAAGAGGAGGAAGCGGGTCCTGAAGGCGCGAGGAAAGAAGATCCTTACACTGTTTTCCTTCCAGGGTTAAATTCCGCGCCCCCCCCAGCAATGGGGGGACAGGAATAGCAGTATTCCTTCTATTCACGTAATCAATGACCACGTTTTATTTTTCCCTACTTCCCTTTTTTGAATAAAAAATCCTGGCAAGGCAGAGCCCAGAACCACCTCTCTTACAAAGCATCCTATAAACCCAAGAGCTCGATAAATGTATTTTTTAAAGGCACGTGATCAGGCCTTCTCTCCTGCTCTGCCTGCCCGCCACAGCCCAAGGAGTCACCTCCACCCAAGCGGATTTGACGGGCAAAACCACACCCCAGGCCATCACAATCCATATTTGCGGCCTTGCTTTCCATGTTCAAGCCAGAAAGAACACAAAGCACACACGTAAAGGATGGAACAAGACAATGTTTCACCTGGTCATCGGCACTAAATCGCCTAGTCATCTGAAAGTAAAAATACATCAGGATATAAACAAAAGCCAGTTTCAAATCAAGGATGCCCTGCTTCTATCACCCTCTAGAAAATCCGGGGAAGTATTGGCCCAACTGCTGGGTGTGACCCACGAGTGCCTCAGGGGCTCCATCTACTGAGTCATCATCTGACACGGAGAAGAAAATCTGAGTGCACTGCTCACTGGGGTCATGGGCAGAAGGACACTCTGCTTCCTCCTACAGCTCAGTCAAGTCCTAGCCCAGTCCCCGGCACACGAGGACTGGAGAGCTGCTGCCTTGCAGTCCTGGGGGGGTCACTTCAGAAGGAATTTACTGTGAAGTAAAAAGTGAACCGAGACACACCCGTGGATGGTGGCAAACACAAGTATCACAAGCATTCCGTTCTATTTCTACCTCCTTCTTCCTTTGTCATCTGAAGGGCACATTTCATGGCGAGATGACTCAGTTACATCTCACACGACTCTACGTTTGGAACAGCTGTGGCCCACCACCGAGAAAGTGTGGTTCTCAGCAACAGAGACAAACACGGGTAAGTGTGGTTTCTGGAATGTTCACAGAACTCTAAGATATCTGCGTAAAGTGTGTTCAGATTCAGGACAGCAGGGATCTCACATCCTCTACAAAGAGCACCCTGCAGGCCCTGGGTTTCTAGCACTTTTCTGAGGTAAGCCCAGGTACGAAAACCACTTCTTTGCCGGCACTGCCACCAAGAGTCCTGTCCTACCTGCTTCATCTCGCTCCTCAGCCGGTTGATGCCACTCCTCTCGGTTTTGGTGATTCCGGTGGGTCCCACTTCATGGATGGAGATGGCGGGGCTGGATGTGGAGGAATGGATAGGTCGCACTGCAGGGGAAACACACACGTGGTTCTTAGAAACTACTAACATCCACCCTGAGGGAGGAATCTCTGCCCTGTGCTTATTGTATGCACATCTGTCTCTCCCAGTCGATGAGAAACTCCAGAAGACGGCCTCCCGTGCCCCGGCCCAAGCTCGGTCCCCAGCCCTCGGAGCGGCAGCTGCTACACAGGACAGGCTCCACAGGTGCGGGGTGAGCGGCTAAGAAAGCGGACATTAAGAGAGCAGTGCGCAAAAAAACCGAGTGGCCATAGAACCCTTGAATGAATTAGGTTTTTAAAAAATAATTTCTTCTCCAAAAGCACACCTTCCTTGTGGGAAACTGAGAGCACCTCACTAAGGGACCTTGCGGCTGGAGAGGAAGTCCTGGCAGAACAAGCCCCCCGAGGACTGCAGGAGGAGGAGACTCGGCTGCCCCAGAATCAGCACACTCCTGCCGGCACACGAGGGCCGGGGGGGCCTCCGTCACCTCCCTTTCAACCTGCTGTGGCAGCCCCCCGACTCGGGTCTGTCTGTGCCCCGCCCCTTCCCGCAAACCACTTCTCTGCGCTTGGATCACAGCAAGCATTCTGAAAGGCAAGTGTGATCGCGTCGCCACACACTCGGAGTCCCTCCAGGCCTAGCTCTGCCTTCAGGATAAAGCCCTCCCAACTTCCGTCCCCCTCTCCCCACGCCTCAGCTCTGCACTCCAGGCCAGCTACATGGGACTGGGTATTTGGACATGCTGCTCCCTCCCATCCCACCCTCTCCTCTGCAAACCCAGCTCCATGGACACGTCCTCAGAGCAGCTTCCTCTGAGTGCCCAGCCTTCCCACCCGGTCCCCACTGAAGCCAGAGTGAAGGGCGCTGCCTCGGACAGTGAAGACGATTAAGGAGCCAGCAGACACCAACATCTAAAGGATACCAGGGAGGAAGGACACCAGGAATGTGGAAGCCAGAAGCTACAGTAGGGCCTGCATGCGGGGGGGGGGGCAGGAGATGGAAATATCTCAGACATCTCAGGATTTATTCAAAATTCTAAGACTATGGGAGTTGCCTAACTTACAAAAATTGAACAATGACAACAGACAATGAACAAATGAGGTTATATGTAAAAAGATGGCAATTAGTTTTGCTTGCAATTAGACATATTTATAGCTTTCAAGTGACATTACTCTGTTCTCAATTTTATAAGCATCTATAGCTTTAGATCTAATAACAAATTTTTAGTAATTATCTGTGTCAAACCATGTATATTATTCTGATGGGCAGGAACACATAAAATATTTATCTCGCATATTTACATTTCAAGGACTATGTATTTGAATAGAACTGAAAATTACTTTTGGAAAAGGATCTCAAGCACTCCTCCTTCAGGAAAGGAGAAAAGCGACCAAAACACATCTGATTGCATGATGCCATCTTTGTTGGCTGGCTGGTGCACACTCTGGGGAAAAATTGCGAAGTACCCAATGTCCTTCTTATTAAATAAAAAGAATGACAGCCCACACAGCATTTCTTTGGCTTGATGAAATAAATTCGCCAATGTGTCTGCAAATCATTTCGCTTTATTATGAGGGGGAGAAATGATAATTGCTTCAATTATAATTAGGGAGCATTTGAGAACAGAATTCTACCAGGACTTGGGCGATTATACTTCCTAGCACAGCAAACAAGGTTCTGGTACAGATCAAAACCGAGTGAGCAAGATGGAGTGAAGCAAACTCAGCAAGAAGGGGCCGTGAGGATGTAGAAGGCTCTGCTCCCCCGAAGGGTATGGGGGGTCTGCCGAGTGCTTCTGGCCAAACCGAAGGCGGGGCACTCCGGTGCCTGGAAATGACAGCCCTTTCATCCCGACCCCCTGGGCACCTCACCCCCTCCTCACACGTGTGTGCCAGTGACGGTGGAAGAAGAGAGGCGGTGGGCCGGGGCGCACGCCACACCCACATGCGACAACAGCACTATCAGCAGGCCTACGAGGGGTCACAGAGGCCGACAAGCCCAAATCCCGAACCTCGGACTACCCATCGCCCTAAAGCAGGAACGCGACCCTCGTAGACTCTGTCCACAGCTGCAGTTTCAGGAGACCCTGGGCCCGCCGGTCCGGCCCCCGCCGGCCCCCGCCGCCCCGCAGTGGTGAGCCGAGCGTGTACTTACTGCTCCTCTCGACACCAAACTCCTTCCCACTCAGGATGTGGTGCAGGAGGCTCTTCATGCCGAAAGGGCTGAGGTTCATCAAGCTTTCAGAAGCTTCTTCTCCTACAAACACACACCTTTTAAGTGTCTCTGACACAGGGCTGGTGGCCTGTAGAGTCAGGTGGGTCTCGGGGAGGTGGTGACAAAGGCCACTGTGGCAGGTCTCCCTGCTCAGGATGACGTCACTACTGTTTCAGGGCTGAACTGCGCTGCTTCTCGGTGATTCGGAATGCCGCGCTGTAAATACTCGGACAGGCCATTTTTCACACGGTGATGACTGCCAATGTTGGAATGCATCTTATCGCTGACTGACATGTTTAAGTTGGTAGGACGGCTCCCAGGGGAGGTGCCAGGAAATGGGGGATGACCTCTCACCGCAAGGAGATACCGTAGGAACTTAGCTATCAGGAGCGGGGCGCGAGCTCCTCGTGCCTCGCTCTCCCTGACGTATGAAATTCAGCATCTGAACGAGAGCACCTGGTAAAGCGCGAGCACACTGCAAAGGCTCAGAAGCCCTGGTCCCAGAACACTCGGGCAGGCTCCCCGTGGGGCAGGGTGACAGGGGTGGGAACCCCCGAGAGCCCAGCTGCGCGCATCGTACCTGAGCAGTTCAGGCTCCGTGCCAGCTCCGTGGCCATCACCTGAATGATCAGTCCAATCCGGAGTCTAAGCATCTCCACGAAGAGGCTGGGCTGCGCCCTGACGTACATGGCCAGGTAAACCACAATCTCCTGACGCAGACACACGCGGAGACAGCATATCAGAGGCTGGCTGGTGGCGGAGAGGCCCCTGCGCCTGGAGGAAGGCTGCGGCCCTGCCCCTTGCCAGCCCCTGACCTGTGTGAGCACGGCGATGCTGATGTCCTGCCCACTGGCTTCGTAGATGAGTTTTGTGAGCTCCTCGGGGGGCAGGGGACTAGGAAGAAGCATTAAGACACAAACACCATGAAAGATACCAAGGAGTGGTGCCTCCTCGCCCTCTACGGAGGAGCCTTATTTTCCTGTGGGAAGCTCCCGAATGACAGTGATTTTAAAAAGACCCTCTTCCTAGGGCACCTGGGTGGCTCGGGGGGTTGAGCATCCAACTCTTGATTTCGGCTCAGGTCACAGTCTCGGGGTTGTGGGATCGAGCCCCACACAGGGCTCTCTGCTCAGCTCACAGTCTGCGTGTCCCTCTCCTTCTGCTCGCCCCCTCCCCCAGCTCGTGCTCTCTCTTCTCTCAACTAAATAAATTAAATTAAAAAAAAAAAAAGACCCTCTTTCTGAATGGTGGATGGCACAGATGCTTTCCCCACGGTCCCATGGTGCCCCACAAACGTAAGGTCATCAGGCTGCAGACTTACGCAGAGATAGTCTTCTCTCGGGGCTCTGGTGGCAGGCCCACCGTGAGCTGCTTCTGGTGTGACAGCAGGTCTGTGCAGGCCTACTCACGTAGGGAAAAGGGTGAGGGCCACGGAGACAGCAGGAAGGGGGGTGGGAGGTTAGCAAAGCCAACAGGGAAGTGTTACCACTGATAAGACCATAAATTTACCTTGATGAACTTTATGACCCATGCTGCCATTTATTTGAAAATTCATATACAGACCCCAGACTGAGCAACCCAGGCAGGGCTGGGGCCTGTGAGCTCTGGGGCCGGGGTCTGGCTCTGCAGGGCCCACTAGGGTATTTAGCGCCCACCCAGTGTAGCAAACACACCGCATCCCCAGCTCTTCCACAAGGGAGAGGAGCTGTCACGAGTTGGAAGATCCCAATGTTAAGGGTTAATGACCACATTACAGTCTTAAGTTGCCAGTTTTCCCATTATTCACACACAACAAACAGCATCACCTTACCACAACACTGAAATCTAACGTCTTAGAAAGCAGCTCTGGACTTTGCAGGGCCTCGGGGTTAAAATGTTAATCATGATTGTACTGCACATGTGCGGAAACAAGAATGCTCTGTTTACAGGGGTCAGGCCACAGAGCGTTTTCATTTCATTTTTTGGTAAACCTTTTTCTGCAGCTAAAAAGGAACAAAACTAATCAACTTGAATTTCATTTCCCTTGCTTGCCCTCCAAGAGCAGTGAGAGGTCAGGAGAGGAGGGCCTGTTCCGTCTGTGTATTCGATAACGGGATTTCTCTATAAATAGGAGTGCTTGCCTCCAGCTTTATAACAGAAAGACGGCACGGGGCTGCAAAGAACAAACAGACGGCCTGAGTGCGCTTGCTCTGACCTCTGCCAGGACTTCCACTTTCTTCCTGAGCAGGCCAGAGATGTAGCGGATCAAACCCCACTCCTGGTTCAAGCCAGCTTTCCTGTAGAGCTCGCTGAGGAGATTGTGAACTGTGACCCCGTGTTGTCCGGAGAGATTTGTGTCCCAGCTGGGGCCCCTGTCAAGAGATGGAAAACCCCAGAAGTATGGCCTGGAATGCTTACAGGCTGGATTCTCTTGCAGCAGAGCTCACTTGGCAGGGAGGGAAATGAATCACTGTACATTCTGCCAAGTTCTGGGGGCCCTCCCGGTGCCTCTGAGTCTCACCGAGAGGGTTCCATCTTACCAAAGCATCCCTTCTATTTGAAACAGAAGCCTAACATCAGGAAGCAGTGAGATCCTGGCCTCACTCAGCCTTCTTGTCCCAGGAGGCCAGCACTAGTAGGCAGAGAAGGGGACAGAAGTCTGCTCATGGTGGTCCTGGATAATTCGGGTGAATCATGACCTGGTCTGCTGGAAGGCCAAGAAAACCAGAACAAAAAGAGCCAAGGAGAATGGAGCAAGCTCGAGCTAGTGAAGACCATAAACTTACTTTATTACATACAGAATGTATAGAATGTCTGCTTGGTCCTGTAGGTTCACACAATCTTTCAGCTGCTCCACCAGCTTCTCACAGTCCACGTCACCATGGTCATCTCTGGGCCACTGGAAGTCCTCTTCGGGGGCCTAGCCACACAAAAGCCAAAAAGCAGGGGAGAGGGGCTGAGCGTGTGAACTCCCAGAAGACCAGGAAGTAACATACCAGTGGGGTCTTGGAACTCTGTCACTGCTGGGCTCCAGGCTTTCAGGGACTCTCCTGTAGCTTTTTATTTATACGTTTTACTATTTCTGATCAGTGAATCACTGTGTTACTCGATGTTTGCAAGAGATCAGGCTGAACAGGTTAAAATATGTGTAAGTTTTATTTATGCGAAGTTGAAAAAACAGGTGGAAACGAACCCCTGGTGTTAGAACTCAGGCTAGCGGTTCCCACTCGAGTGGAAGGCAGGAGGCCACTGGGAGAGCATGAAGGGCAGTCCCCAACACTGGTCTCCTGCTTCTGCCTGGTCCACCTTTCTCTAGATAGCCTGTACTGCAACAAAATATCTTTTTGAAAGCAAAACAAACATAAAAAGCACGTAAGTTTTAAATGAGCTAAAATTGAGGTTAGGGTAAACTATTCTCCAGTAGACACTGAATCTTTCTATTCATGTAGGATAAAATCAAGGGAGACTTCTAGATAAAACAAATTATGGGAATCGGTGGAGAACACCGAGATTTTATTCTCCTTAGGGATCTTTTTCTAGTTTTATACCCTGCCCTGCAAATGGCCCAGCCGTGGCTGGCTGGCATGGCTAGGATAGGGCTAGGGAGTGAGCTAGCTTATTTCCCTGAGTGTGACAGATTCTGATGACTGGGCAGAAAGGCAGTAGCCTTTTCCTTATGCAAAATACAGAGGCTTACATCAAATGCATTGTGGATACAGACACGAAGCAAATTGCAGACAACTAAGTGAGGGGGTTCCCACTGAAACCCGGAACTTCCAATCCCCAAAGTCCTAGATCTCAAGAAATATGCTCTTTCAGTTTGACCATGTAAAAGAGTTCTTGGGACTACACCAGCACTGAAAAACATGACACTTCAAAAAAAAAAAAAAAAGTGATTCTAAATACTTTACCTTTTTTAGGAGTGGCTGAGGAGAATCAACAAGATTTAGTGATTTACGGTGGGCACTCAGAACTTTAGTTGGCAAAGTCATGGGAACAACTGGAAAACAAAAGAATAAAGAAAGCCCTTCTGAGGAGGAGAAAGGATAAGATACCTCTTTTGAGAGGTACGGTGGCTACTCCTTATCCAATACAAACCAACTAAAGGGACGATTACTGAGTGAAATTCATTTCAGCAACCATTTACCATGTAGCCACATCGTGTGCTAAATCTGGGAACAAGAACTGAGCAGGACACGGATCTTGCTTAAAGGGGCTGAATTTTGCTTTTCCCTCCCGGAATTCCAGGGAAATGACATAGCATCCGAGGACTGAAAGGAGCCTTAGAAATGACCGAGGCCGAGGCTGTCCTTCAGACGAGGAGACGGAGAACCAGGGAAGGAAGAGCACGGGAGCCGGTCACTGGCCTTCTTGTAATGGAGCCGTTGGCTCCCCCGAGTCCGGTGTGCATTTCACTGTGCCAGGGTCACGTGTTGGAACTTTTGGCACGGCACTACCTTGGGACGCTATCATTATGAGTACTTACTCACTGAGCCACCTGTGTCTTCCAGGCTAGATCATATCATCTTGGGAAAATAGGGGGCTTTCAAGATGGAGACGGGGCATATTTAAAAGGCAGGTTATAGACCTCTAGGTTACACTAGAAAAGGACACACACATTTTAATGTTACTTCCTCTCAAACCCCCACTACCACGGTAGAAGATCATTTTTTTTAACTTTTAAAAAAATGTTTTAAAGATTTTATTCATTTATTTGAGAGAAAGAGACAGCAAGAGAGCAGGAGTGGGAGGGAGGAGCAGGGGAACCCGACACAGGCTCGATCTTGGGACCCCGGGATCATGACCCGAGCCAAAGGCAGACACCCGACCGACTGAGCAATCCAGGCACCCCTAATTTTTTTTTTTTTTTAAGACAAATCCTCAAGAATAGGTTAAAGCGGGAGAGGAGATAGTAGCAATGATATTTTGGAAGCGGGAAAGGTGAACGAAAGATAACGGACTTAGCAGACACAAGGCAACCGAACCCCAAGTCTGCAGTGGGAACAACCAAGAGCCAGTCCGATTTAGATCAGAGAATCCTTAGAAGGCTCAGGAGCTTGCTGCACTACACACCTCTGGAATTGTGGAGTCCAGAAGGGGTATCCAGAAATAAGAGTGGAGAGAAGCCGCGTAAGAAGCAGAGAGCTCCCCAGATACCTTCCTCCGATCCACACAGCTCGGAAACCGGCTTGCTCACCCTGACGGATGACTAGAGGGCTCTCTGACCGGGCAAAAGCAGGAGGTGGGGCGTGCGGCATGTCTACAGGACTGGGCACAGTCCTCAGGTGGCATAAGTGACTAACTAGTTCCAAGCAACCAGACCCTGACCTGTCAAAAAGGAGATCGCCAAAGAGATTGTAGAGTATCTCCAGGAAGTCTACTCAGTCTCCACCACTAATCCTCCGGGCCCCACACCTCCGCGCTGAGAGACGGGCATGCGCGAGCAGATAACCAGGGAACACCCGGCATTTGAGGAAAGACTAACGCGGAAGACTGAAACCAAAACAGGAAAGGCTGACTTGGGGGACCTGGAAACCATTTAGGGAGAAGAAAATGTAAAAACCAAACCAAAAAGCCCTGCTGTTAATATTCTTATAGTAAGGAATTGAATTGCATGCACGAAACAAGAATGGATGCAATCCAGAGAACAAAGATTAAAAACATAATAACCAAAGTACAAAAACTCAGCTGAGGGGGTGGAACAAAAAATTGAAGCGATGGCCCTCAGAACAGAGCAAAAGACAGAGAAATGGAAGACAGAAGAGAAACGGTAAAGCCTTCTCCAGGAGGTCAACATTGGAATCCCAGAGTACCAGCAAGAGAGAACAGAGTAAATGGAGGGGAGGGAATGAGTTAAGAAATTTTTCAGAAAAACTTTACAGGACTGAAAAACATAAATTTCCAGAATGAAAGGGAGCACTGAGCCTCCACGCAGTGGATGAAAATATACCCTGATCCAGGCACATCACTGAAGTCTCACAACCTGGAAACAGAGAAGATCCTAAAAAAATTTCAAAGAGAAAAACTGTTTATATTGAAGGATCAAACATCAGAAAGGGTTTAGATTTCTCAACAGCAACACTGGTAGCAAAAGGATAGTGAAGCAATGCTTTCAAAATCCTGATGAAAAATTCATTTTCAATCTAGAATTCTATATCTATACCCAAACTCTCAAATGGATATGTAGAATATTTGTAGATGTTTTTAGACTCGCAAGGTCTTGACAATTCTCCCCACGATGTACTGTTTCTCAGGAAACTACTGGATGTCTTAACCAAAATAAGAGAGTAAGCTAAGAAACAGGAAAAGTAGAGACACAGAAAACAGGAGAGCCAACCCAGGAGACAAGGAAGTCTCCAGAAACTCTCCAGGATCCTGGTGAGGGAAAATCCCAGGATAAAGCTGACAACTCAGACATGGAGGCAAGCAGGCAAAAGGGGCAGTGAACTTCAGAAACAAGCAGGCTGAGGGCTGGCATCGCCGTGCCTGCCCCTCTGCCATTGTACCTGTTTTTTTTTTTTTTTTTTAACCTTT
The DNA here is from genome assembly GCF_002007445.2 of Ailuropoda melanoleuca. Lineage (NCBI taxonomy): Eukaryota > Metazoa > Chordata > Mammalia > Carnivora > Ursidae > Ailuropoda > Ailuropoda melanoleuca. The sequence continues at coordinate 15,475,330 of NC_048238.1, forward strand.
TGAAACTGTTCTAGAATGTGTTCCACTAGAGGAAGAAATCAAGGAAGAGGAACATGCCAGATTCAGGAACCAGGGAGGCCAACTGAAGAGATAAGCAATGGAGACTACAAAGATTAAAGCAAAGTCCCAGGATGCCAGATATGCAACAGGCCTAGAGGACCATCAACCAGACAGAGGGAGACTCATGGACACTAAGTAGTGTAACTGACAGACTCATGGATATGACTGACCCTGTGGAAATTCGTATTGTGGGCTACTGGGAAGGAGAGAAAGGAAGCAAAACAAAATGAAAAGATAGAGCAACTTTTAATAAAGTTAATAGTATTATTGACTTTTAAAGTTAAAGTTAACTTTAGTATTAACTTTAGAAAAACCAAAAAATAAAAACAATAGTACAATCACAGTATACTATAATGCTCAGTTGAGAATAATATTTGCATACACACGATAATATAAAGAGCGAATATTGATTTAACTACAAGTTAATACAACGACATCACTAGGTTATGGGAAGTGGAGGAGTGGTGATTGAGGACAGCTGAATCCTCATCCACTAAGAGAAAGTCAACAGATGCTGAATAAAGTCGACGCATCAAAAGACAGCAAGATACACACATTGTTTAAGAAAAAGAGAGATACGTAAATGCCAGAAGAAACAACTAAGAGTTGAAAGTGGTTGCCTCTCTGTAGAAGGGCTGGGTCAGTGGGGAGGGGAGGGAGGAGGCAGGAAACCTCTGCACTTTGTTGTCTTCTAGAATTCTCTGACTTAAATTATGTTCATGCATTACTCTGAGAAGTTATTTTAATGGGTAGAAAAGAGTTAATAACGCACATGGAATTTCCAAACCCTTTGCTTTTGCCATCACGGAAAGTATATCCCAAGTGGAGTGGATAGCGCTGAACACATGGCTGTCTTCCGTCTTCTTACAGAGAGGGGGCAGGTAGCACTTCAAGGATGTGCTTTGTAGGAGGTGGTTGATATACTGGTCAAGTTCATCTTCGCTTTCTGTCACTGGACAGACAAGAGAAAGAGCCAGTGAAACCAGGCGGCAGAAATATTCTCAATGTGTCACAGCGATGGCGTGTAGCATGTGGCACTGAGGAGATGTAGTGGGAGCCAACTTTTTGATACACGTATTTGCACCCCCACGCCCAGGGGTAAAGACATTTACAAAGAAAATGTACATGTTTATAAAGTTATTGTCTGGAAGCCCTTCATCCTAGGAAAAGAAAATACAGGTCAAGATAGATACACATCATACCAAGATGAACTGAATGAATGCATATGAAAACCTGAGGACCAGCAGCGGACTTCTGATCTTTTGTTTTAATTGGTCACAAGTGAACTAAGCACTATGGAACACCCAGCCCCAATTCCATGAACTATATGTAAAAGTAAAAACCGGTCATTGCAACCCAAAACCTTGTTCAGTTTGAGAAATATTATATACATAGGATTTCATCCCTCATATCCAACCAAACCTAGATCACTCTACCATTCCTTTGAAAATTCAAGCAGTGTGTTTCTGTCTTTAGAATATATTTTGTGAAGAATCCTGATTCCTGAAACTCTTTGTCCCTTTAGGTTTAAAAAACCCCCACTTCTGCAGTTTAGATTTTTAAACCAGCATTTTATTCACCATTTTAATAGATGCAAGTTTCCAAAGCCTCTTTTTTGTTATGTTAATTACCAATCATTTTCTGTGCTTGAGTCTGGGGCAATTTTATCACAATGCCAAGGTTTAAATAAATTCAATGAACCACCTGCCAAGGCATTCCAAGCCGTACCTTGATTATAAGTGTCTTCCAAATACCCTCCCAAATCTGAATCAGGACTGAAGCTCCCTTCGCTGACATCATCAAACAACTTCTCATCACAGTCTGGATCCAGGAAGGTCAGATATGTGTAGAAAGACGTGGTAAGAAATTCCGAAAGGCTCCCTAATTTTACTCTGCCAAGGAGACACTCTGTTAGAGATACAGGTGCTTGTGGACAAACTTCCACTATGAAACAGAGAGAGACTTTTCAACAACCAGATGGTGCTTCTGCCAGAACTGATAAATACGTCACTCTGCAGATCGCCCCACATAAGTAGTCAGCCAAGAAATTAAAAGGAAAATTCAATACCAAGTATAAAGTAGGAGCACAAAGCATATTAAAAGCCAAAATGAATCATGCTGATTTCTTACTCCCAAACCCAACACAGATATCTATTTTACTGAACCAGCCAAAGTTTTACAAAACAGATTGACTAAACCACTTTTGACCAGAACCACACCAAGCCTTGGGGGTTTTTCTGCCCTAAAACAACTGGACCAGAACAAAACCTACCATGTAATATGGTCACCCAGGCCCAGGTATGTGATAGGAGAGGCAGTCTCAGAGGCAAAGTTCTTTCTAGAAGGAATGTGATGGGGGGCCATCCCCAGACTGGAACAGGTGCCCAGAGTGGCCTTATTACATTTTCAGGCTGGGAAAAGTTACACTGAAAACCGCAAGCTGGGTTTGGCCGTGTGGGGTCCCGGGTTTAGGGAATGCGAGGAAGGGCCACCCTACAGAAAGTCACCACTGTGTGCTTCTTAAAATGTTAGCTCTGGGTGTGCCTGTGTGGCTCAGCCAGTTAAGCATACGACTTGATTTCGTCTCAGGTCGTGATCTCAGGGTCCTGGGATCAAGCCCTGGGGTGGGCTCTGAGCTCAGTGCAGAGTCCGCTTGTCCTTCTCCCTCTGCTCCTCCCTGCACTCACTCACTCTCTCGCTCTCAAATAAATACATAAAATCTTTTTAAAAAAAGAAGGTAGCTCCAGAGGCAGAAGACAATAGGACCCTCGGAGCTACCAGCATCAGATGAGAAGCTAGGGGAAAAGGCTGAGAGAAGCAGTTTAAGGAGCACACTGAAGCATGCAACGCAAATGAATTCGCGGGTGCAAGAGCTTCAGTGGGCAAATGGACTGCAGCAAGAAACACAGCCTGAGGGAAGGAAAGAAAAGCCTTTCGTTTAATGAAGTAAAATCTTTTTCCCTCTAGGGCCCTGGGGCCCATTCTAATGATTCTTTTGCCTTGAGACTGGGGACAGGAGGAGGTGAGGTGCGGTGGAGTGTGCAAAAGAAGACAATGGAAAGTTTCTCTCTGATGGAAGTTGAAAGGAGTCAGGTCAAAGGTGGAATGGCAGTCATTTACAAAGCCTTCTGATAGCAAGCTACCCCGGATGGGTCCGGAGGGAAAGTCCCGCATCCAGGGTGAGTGAATTCAGCTTTTTAAAGACCCTCAAACCTAAGGAAAAGCCAAAATGAGATTCAGTTTTAATTATCGAGAAAATAATAGGAAAGGTACCCCATGGAGCCTAGGCATTCCTGTTTCTTTCCACGGTTCTCTGCGTTGTTTGCCATACTTTGTAAAAACAGGAGGCCCTCCTGAGTTTTGTAAGTCTCGTCCCGCTCGGCATGGAGATCAGAGCCTGGTTTCTGTGTTCATACACAGCTCCTGCACCTACTCATCTCGTGCCCCTCGCTCTCTGAGCTTATAGCCCCTTGTCTGTAAACTAGGAATACAGCCCACGTGACACAGTGAAGACTCAATCAGACGATGCACACGCAGCAACACAGAACGCACTGCAAGTGAGCAATTAACTACAGACAGTATCCTTTTTGACAATGATTAGATTTCAATTCAAGAGCTGATTCTGAAAAGCAGTTAATTACGGGCGTATGGTATTTTCTCTTGGCTGTGATGCCATACGCCAGGTGGTAGCTTATCCCAACTGGACGTGAAACGTACAAAAGTGCATGCCGAGTGCAGTTATGGCGCTAGCGCTGGAAATGTGGATGGCAAAACGCTGGGGACAGTCTCGCGGACACTCCCAGGAGAAGCTCGGAATGAGGGCCATTCGTGTCTGCAGCAAAACCCGCAGTAAGCTCTGTGAGCAGAGGTGCCAATCCCAGCACTTAGAAATATAGTGACTCAACTCTGAGGACATCAGGCTAATGAAATATGGCAGGTACGAAAAAACCATACTGGATGAGTCCACTTAGATGAGACACCTAGAGACAGAAAGTACAACGGTGGCTGCCAGGAGCTGGGGCAAGGAGAACAGGGCAGCTGTTGTTCAATGGGGAGAGAGTTTCAGTTTTGCAAATTGAAAAGAGTCCTGGAGATTGGTTGCACAACCATGTGAATGTACTTAACATTACTGAACTGTACACTTTAAAAGGGCTAAGATGGTCAATTTTATGTTATGTGCATTTTACCACAGTTTTAAACAACATTACAGTGGCAGCAGGGTCCCTAGTGTGGGACGGTGTGAGAAGGGCCAACTTTGATGCCCAAACACTTAGCAACTGGTATTCTATCAGGGAACCAATGGAAGATTCCAGGACCCAGGAAGGGTCTTACGTCACTCACGGCCAGCTTTACGGTCAGAATCTCTTGGAACCCTTCTTGCATATTCCAGGGATTTGGAAAGATCGCGGCATAGATGCTATTGAGAAAATCTCGCCTTGCGACAGTCAGAGGGTACAAAAATGGCATCGGTTTTCCCAGGGGGTGAGTCCCCATCACTCAAGGTGCTTACCCATACTACTGGGGAGCATCTGGGGTACTGTGGGCCTGCAAACTGGAGTACGTATCGCTCCACTGAGAATGAGGGGACAATGGTCTAGGCAAGCCCATTCAGGCGCCCTGTTCTGAGAGCCATTTAAAGAATTTATAAAGTTCTGTGAATTATTCTTCAGGTGACAGCACACTCCAGTCAACTCAAGGAGTGTTTACTGAGCACCTGCCAGACCTAGGCACCAGGTGTTTCCTTCCAGGCCCTTTACCAGAAACAGACACAGCATCCCATACATGCGATCCAAGAATGCCACTTCGGAGAGACCAGGTACATTCACCGATCTACACCCCAGCCCTCCTAGCACCCATTAAAGCCTCACGAACACCCACCAAAAGCTGCTTTGGAGACGATTCCAGTTCCACATGGGTTAATGGGTAAGATTTAACTTCTTTTTTAGTCTAAAGCTCCATGCTTCTATGTTCAGCAATTGATATGAAAAGTGGGAGAAGGGCAGCAAAAGACTTCTAAGAAAGGTCACTGATACTTAAAAAAAAAAAAAAACACATATTACCTGGCTCCTCCAAAATATCCATCCTCTAGTTTTCTAATGGTAGAAAGAACTGCAGAATGAATGTCTAAGCCATCGTTTGCTAAAGAAAAAAAAAAAAAAAGACAAATTAGTTTACTTAATCTGGGAATGCTTTTTGGTTTGGGGGGGCATGCGCGGAAATGTTTTTGTCAATACAATCTAAAATACTTATGGAAGGGGCGCCTTGGTGGCACAGCGGTTAGGCATCTGCCTTCGGCTCAGGGCGTGATCCCAGGGTCCTGGGATCGAGCCCCACATCAGGCTCCTCTGCTATGAGCCTGCTTCTTCCTCTCCCACTCCCCCTGCTTGTGTTCCCTCTCTTGCTGGCTGTCTCTATCTCTGTCGAATAAATAAATAAAATCTTTTAAAAAAATAAAAATAAAAAAATTTTTAAAAATTAAAAAAATTTTAAAAATTAAAAAATAAAAAAATAAAAAAATAAAATAAAATAAAATAAATAATAAAATAAAATAAAATAAAATACTTATGGAAGATTCCTGAGCTCAGAAACCAAACTGCTAGGAACCCCCTTCAGTACTTAGCTTTGGATATGGGACTTGTTTTAAACATTTTGAAAAGGGCCCAAAGCAACAGTGAGACATGAATCAGGCAGATCAAGTTCACGGAGTTACTGAGCATGGTGTGGGTGATGGGGAAGGTGAGCGTGGGTCGGCCCGTCATCCGCCAGCAGGTGCACAGGTAGGCCAGCTCGATCCTCAGCATCTCCACGATCATCTCATTGTCCAGGGCCAGGTAGAAGTGATGTTGGTCGGTGAACTGCAAGTCAGATCAGGCCCAGTAAAAGGCTGTCCTTCATTCCCTCGACACAACCCCAGCTATCCTTCACGGCAGCACGAATCCTTGCATTTTGTTTCCAGAGAAGAGGCTCAATCCTGGCTGTAATCCGCCCCCATCATGGGGCTCTCCTTGCCATCAGGCAAAAATCGATCTGTCGCCCCCCCAGGAGCCGTTAGCTACATTAGCGTGGAAGGGAAAGGTGCACGGCCAGATCTAGTTACAGCTCCTCAGATGAGGATTTAAGCACCTGGCCCAACACCGGTGTCCCTGAAAGGAAATCAATAACTCCTTAAATACTACTCATTCTAAGGCTGCTGGGCTCAGAGGATTTCAAAGTGAGGGAAGGGAGGGCACTGGGAGCAGGCGAGACATGGAGACTGTGTTTACCTGATGGTTGGCCTGGTTAATGTGAACTAAAGGCTCTACCACCTGGTGTGGATGAAAATCAAATCGTTCTAGCCTCTGGACTAGTGCACACTCAGCTTTGGTAGGAAATGTGTTACAGAGGGAAATAACTCACAAGAGTTAAGCGAGCAACATTGGCTAGGGTGAAAAACAACAACTAGGGCTACTGACCCGTGACCCCACGGCTGACAGCGTGCCCGGGTGGTGGTGGGGCCATGCCCATGGTGACAAAGTGAGCCCATAGCTGATTTTCCTAGCTGGCCAAATGGATGGAAAACATTTGGCTTGGGTTCCACAGGACTACTTTCCTTTGTAAACAAAAACTCTGAAAAAAAGTTCTATAGTCAGTATATTTGGGGTCTCAACAAGCAGGTCGGGGCCTGAAAATCAGACAGGCTGTGTGTTCCGCAGCCGGTCTCCAGACAGCCTAAGCAAGGGTGAGGGCCTACTGTGACCAAGGGCATGAGGGCGGCAAGTCAAGGGACAGGTCACTAGCAAATTTGGAAAGCAGCGCGAATTTCCCTACTCCTTGAGGCTGGAAGTGATGGCACACTCAGTTTGCTTCAAGCCACACCTACTGAGCACCTACTGGGAGTAAAGAATTGTACCAGGTACTGGCCGTCACACTACCCGTTGCTATTTGGACACGCGCATGCTCATTCTGCCGCACTCACAGCAGCTCACCAGGAAGGAAAGGGAACTTAATCAGAGGATGCGTGTGGCTTTGCTACTGGCCTGCTCACCTGGGGTGTGAAAGTAAAGATCTGGTTCCTAATCACATAGAGCTTAGATGTTCCAAGGACGCCAATGTGCCGATACGGTCGCCCACTCAATTTCATATTCTTATTCCGTCCTATTTGAAAAATAAAAGAGAAATTAAGAGCTAGAGCCAATAAGGTAACATGTAATCCAAGCGACTTTGGCAAGGCAGGGCTTATTTTCCTGTTAACCCACTCTGGGGTTTGGTTTTTCTAATACCATCGATCCTTCTTTAAAATGGGACAAGGATGAATTAAAAACAAATCCCACTGCCTTCTCTTCATGCGTGTATAGACAGTACCCAGTTCAACATCTATATAGAATAAAGCTACCGATAGAACTTTATTAATGTTTACTTCTAATTTATTTCATATTGAGCCTACTAAGTTAGATTTTAGAAAATGAGAACCTCCCCCTCCCATTTTAACGGGTAAAGGAGCATTTTCTGAGTCCACAGATAAAAATTAGAAGCATTTGTGTATCAAGACACAAATGACTGTTCCAATTGTGAATTTTCAAAGGTGGTGCCTTATTTTACAACAGATCTGGCGAAGGGTGCAGCCAAGCTGGGGCGACATCTACTGAACGAGCATGAGAACGTGCTTGTCTGCCACTCCTCTTCACTTCGAAGAGGTCGAACCACGTGCTTTGGTGTCTTGCCCAATTCTTCACAATTTATACCTATCCGTCTCCCCCAGACCCCAAACCTAGAACCAAGATGCCCCCTTGCCAAAACCACCCAGCTGTTTTCCCAAACCTACCAAGCTTGGCATATATGTGACTAAGAATCCGGCCCGGCTGGACTCGGATTGGATGAATGTCAGCAATACTCTGGACGTTTACCCCATGTTTCCTCAGCAAGTCCTTAATGTGGTTGTTTTCTGCCAGAACAGTAACTGTGAACAAGAGCGTAGAATCTGCATTAGACTGTGACCCTTTGTCCCCTCACATGAAGACATTATTGACCAATCTTTCCTTTGGCCTACGACATGCACATCAGCATGCTCTCCACACACTGGGTGGCTTTGAAAATGACGGCAATTGTCCTGCCACTCTTCCCGGTTCTCTCTGGCCTCACCTCACCAACCCCCATGATGTGTTTTTATTAAGTGCCCTCAATGCACAAGACAGTCTGATAAGAGACTTCTAGAAACGGTCTTCAGCTGGTCCTGAGCCAAATTACCCCATCTCAAATGATGTCTTGCCTCCCGGTGGGTCTGCATTTATTCTAAACCTGTCTTGTGCTCTTTTCACATGGGGTGAGGAGCAGAAAGAGCTCTGCATGGGGGGGTGCCAGGAGAAGCCGGAGCTCCTGCTCTCAAGGAACAGAAAAGAACAATACTGTGGTGCGCGCTAGCAGGGGACACTCTGAGCAACAGAGAGGTCGGGGGAGGTTGCTCCCTCCAGGGAGAAGGGCAAATGGGGCTGCTGGTGGGCGGTGGCGCAGCCTGGCCCACCCAGAAGCCCAGCACAGGCTCTTGCTGGTGGGGAAGAGCCGCCCCAGAGCTGGGCACTGCACCCCGAATGGGCCGGCCTGGGCCCCATCTCTGGTGAGTGAGGCTGGCCATCTGGCTCTCCAGCAGGCAGGGAACTCACAGGCCTGGGATGTGGGGGCCTCAGTGGGGACTCCGAGCCCTGCGCCTCCTGTACCAGTTCTGCTCTGAATGTGGCTTTTAAGAGAACAGTGCCTGGCAAAGGGCCCACGTCCTGGGAAGGGGACTGGTGGAGGGGAGCTCTGGCTGCAGAGAGCGGGTGGTGCTGTGTTCGGCTGCAGTACAGCCTGCGGGGAACTGGGGGTGGGGGTGAGGGTGTTCCGGCTAGACGACGACTCGGTTACTGTTAAGGCAGCCCACTGAGCCCCACCATTGTACCCACAGGCTGGTGGCCTTGAATGTACAATACACATAAATGCCACTGAGACCTGAAGGTCACCTCCTTATTTACATAGCACATGATACTTTTTCAAAGTATTTTCACATCCATGATCTCATCTGAGCGTCACACCAAGGTCCTGTGGGGAAGCCAATCCCAGCAAATGGGAACATCAGCCACGTAGGACCGGGTGGGTGGTTTCCCTTCACATCTGTCTCTTCTGAAGCTTCCAACGCCCGTGGAGATCAGTGGTCACTCTCTGTACAAGTGACCCTTTTAGAGCAGTGGTCTGCCCGCCACCTGTGAGCCTCCGATCTGACACAGCCATAGGCGGGCAAGTTCCTGAAACTGTACTTCTCCTTCATCCGGGCCAGACCTCCTCATATTTTCTCTTCTGTTTCTGTTCTAGTCTGCTATACTGAGAAAAAACTGGCTGCCCAAGACGCGTCAACGGGCCCCGGCCTGTGATGGGAAAAGCGGCCTTGTGGTTTACGGGCTCGCTCGGCAGCACGCGTGGTGGGTCAGCGCCGACTGCGGACGGAGTCAGGCTGGACTGCTCCACATGGACACGCTTTGTAGAAAGGAACTTTGTGGTTGGGAAGAATACTGTTGCCTTTGGGAGCTAGTGAGTTCTAGAAGGGGGGAGGGTCACAGAACTGGTATCTGCTAAAGCACACATAGGTACTTTTTAAACAGAATAGGAAATTAGGGAGTCTTTTGCATTAAAGATAACGTTGGCTTCACCCAGTTAACAGTGAATAGGAAACACACTCACAAACCTTGTACTACAACATCGGGTTTGACGGAAGTGGAAAATCTTCTGTTTAAGGGATCAATTTCCCCAGTGGCAAGGAATCCCTAGGAAAAGAGGGGCATTAACACTGTAAAATACTGAATGAAATTTCACCTTAAACCCAACTTGGAAAATAAAATATTTTGGGGCTCAAAATATTATTTTATTCATGTTTTTCAAGTCAATTGCTTATCCTCTCTGAAACACAGTACACCACTTAGATAGCCACTAATAAACACATTGTGCCTTTGGCACCTAGCTCTCCGGGGCTAGTCACACACGCCACCATCTCGAGTGACTGAAAGGAACAATGGTGACGCCTACCTCCTGAGCCCTTACTTCAGGCCGGGTCCTGTGCTGAGCCCCTGTATGTGTAAGGTCACATTAGGCCTCGTGACAGGGAGGCATGGCTGTTAGCATTTTACAGGTGGGGAAACTGAGGTAATGCACTTAAGCTAGGTGGCAGAGAGGGACTTGGTCCTGGGCTGACGGTCCTGAAACACATAGCTCCCCTCCGTGCTTGCACAGTGTGCTGTTTGAATACGGATCGCCTCACATCTTCTATAAATGACCGGAGTCCTCAGCGAGGGCATCAAGGTGCTCTGGGAGTTCTGAGGAGGAATTGGACCTAGATGAAGGCCTTTCCAGTGGAGAGAAGGCAACGGGAGCAGAGTTGTTTGTTCCTCATCTCACTGACCCAGAAATCAGAGCTGGAAAGTGTAGCAGAAATGATCAAGCCCAGCCTCTTTACTTTACAGATGAGGAAACTGAGGCTCACGAGGTCAGGGAGCTAGTCAGAGGCAGAGCTGGCTTTCCAAGAGACAGACGGTTTTCCCTAATAAAGACAGAAGCAGAAGACACAGTCCCTATCCCCAAGACATGACCATGAACTCGAGGAGGTGATCGCAGCCATGAAACAAGTGGCCCACCTCAGCACCCGTAGCTCCTAAGGGCCACTTCCACTGCGACAGCTGTACTTTCGGTCTTCTTTTACACACTGGGAACCCCAGTGGCATGGAACCCACAACTCACCCCTCCACGCTCCCCACTTCTAGAGTCTGGCAGAACACACAGGACTGGGCCTGCCTAACAGGCTGGAGCTCCCAGCTCCTGGACTCTTTGGTCCACACCTCTCTCCAGGGGCCCAGAGTAGTCAGCTGGGAAGAGCCTCTGAAGACAGATGAACCCATCTGATAACATCACCGTACATCGTCTATACCATCACCCCACCCCACCCCCCACCCGGGAGGTGGATTCATTTTTACTTGGCACAAAAGCATTTGCACTTTAAAAACTTAAGCCTGGGGGCAAGAACATGTTTAACAGGAAGAAATGAGTCAGCGGTAGTAGACCTTCTACGTGAGGGGGTTGTGGGCTGAGGGAACACCTGACACAAAATTCACCGCAGAAAAACCAGCCCCTGCCCCTCCACGTAGAGAACACTGTAGAGTCACTCTGCGGCCGGCGGCCGGGACTGTGCCAGGGTGGCCAGAAGCAGACTTAGCAGCTTCCACAAACCTGATCTTTCACACATGTGCTGATCCTGACTGGGAAGCTTCTGGTCTCCTGCTGAAGGTCAGCTCAACTTGGCTCCAGCCACAGACCAGGAACCAGGGGTGGGGGCGGCGGGGGGTGAAGGGAGTGCTTGGCATGCAGCTGACTCTGAAGTGGTTTAGTGCAAACATAGACACACAAGCCCAGGCGGCAAGCCTCAGAGGCGACCTGCTCCAGCTGACTTCACAACTATGAGGTGCCAAAGACATTCACAGCCACATGGGGCAGAGAGAGAGCCCCTATGCTCCTCTGGGCTCCCCTATACCTCAAATCAGATGGTTTCCAGTCTATGAAGTCCCCAAGTCCCCTACCTCTGCCAACAGTGAGCTGAGAATGTACAGGGACTGACCCCACAGATGGGGCAGCTTTCCCAGAGGGACTCTGTCCACGGTGTGGGGATTCTTATACTCTTCGTCAACCTGGCAAAAACAGAAAAACCCAAAGTCAGAATGTCAGAGGATAAAAAGGCCAATGTTCCTGTCTATTGGGGAGTGCACAGAGAATTTGCAAAATGCCACTCGTTCGGTCCTCCAGGCCAATTCTGTGTGAGAGCTGCGACAGGAGGCCACGGCGCTAAGGCCTTTGTGTGGGGGCCACAGGGCTCAGTGCAGCGGAAGTGGAGCTCAAATCCAGGCCTGAGTCCAGCCAGTGCTCTGCCCACAAGCACACTGAGGGCAGAAGGCAGAGACAGGCACACGAAGCCTGGCCTGCCTTCTTTGAGCACAGCTCTGGGCAACGAGGTTTCGCAGTTCACGCTTACACTTGTCTGTATGATGGATACAATGATCTAAAACATCACCCTACAGCCATGGCAGGGCATCGCTGGAAGCGACGTCAGCTTTCTCCCTTCTTGTTATCCTCAGGGGCTCATAAACTCTGTGTGCCTATGCAAGAAAATTACCAGAAGGTGGCACTATTTATTGAGGAAAATAATACTGTACTATCACACCACTAGCTTTCCATCAGGGCCTCCACAAGCTGAATCCACTGGGGGCATCTCACTCATCAAAACAAGCTACAGCTGTTTTTCGGATGGACAGTGCTGGCTACAGATTGTAAAAGTTAGTCTGCAATTTTCTCTGTTGTTAACTCCATGCTGACCTTTGTATTTTTTTTTTAAGCAAACTCTACCCCCATTGTGGGACTCAAACTCACGACCCCGAGATCAAGAGTCACTTGCTCTACTGACTGAGCCAGCCAGGTGCTCCTGACCTTTGGGTTTCTTGCCATTACAACATTGTAGGGGTAATGTTAGTGACCACTTTTTCCCTCCGGAAAACAAAGTAACTGAAGAAATCCTTTTCCAAAAGGGAAAAATCACACCATGAGGGGAGTCATACTCTGCCTGTGGATGAATCAGTGATGTTATTAATAGATTGTTAAAATTTGCTGCAGTAGTAAACGTTAAGAAGAACTTAAACCCGTAAACTGAAGAGAATTAAAACATGTCAGCAATCAAATAATCAAATAGGATAATAGTGTGACAGGAGAGTCTCTAAAATGCCAGAGTTGGTTATCTTTGGGGTGGCAGTCAGAGTAGAGATAAAATATGTTCTTTCTACAGAATCCTGGGTGTTTTGCAGTGTACAGGATTGCTCTCACAATCCGATTGGGTGTTAAGGCTATTTGAAATGTAAGTAGTGTTAAGAAACACTGCAAAGACCTTAAAGGAGAAATAGCTGATGCAAAGCACAGAAGGCAGACAAAGTGTCTGGATCAAAAGACAACTTGGCTCTGGCCTCTCCTGACCCATGCGCCAGGCTCCTGCCTCCCTGTGGCGGTGATGGGGTCCCCCCCAGCCCCCTCATACTTCTTATGCCCTTGCAGTTCCTCTAACACACTTGGCCTTTGCAGCGCCACTCCTGTGCCTGCCTTCCATTTCCCAGACCAGCTCCTCTACCCCCCACTAGCCTGCAACCTCACAGAGGCAGAGCTGGCACTGTAACCCCTTTGTGCCCCATACCTAGCTTGGTGTTTTAGAAACCACTTCCGGAAAAAAAGCGTTAGGTCTGAAAGGGGGATTAAAAATACCCAAAGGCCAAGTACGAACCCACTTTGTTCTAGATAAGCAGCGCTTGGTTACCTTGTTAGGCGGGATGGCATACAGTTCTGGCACCAGGTGGATCCCGTTCTTGCCTCTGATTAATATTCCCTCCAGGGCCTCTCGGTATTCTTGCACCTGGAAAATAGCCCCATCCCCACAACAGCACGAGAGAGGCGTCGTTAATACTGCCATGGGAGTACATCACAGAAAAACACCTCTCTTGGCAACAGATTTTTAATAGGACAAAGGGTCAAGAAATGCACGAACTCCTTCCAGTTCCGGAGTGCAGGGGGTACTAGGACTCCTGCTGACAACAAAGGTTAGAAGGAGCTGAAGGCACTGGCCTTTTCTGTGTTGTCTTTAACTCACGACTTCAATATTTCACCCTTAACTTATCACATATGTAAATTTTGTCTCACCAGCGAGACTATATAAGCTTCTTAGAGTGGAGGCCAGACCTTAAGCAGGGCATCCCGTTTCTACCTGGCAGTAGTTTTCCACTTAAAAGGCCCTCATTCGAGCACTTATTGCTCAGGAAATGTTTGCAAAAACGCACCTGATGTGAGGAAAAGAGAGTGTATGTACAATGACGCATGTACTCTGATTCTTGGGACGCACTGCTCGATATAATAAAAGCTGTTGATGTAAACATTTCCATTCAATTAAAAAGGCGGTAAAAAAAACAACAAAACCTACGTATGAAAAGGAAACAGACAAAAGAGGGAAAACCCTTAAGCAGCCACCCAGCTGTTGAACACGTTTCATCTTAGGAAAGCCTAGTCAAACATCTTCTAGATCTCATTTCCTTTTCTTTTGGAATTTGTGGACAGCAAAATCTGACCAGGGGTGCGTCATTTTTTAAAGGTCATTGGGCAGCAAGTGGAAAAGACAGAAGAAGCATAAGAGTAGTAAATTCTGTGAGACTGAGAAAATAAGGTCCTAAGCACATTCTTTTTTGTCTTCTCAGCTTTTTTGTTTGTTTCTAATAATTACCAAGTTTCTTCACAATTGAAATTCTAACTCAATCCTTTTGAAATCTTTCAGTTCTGGGATAAATAGACAAAAAACATAAGACCCAAGATAATTGCTAAAGCGTTTAACAGTAAGAATCAACAATGGGGGGAACATTAACATTTCAAGCTTACTACCATGTTGGGGAGGAAGAATTTTCTCTGCCCTTCAAGGTCCTTCTAGCTGGACTAAGAATCAAATTGACATAAGACAGATGAACAGGAGAAAAATCAAACTTAGTTACATATGTACGGGGAATCCACACAGATGGGATATTCTGAAGACAGTGAGGCACCATGAGGCTTATCTGAGCTCCTGAGCTCAGGAGAGGGGTGGGGGTCTGAAAACACAAAGGGAAGGAAGAGTATTTGCAGGAAGGTGAGAGGAGACGTTTGGAAAACAAAGGTGGCCCGAAATGCACATAAGTTTCTTAAGTAAAGAGGAATCTGTGCCAGTAGCTCTCTTGCTGGTACAGACAGGTGGTTGAGGGGGAGGTAAAAAGCTTTACCCAAATCTACTGGGTTTTGATTACTTTTAACTCAAGACAGTGTTCATGCCAAAGTGGCCCATCTTGGGGCGGCCTGCCCTTAGCCCCTATAGCCACTTTTGAAACCACTCTCAGAAATTCTGAGCAGAGGCAAGTTTCAAAACCAAAACAAACCTTGGATTGCTCATCCCACCCCAGTACCTGTGGTCTGAACAGGTTAAGAAAACACTAAAGTGTTTGAGTCTGTCAGTCATTCACGTAAGCTTCATGAGGATGGGTCTGTTCTACTTACCAACATATGAACGGCAGCAAATGCTGAAGAAATCTGTCTCGAACAAATGAATGTTACACGAACAAATCTTTACTCGGCACTTACTACATACTAGGCACAGGGAATGTAGTAGTGAACTGGAGAGAGACCACCCCTACCAGGGTGCTCTGACAGGTACGTGGGAGACTAAATACGGCTATAGGTGCCATACTGTGGTAAGTGCTCTGGGGTAGATAAAAGGGGCATTGATCCAGTGTTTAGGGTCAGAGAAGGCTTTCTGAAAGATTAGACATCTACAGCAAATCAAGTGGAGAGAAAGACGGCTGAGGGAGAAAAGCAGGGCCTGGGCACTTGAGAAGGGAAGACAGCATGGCCTCTTCGGAGGACTGAAAGGGTTTCAGGGCGCTCACCCCACAGAACTCAAGGAAGTAAGTAAGCAGTAAAAAATCCGGCCAGATTTTATGGGGCCCTACAAAACAGAAGAACTTGTACTTCATCCCAAGGCAAGCAGGAGCCTTTCAAAGCTTTTAAGCAATGCAGTAGCATAATCTAATTTGCCTTTTAATAAGATGCCCCTGGCAACCAGTATAGAGAAACAGCAGGGAGTGAGGCTGGAGGCTGGGAACCCACTAGAATGCTGTTACATTAAATAAGATGTTAGCTGAGAGTACCCTTATACTAGAGCTGAAGAAACAAAAGCCTAGGCTGGTCAGAAAAAAGCAAGAGAACAACTAAACCTGTTTTTGGTCGACCGTGCAGTCCCCTCCCCTTGAATGTGGCATGGCCCTTTAAACAACAGAATGCAACATAAGGGACACTTGCCAATTCAGGGCCTACACCTTAAGAAAGCTTGGCAGCTCTTGCTTTTGCATTCTGGGGTAAGACGACCACCCTGTAAAAAGCCTAGCTACTCAGACACTACAATTCTGTGAGAAGCCCAAGTTAGCCACATGGAGACGAAGCAAGGCCTGAGCCAAGAGCCCAGCCGAGCTCCCAGCCAAGAGCCAGCATCAAGCTGCCAGCCACGTAAGTGAGGCCATGTCAGAAGCAGATCCTCCAAGCCCCCGTGAACCAGCTGACACCAAGTCAAGCCGAGACAACCTGTCCCTGCCGAGTCCTGCCCAAATTGTAGAATCACGAGCAAATAAAATAGCTGTTGCTTTAATTCACTACATTTTGGGAAAGCCTGTTAAGCGTCAACAGATAACTGATACAGTGCCCTAAATTCTTGCATAACCTTATGTTCTAATAACACTCGGCACATGGAGGGAATGAAAATGCTGATTATCAGCACAGCACCCAGCATGTTCTCACCTGAATGGTGTCCCCGGTGAAGACCCCGTCTATTATGAAATACGTCCAGAACACAGGCCACTCACATTCAATGTTTTCAAAGAGCTTGAGCTCAGCTGGGTCGTAATGCAATCGGTTTGGGTCCTGGAATCAAACAGGAAACCTTCTGAAGGGTGCTGTCAGATCACGTAAATAATACCACCATGCCTCACTGGGTTTCCCTCGCCTTCTGAATCACTACAGCTCTGCGGCTACCAGGATAAGGAGTCGGCTATAATGGGGAGATGCTATTTCTGGCAGCTTTCCGTGGTAAAATTTCAGAAAAGTCTATCAGAAATGTACACAAGACTCCTTGGTGGTATATTATATTAAGCTTCCTAGATCGCTAACAAATAAATAGCAATTTGCCTATCACAGTGCTCAGCAGACTGTTTCACTGAAATCACTCCGTCAGTCACGATGGCAAAGAAACTCGCGAGGGAGGCCACAGTTGCTCTTTAACACATCGTGTGAGCCACAGAACCGTTTGTCCTTGTCTACAGGCTGATTTTAAACCACCCGCTTGCTGTCCTCCTGACGGTCTTATTATTCTACTCCCTAACGCCAGCCTTGCTGTCTCCAAAATTAAGACTTCCCCGTCCAATACTCTAACATGCAATTTTATAATCAAGAGACGGAGAACACCACAGTGCTGATTTAAATATGAAGCAGTTAAGGAACCAGAAGAAACAATATTTAAATACAACCTCTCTTGGGGTTTTATAACCATCTCGAAGGAAGCGACAGCATCCATAACGCCCCTGAGAAGATAAAGGAAAAAAAGCGCATTTGACGAAGGAGAAGAATTTGTCTTTTTATGTTGATTCAAGTTGGCCCTTCACCCCCCTTCCCATGAATCTTTTTTTTTTTTTAGCTTTTTTATTTATTTATTTGACAGAGATAGACAGCCAGTGAGAAAGGGAACACAGCAGGGGGGAGTGGGAGAGGAAGAAGCAGGCTCCCAGCGGAGGAGCCCGATGTGGGGCTCGATCCCGGAACGCCGGGATCACACGCCGAGCGGAAGGCAGACGCCTAACGACTGCGCCACCCAGGCACCGCCCCCCCCATGAATCTTTTTGAACGAAACATGTACCGAGTGCTCTTTGGGATCAATACAAGAAGTTATTTTTAAGTAATAACCCAAGTAAATTCAGGGTTGACCAGTGCTGAGGAGGGAATGCCAGAACTTTCCGTTAGAGTATCAGGGCTGGGACAGTAATCGCTCAGAGTTCACAGAATGACCAGCCCTTCATCCCAACTGGCTGTGTCAGGCAAAGATGCAGAGGGACTCTCATTGCTCGCGGAAGCCACCAGGGCAGATACTTGGATAGGACTACTTGGACTTGAAAGACTGGAAGCCAAAAGGACATTCCAGACTCCTCACAATTAGGCTCTGGACGCAAAGAAGCAGGGCAGCGAGGCAGGGGTGGGGTGGGGTGGGTGGGGCTCCCTCAGGCCTAGGGCTCTTGCTGCAGGCCTGCCGAAGGCTCCAGTGTTGCTCTCCAGCTTCCTGGGTGTTAAGAAAGCAGGGCAGAGGCACTGAGCTCTCGATCGGCCTCCCTAGTCCCTGGATTGCAGTGTTGGTTGTCCATTCCCCAGTTTCTTAAGTGCATGGGGGTGCCTTAAGCACCGGCTGCAGAGGCCAGCGCACGGCTAGCGGCCAGCGCCATAGAGTTCCGGGAGTTCAGGGGAGGCCCCGCCAAGAACCCGCTCCCCTTTAAACACTGCGTTCCCTGCATGGACTGCCTGCCTACTGGGACAAGCTAAAAGAGCATCCTTTTTCTCCACTAAACCATGAGACAGCTTCTTTGGAGATATGACTGGAGACCCTTCAACCCCTTTGTATCCAAGGGCTAAAAGCATTTTTAACGGAATCTAAGTAGATCATCAACAGGAAGATTTTGGCTTAAGGAACTTTTTTTTTTTTTTTTTTTTTTAAAGAAAACTCACCTTCTTGATCATTTTACTGAGAAGTTCAGTTGCCTGGGCTATTTAGTAACATTCTCAGTTTGGTATATTGTGTCATAGGTCCTGCATTTCACCTCAGAGCAGGAATTTTCGGAAGCTCAATTTAACTTTGGGATTGCCAAGTCCCCAGAAATTGTGTGTAAGGTTGGAGGATATTGGGGCGTGTGCATTTGTTTCTGACAGGGACCTTCGAGCTTCCAAGAGCTTTGCAAAGAAGACTGTGGTCTCTAAAGGGTTAAGAAGCTCTGCTTTAGAAGTACAGGAGGGGTACAAATCGGGGTTCAAAGGTGCCGGCCTGAGTTCAAGCTCTGCTGTCAGGAAAAGAACTACAGCCCTTGATCACTCTGAGACTTTCTCACCCTCGTACGCGGCTTTGGATCCCGTACTCTGAGTCCACTTAGATAAACCAAGCCATGGACCTCATGGAGAACGGAGGCCTGGGTGCGCTGCTCCGTGTCATCATGAAAGGGACACTTAACACAGGGCAGAAGAGCACCGGCATGATCAACGCTTACCTGGAGCTTGGAAATAATTTCATTTTTGGTCACATTCACGAGGTTCACATCTTCCACTGCAAAGGCCGGGAAAGAGATAATGGAAAGAAGTCCAGCGTCAATCTCCTTAGACGTTGATGCTCTTGGCAGCATGGAGAACAGAATAGACTGAATGAGAAACAAAGAGGTGGCTTGAACCTGGGAAGCATCAACAGTTGCATACAGTATCTAGAGGCCATGACCTTAGCCCCAAGGAACATTTGAATGAGTTTGCCAATTTTGAGTAGAGCTTTTTCTTACCAATATGGCCCCCGTTGGGGGACCTCACCTGCCCAGCCAATGATTCCTGTTCCTTGTGGGAGAGGAGAGGATCGGGAAGAGCACGGTATTGCTCAGAGCCCATGCTGAGAACTGCTGGTCTCCCTACCTTGGGGGCCTTCTATTGACCTTGCTGTATCTTTTGGACAGGCAGGGGAGGAACTAAGGGCTACTATGTCAGCAGGCCAGGGTATCCTGGCTGTGAAGGTAAAGACAGAGAAGAATACACATACAGGGCCAGCATGGAGAAATGTCTGGCTTATGCGGAATGTGATTGGGTGATCCAGAACCCATGTGAAGGAGTCAAAGCCAAGAGACCACACGAACACTTAGGCAAAACAGTAAATAACAGAATTACTTCAGTCCTAGAACTAGGGTTACTTAGCGGCACTATAACATAGCCTCAATTATAAGGTGGTTGGATTAGACACTGTAAACAAAGGGAAGGTGAAATGATAAGTTTGGGATGGGGAGGGAGCTGACATTGGGATCTAACGTGTACAGATATGCGGCTAGAGCCCTGGAAACGTAAACGTATTAAATCTCATATCAACATGGTTAGCTACATTAATTGATTTTCAGACATTAAACCAATTTTGCATTCCTAGAATAAACCCCATTTGGTCATGCTAAAAAATTTTTTTCCATTTTGTAAAGAAGGAATTTGGATACAATGTCCAGTTCACACATGAGGGCTGAGACACAGACACAGAGACTCGTGTGACAGAGCGTGGATTCTAAACCAGGCCCAGCTGGCTACAGAGCTCACACAGTTTCCACTAGGGACTACGCATTATTAAGCTGCACATCAGCTCAACTCTATCAAACTGTAGCCCAAGAAACAGCAGATTCCCCATTAAGGACTATTTAATGTGGGAAAATGGAGTGAGTTGCAAAGGGGGTAAAGATGGGGGACCCTTCAGCTTCTGAATAAAGCTTCATTTTCTCAAGCGACCTGACCCCCAAGCCCAATTCTTTAACTACCTGCTCTCCCTGAGGCTCTCTGCCTGCAAACATGCGCTCCCTCCAGAAGCTGTCTGCTAACAAGTTTACACGGCTCTCACTCCCACAAGCCCAGCACGGGACGTGGCACACAGTAGGCCTCACTAAGTAAGAGTTTGCTGACTGACCAGCAATGGGTGACCTACTGTCTGCTTAGTGGAGTCCCCTAACCTGCAACAAATCCCTCCTTTCTCTGACCTGTATTTCATGCCGGTTCTACTAATTTGCCATTTCTCTCATCTCATCTCTCCTCCACTATCCTTTCAGCCCATCTCCACCCCTCCCCAAGTGAACTACTGCTTGCTGGTTATTCAATTTGGTGGCATCACGAAAGAAGCTTGAGAGAAAACCACCTATATGCTCAAGAAACAGACCAGATTTTGCCTCCAGACAAGCAAGGCTGCTGTGATTGTTGACTCCATATATACACCTTGCCGTCATCGTGTCTTAGGTTTACATAGTACTTCTCAGCTTACGGAGTGTTCTGATGAACTAAGTTGATGTACTCTGATTCTTACAACCGCCCTGTGTGACAGGAGGGGAAGGTGCCAGCATGCCCATTTTATGAAGGAGGAAACTGAAGCTCGAGAAGCCAACTACCACCAAGCTAGAAAGGTGAGGAGTGTGGGGCGCCTGGCTGGCTCAGTCGGTGGAGTACAGACTCTTGATCTCAGGGTCGGGAGTTCGAGCCCCATGTTGGGTGTAGAGATTACTTAAAAATAAATCGAAAGAAAGAAAGAAAAGAAAGAAAAAGAAAAGGAAAGAAAGGTGAGGAATGCGACCTGGAGTCCAGGTCTTCTACTCCGTCAGTCTCCTTCTCTCCTGTCCAGACCATGAGACGCTGAAGCTGTTACCTGGCAGTGTTCGACATCATCAGGCAGGACATGGATCACGGACTTGCGTCCTCCGTGGGCTCCAAAAAGGTCCAGTTCATCAATTGCCTCAAGAGCTGCCTACAAGCATAGGTATGAATCACTTTTTCTTTCTAGTAAACATACATTCCCATATCCAGTACTCCCCCTTTCCCATTAAGCGATCTAGCATACGTTTTCCCAAAGGTGATGAAACACACATCTTTTAAAATTCAGCTGAAGTGTTCTATAGACATGTTCTATCCTTATTTTCAGTGGAATCAGGCCTTTCCTGTACATTGCTGCTCTTTGCAGAAACAAGAAAGAGAAAATAGACAAATATTTCCCCAAATGAAGTCAGTACTCGACCGAAAAATAAAATATTAACAAGTTCATAACATTGGCGGTGGGGTGGAGGGCACTAAGTTCATGAACAGCTTTTCTTTCACCTATTTGTGTTAATTCTAACATTAAGCATGTCTGCCGTTTAAAGTTAATTCTTTTAGTATTAAGCATGTTTTCTGTCAGTTGACCTTCACAGAACATATTTATCGTTGCTTTGAAAATTCTAGCTCTAGAGTCTTTATTCTATCCAAGGATACACTTCAGTCTTGAGCAGGAGGGAGGGAGGGAGGCATGTGAAATGTCTAGGACAACCGATGTAAACTGGTGGCTGGAGGACTGAATCTGCCCCCACAGCCGTGTTCTGTTCGGCCTGAAGAAATTTTTAAAATGATTTTGAATTGGAATTCCTTTAGAAAAAGTTCCCAGTGTCCCCAGTACCCTTCAATATTTTTCTATCTGGCCAGCTTCACTTGTTTTGTGTTACTTGCCTGACCTGACCCCACAGACTTTTGAACTTGTAAGCCCTGCCCTACAAAGAGGTCATATTCTTCAGCCTTCTTTATGATCCAGAAAAGAAGACTGGACGTCACACATCCAGGTGCTCAGACAACAGCAAGAGCTTAGACCTGTGGGTGATGATAATGGATAATGAGGAAGGAGGGTGCTTAATTTGGCTCATGCACATTTCAGGGTAGGAAACCTACATTCTTTACCTATAATCTCAGTCAGCTGGGGTATATGTGCCACTTGAATTTCATATTTGCGGCAGACTTTTGAAAGATATGCTAATCAGATTAAATCCAAACCCCTAAAGATGAGAACCAAATCAAAGCAGTAGAAACGCACAGAAGGAAGAACAAAGAGGTGAAGAGGGTCACCTTGGCCATTCCTACAGAGCTTGCATTCAATTCCGGAATGCCCTGATTAGTCTTATCTCCCCGTTCCCACATTCCATAATCCTGCGGAAGAAAAAGGGAGTAATCAGAGCAGGAAAAAGAGGTATAGGAGAAGTGCTATGGAAAAATAATTTCTTTATGTTACCACAGGCACAACGAAACATGAATATCTCTTCTCCAAGGTTACTGAATTCATGGCTTTATATACACAGGCTGCGCTCATCCTCAATTTCATTCCATTTGACCTCCGTGCAGAATTTTGCAAATACTCAAGTGGAACAAAAATGCATGCAAAAACACTCTCAATTTTCTTATTCTTGAAAGTTATCAATCTGTAAGAAACTCTTGATTTGTAGAGAACAAAATGTTTTATCTTCAAATCAAATGAAATGCTACCCCTCTATTTAGCTGATTCCTTTGAACTTAAATTGTAAGATAGAAAAAAGAAACTTTAACAAATGTATTATAACTAGTGGAAGCCAACCAAACCATTTAATATCATTTAATACCTATTTCTAGGGTTACCTCTTGGGGAAAAATGCTGAGCAAGTAACAGAGGCCAAAATCAAAACTGAGCCACAGAATACTGAACTTTCTTGGTCTTTTAAAACTAATTATTGTGAAGTGGCTCAGAACACTCCATCCATACAGAAGATGTGATCCGTGCATACCTAACTTTTATAATTCTTATTTTCACTGAAGAAAAGCAAGCACTGGATACTGTTTTGAAATAATGCTGCATGCACTACTGAAAAGTTACGAGCCAACAAGAACAGGACCACTGCCGGGGGCACCTGCCTTCGGCCCAGGGCGTGATCCCAGGGTCCTGGAATCGAGCCCCACATTGGGCTCCTCTGCTGGGAGCCTGCCTTTTCCTTTCCCACTCCCCCTGCTGTGTTCCCTCTCTCGCCGGCTGTCTCTCTCTCTCTTCAATGAATGAACGAATGAATGAATGAATGAACAGGACCAGTGCCAAAATTTCAGTATTTATTACTTGATCTGCAAAGATGAACATTTCCAAAATGAGCAAATTTAAACTTAGGCATACCAGAGCGGCGTTAGACTGTTTCCTGCTGGCATGCCTTCTAGCTGAGCCCCAGGACTCGTTCCTTCAGTGCTCCTCACATCTGGGCCTTTCCACATTCCAACCCATTCTCACTCCAAACCCGGACCCAAGTGACTCATCAAAAACTGCTCTGATCAGCTCACTCTACTGTGCAAGAATCTCAAATGACAAACTGCTTATTCCCCAGTGGCGCCTGTCAAATCCCCGCGTCCGGCTACACCTCCGTTATGTGCCCCCCACCCCGGCACACCCACAAGCGGACTTTGGTTTCTAAGTCTCTGATACTCTGCTTGCAGATGAAGTCTACTCCTTCCCTCCGCATCCCCTCGCCCCAAGGACCCCTCGCACACTCAGAGCCTGTTCCTGCCTGGCACAGCTCCTGCTATTCCCGCCCCCTTCTGCTCATCCTCCAAGGTCCAACTAAAGTCCCACCCTTTCCACTCCTCGGGGTTCTTTAGACCTCGGCACTACAGACATTTTGAGCCAGACCATTCTTTGTTGTGGGGCTTTCCTGTGCACCGTGGGCCGTTGAGCAGACTCCCCCACCATTGCCTGCTAGCCGCCAGTAGCCCCCTCCCCAGTGTGACAAGCAAAACCGTCTCCAGATGTTGCCAAATGTCCCCTGGGAGGGGAAGACCACCCCTCGTTGAAAATCGCCTCTTTAGACCTAGGTAGCCCTTGGACCCAACCTAGTCTGCCACCTATTTCTGTAAAGAAGGTCTATCTGGGCGGGACACAGCCACGCTCACACATTCCCGTGTTGTCGATGGCTGCCTTTCTGCGACAAGGGCAGAGGTGAGAAGCAACAGGGACCATAGAAGCCAAAAAGCTATTTACCGTCTGGCCCTTTACAGAAAATGCTTGCTGACCCTTGCTTTCAAACATACTGGCTTTTTTATTTTATTTTTTTAAACCAAACCTTACGCTTCCTTTACTGCCCTTACAGTCAGCTTTGCACAGGTCAGTTGTTCTAGATGAACTAGAAGTGCATGAGGCTTTACCTGCCGTATCAGACAGAAGCCTGGAGGCACTGGGCTTTATACACATTTAAAGCCACCCATACCCGGCCTGGGGCACACATCTGGCTCTGGGCCCTCTGCCTGGGGGCTGCCTGGGGTGTCCCCATGGCACTGCAGCTCCTACTGACAAGCTGCTGCTGCCGCTCGTCACCCCGACTCAGGCTGGCCCCGTACCTGCCACAGGACATGTTAGGGTCTTATTTAAACAAGCACAGGGGTGTCCGAGTGGCTCCGTCGGTTAAGCGTCTGCCTTCGGCTCAGGTCATGATCCTGGGGTTGTAGGATTGAGCCCCACGTCGGCGGGGGGGTGGGGTGTCCCTGCTCAGCAGGGAGCCTGCTTCTCCCTCTGCCTGCTGTTCCCCCTGCTTGTGCTGTCTCTTTGTGGCAAAAAAATAACTAAAAATCTTTAAAAATAAATAAAATAAGCATAAAGGATTCAAATAGAGCATGTGGTGCATTCCAAAAACATCAACTCCTCAACTGGGTCCCAGGACAAAAGTGTGTACTTTGTGGGCAGAAGTGACAATCTTAGAGCTCGAATCTTGCCAACCTTCTGATCAGCTCCAAATAGCCTGGCCCTCCAACCTGTAGGATTTTTGTTCTTTTGAACTGGGACACCTGAAAAACTATCAGGGTTGATACTTACAGCGACTTTATATGCAGCTTCTATGTAAAAAACAAGATTCTGTATGAAGGCCACCTCATCAAGTGTAAAAATAATACGTAAACCTAGTGAAGAGAAACAAACAATGAAGTTACAGAGTTATGCTGTGAACAGAGACGTGTGAGCTGCCAATCCCAAATTACAAATATCACACCAGGAAAGAAATTCTTAGGGGCGCCTGGGTGGCTCAGTCGTTAAGCGTCTGCCTTCAGCTCAGGTCATGATCGCAGCGTTCTGGGATCGAGCCCTGCATTGGGCTCAATGCTCAGCAGGAAGCCTGCTTCTCCCTCTCCCACTCCCCCTGCTTGTGTTCCCTCTCTCGCTGCCTCTCTCTCTCTCTCTAATAAATAAATAAATAAAATCTTAAAAAAAAAAATTCAAAAAAAAATTCTTGTACCCCCATTTTCATTTTTCTTTTCCCATTTTCATTTTTCTTACTAGGCATCAAAAATTAAATCTGAAGCAAATTGAAACACTTAGTGTCTAATCTCGGAAAGAGGAAGGAAGGAAGGAAGGAAGGAAGGAAGGAAGGAAGGAAGGCAGGCGGGTGTGCCTACGGGTAGAAAAGCCTGAAAGAGGTGTGGGGTCTTCTGGTAGTGTTGGATATGCGCAAAGAAGTTTTCAAAAAGCACAAATTTTAGCCCAGAGCAACCAGACACTATTCTTATCCTTGAGTGAGCCAAAGGGTGGGTACCTTTCCACTGTGGCAGATAGGTAAAGTAGAGCCCCCAAGTTCAAGAGACAGCCCTTGAACTTGTGGGAAGGTGAGCTCCCCGGACCTCCCCAGGGGGCTGCATTGACTCGCTGAAGTAGGCTGTAATCAAGAGAGCTGGATTTTTGCTTGGGCCCTTGAATGTTTAGGTGATTATGGCAAATATACATATTTTAAAAGTATGGATTTTTGAAGCTGGTAGGGATATGGTACGATCTGAACTCTTTCATCAATAGGGGAAGTTTAACTAGTAAACTGTTCAAAAAACAATTTGGTAATATATATAAGTAGCCTCTGAAGGATATCCAACAGAAGAAGCCAAGTAGAGATGGGGTCAAAGCTGGTATTGTGGGGCACCTGGGTGGCTCAGTCAAACAGCCAACTCTTGATTTCAGCTTGGGTCATGACCTCGGGGTCCCAGAATCAAGCCCCACATTGGGCTCCACACTCAACAGGGAGTCTGCTTGAGGATTCTCTCTCCCTCTCCCCCTCTCTCCCTACCTCTTGCTCTCAAATAAATCTTTAAAAAAAAGAAAAAAGTTGGTATTCAACATCAGTTACACTAGGGGAAAAAAGGAATAAAGGAATAGTTTGATTACAGCATATCCATTGATAAAGTCACTAAAATTATATTTATGAAGAGCTTGTAAGATCATGGGGAAAATGCTTAAGTTATAATGCTATATAATAACGACTACTATTTATATAAACAGTGTGACCCTAAATTGGAAAAAAAAAAAAAGACTTAGAGGAGACACATTCAAAAGAAAATTGGCAGTGGAGGGGCGCCTGGGTGGCTCAGTCGGTTGGGCATCTGCCTTCCGCTCAGGTCATGAACCTCGGGTCCTGGAATTGAGCTCTGCATTAGGCTCCCTGCTCAGTGGGGAGCCTGCTTCTCCCTCTCCCTCTGTCTGCCGCTCTCCCTACTTGTGCTCTGTCAAATAAATAAAATCTTGAAAGAAAAAAAGAAAAGAAAGAAAATAAATTGGCAGTGGAATTTTTTTCTTTGTATTTTGTTCTATTTCCCAAACTATTTACAGTGAGCTCATATTAATTTTCACAACCAAAAAATATTTTTTATAAATGCCTGGTTTATTCACAAAGCTATAACAATATCATTTACTGATTTCTGCTGTCTTTAAAGTTTCACATTTGCAGACTGAAATTCATGGGAAGCCTCTAACTCAGGTCAGCTTACTGGACTGGGGATAAGAACTCTGAGACACAGCAGCTAAACGACCTGACCCCCGGGGGCCGTCGCAGCGGACTGTAGTGTGCAAGAGACCATTTGGTCAGAAACAGGCTGCACTCTGCAGCTCAGGAGGCCTGGTGTCCAAGCTGCCATGAAGCCAACAGCTTCCACGGCTGAGGAACAATGCTCATAGTCAGGGAGTTTTGGGCCCACTCCCAGCATGGAGGCTATGGACAGACTGCCCACTCTGGGCAGAAGTCATGTTGTTTGAATATAATTCGGATTTAATGAGGGTGGGTCTAGAGGGTGTGAGAGGAAAAGGTGAGGGGCCAGGCCAGCTTTGGGATCAACCAGAGAGATGCTTACCAGAGCTGGATCGACAGCCCTTCGTCCTACAGGTCCTCAGAAAGCCGGCAATTGGCAGGCAGGTCACAGAGTCACGCATGCTTTTTTTTACAGAAATAACTTATTTTGAATTTGGATCAATGCCTGCCCCTCCCCACCCTCTTCTGGATTACCACTCCCTGTACAACAGGCTCCAGGGGCCCTGGCTCACCAGAGGCAGTCATCTGGGCCAGGAACAGGAGGAAGAGGGAGGTGGCATCCACCTGGAGGTGGCCCCACTGGTCGTCGCCCACCACGGTGCTGCAGGTGGCGGTGTTGTACTTGGCGTGCAAGCTGTCTTTGGTACTCTGAGTGTGCTTGAACTTCTCCACTTTATCCACCTGCAGGAGAGAGCAAGCCGGCTCCACAGGGTTAAGGGGTTCGTGGCTGGCAGAGGCCACACCCAGGGTCAATCTCTTGGGTCTAGCCCTCTTAGCTGCTGCCTCTGGGACCCAGAGAGATGGAAGGCAGCTCATGTTCAGTACTGAGCACCACACGGAGGGGCTGTGCGGGGGATCCTTCGTGCCCACACCAGAAACGGCCCAGCCCAGGGGGATTTTAACAAGCTCTGCAGGGCGACGGGTCAAGCCAAAGGGTTTCCTTGTCTGCATATGCCCAGCAGCAGCTGTGACACATGGTAGGCGCTCGGCAAGAGGAAGAGGGAAGAAAGAGGACATGTTTAAACTTCAGCTTCCGGTTTCCTTAGGTCAAAAGGAAGAGAGCAACTAGGGCTTTGAAGAGTAACCAGGCACATGCTGCTGAAGGGTGGGGACAGTATCATGCATTTTGGAATCTGTGCAGATCCTAGTACGATGTTCTGTGCATAGCGCAAGCTCAATGAATCATTTTATCTAGCCCTCACTGAAAATGCCAGTAGACAGTAAGGTCAAGTTTTAAACACTCAAGCATTTCAACTCAAATGAAAAGAAACCCTTGTATAAACTTGACAGAATAAACAATACTCATGGCTGTCTGAGAATAGCTTTTAAAAACAATGATTTCTTCCCCATTTAAAAAAAAGGGCATGCTCTCCTTCTACACAAGTAACTCTTCAAAAGAGATTGTGAGAAACAGGGTCCTTTGAGGCTGCGGTTTTATAGTATAATAAGATTACTGAAGATAATTTTAAAGGACAAAGTATTTTCAATTTCTCTTCCACTTGAGAAGAAAAGCTCAAAACACTTTAGGAGGGATGCCTGGGTGGCTCAGTCGGTTAAGTGTCTGCCTTCAGTTCAGGTCATGATCCCAGGGTTCTGGGATCGAGATCCATATTAGGCTCCTTGCTCAGCGGGAACCTGCTTCTCCCTCTGCTTGTGCACTCAAGTGCTCTCTCTCTCTCTCTCTCACAGATAAATAAATAAAATCTTAAAAAACAAAACAAACAAAAAATGCTTTAGGAATGTCAGTTGTCACCATGAAAGTGACAAATGCCCACCCAGATGACCTGAAAACACATTTGTCATTTTCTGCCTACCTGTCTCATCATGCACTGGAGAAGACCCCGCATCAGTTTCACCACGTTCTGTGGAAATAGAGTGGGATCAGTGACAAGGCCGGCTTCCCTGCTCCATGAAAACCACCTCCTCACCACATGGCCCGTAAGCCAGGGCTGCCCACAGACCTCCCTGAGAAGGCACACCCCGAGCATAAACAAGCGTTCTGACTGTTGAGATTATCTCCATGCCATCAGAAAGAAAGAAAATCTTGATGCAGTGACTTATCTCAAATAAAGGGGCTAGACCAGATGACACCTCCAGTTCTGAAACCCAGTGACTCCTCACTGGTATTTCAGCAAGACAGTTTTTATAAGCTTAGTACCCTGATGCTTAATTCTGATGTCACAATTCTTTTTTTTTTTTTTTTTTTGTTATGCCAAAGATGAATTAAGTCCACCATGCTTGCCCCACAGTAATGATGCTTCACCAAGAGTCTTCTGTGACACCATCACAGGACTATTGAGTAAAGTTCTTACAAAATGCAAGTAGCCGCCAAGGTTTCTTAATAACATGTACTGCAACCAACTATTACCATTACCATTATGAATAATAACAATAGTACTATGATAATCAGATGCTCTCTCCAGGCACTGTACAAAACCCTTGACCTGGATTGGATTCTGTCTAAGTCTCGCAACAACCTTATGAGGTGGGTGTTATTATCACCTCACTTTATAGACGAGGAACATGAGGCTGAGAGAGATGTGGCAACATTGCTAAAGTCTCCCAGCAGGCAGGGGGTGGAGCAACGACAGAGCCCACACCCAGGGATCAGACTCCAGAGTTTGAGCTCTTAGTCAATTCGTTATAATGCCTCCCACTTCCTCTGCAATTCAGACCCATCAAAAGACCGGTCTTAATCCATCCTATTAAAAACATTATAAAACTAATTCACAAGTGGCTACAGAATGGGATATTCTGTAGGTCGAAGTAGCCCGGCTGAAAGACGATCCGATCCCCCCAGGACCATGAGCGTCTCTTCTCTTGTAGAATGTACATGGTCTGCAGGGGAGGAATATAGTGAAACGCCACAAAAGTTAATTACCAGAGAAAAATCTGGAATGAATCATTCTTCAGATCCTTCTCCCTCTAAAACCCTAGGATTCTAGAATACAATCTCACTCTAGGACATAAACTCTTCTGAGGCAGAAAATGTTACCTCATAATAAGGTATAACTAACATTGTTATAATTAACATTTCCCACAGTGTATAGAACAAATATCTGTCAAATGACTTCCCCTCAAATAAAGTTATTTTCCATTATGAAGAAGCATGGTGATTCCCAACTGGGGGTGACATTCCCATCCCCCAGGGGTGGAGGAACATCTGGAAATGTGGGGCTGGAGGCATTTTTATTGTCACCATGATGAAGGTGGGGCTTACTGGCATTTAGTGAGTTGGGCCCAGGGAGCCTAAGTGTCCTGCAATGCGTGGCACAGTCTTACACACCGAATAACTATACTTCCTACACCCCAAGGGCGATAGCAGCCCTGCTGAGGATCACAGGAAGATCCTGTGTTATCGTCCCTAATCAAGGGAAAGGTCTCTCTTTAGTTATTAGCCACACTCAACACAACAATGTGGCCTGTTTGTGCCTCACTACTGTCAGTCATAGCACAACAGATCAGTCAACTCTAGCCTGCATCAGAAAACGCTTACAGAGGAGAGGTATAGGGTATGTGCGTGCGTGCGTGCGTGCGTGTGTGTGTGTGTGTGTAGAAAGGCAAGCTTTACTTTGGTTTTGTGTCAAAGGAGGACAGGAAGTTTGATGAACATCTACATTAAATTATTATGTGGCTAAAGAATGATTCACTTACATAATAACCATCCAACTTCTTGGAGGAGCATTCGGTGCTTGTGGTAAGCATATTTTAAAACTACCTCTCGCCTTACCTCCAAGACTTGGTGATTTTATCACCTTACACTCAGCATGTCTCGTCAAATCCAAACAGTCCTTCCCTTGCTCCCACAGACCGGCTTCCTCTGTTAGCTTCCCTATTGCCGTCAAGGCTGCCTGCCGCTCCTGCCCACTTTGGTTGCTGTAACAAGCACTGACTGGGCTATGAGAACTCTCCCTGGACCTGATAACCCACTGGCTGTGAGGGCCAATGAAGAACATATGAATCAAACATAAATCCCGAAGGCTCTCATGCTAAGAGAACGACAGCACTCTATGTCAATGCTCCCTCCCTCAATGCTCTCGCTCAAAACACTGTGAAAATACCTCCTGTGCTCAAGCGCACATTATTTTCTGACATACTCAGTGATGGTCAATCTTTGCTTTGGTGAGTATGTCGGTTTCTGATTTTGGAAATCAAGAAAAGGACTTCATTGTGCCATAAGGTAACACAGGCATGAATACTGGACACCACCAACGTGGTTCAAAATGAAAGGGGGACTGACTATAAATTCAACTGCTTTCGATAGTCAACTGACTGACTAGAGTCAACTGACTATAAATTCAAAAAAAACTGCCTTGGAGTGGTTCAGCCTAGACAGGAATTTCTAAGGGCAATTCCAAAAATGTCTTAAGCAGTGGCAATACTGTTTGGATAAATACACTTTCAACATGACTACTCCAGACTACTAGACTTTGGAACGTCTATTTCTGGTGTGCTGATTTTTTATAAACAATCAATTTTAAAAACAATGACACTTTGTATATAAGTATATATAAAATTGACAGAGCATGTGTGAGAGAAATGTAGCTAGTTAGAAATTTGGATGCTCTCTTTTCCTTTTCAGAATAGTGTGATTTTGGTTGTTTTTTTAAGGAGGGAAAAAAAAATCTCAAAGAGAACGACCAAGGAAACCACCTAAGTGCCTCAGTAAAATACTCTATAGCAGAAATGGAGGCGATGCCTACACCAACTGTTCTGTACAGCTACTTCCAGACTTTTCAGTTTAAGGAAAAGGCGGTGAGCAGCCAAGACATGGCTGCCAGTCAGCATTACCTGCTCCAGCTCGTAGGCTTTGGCCTTGTCCTCGTCACGGTCGGCATTCTTGCGGTAGGCCATGCCCAGGCCCCACACGGCCAGAATGCTGTAGATGTTATCCCGCACCCAGGCATCCTTCTGCTCATGACTGGCCGACAGCAGCCCTGTGACGGGATTCTATTAGAGAAGAGACACAAAATGACTCAGCACCACCTTCACCCAGCTCTTGGCAAACGAATGCTCACCCTCGGGGGGCAAAATGAGGGCTGGGGTGAGGAGTAGAAATCAGAGTTCTAGTCCCTGCTCTGCCACCAACAGCATGATCTCGGGTGAGAAGGGACATCACTTTTCTGGGCTTTGGTTTCCTCATGCATATAATGGAAATATGAGACTAGAAAATCTCTAAGGAACCTTTTAACTCTGATGTTCTTATTCCTTTGCTTTCAAACCAGATCATACTGCTGTGACAAACAGAAGAAACAGCAAATGCAAAAAGCCTACAAGACTTTTACAAATTTGTGTACTGAAGGCTTTAGGTCTTCTTTTGCCTCCATGTTTCCACACCAGTTGGTGAAGCACTGAACCTGGGAGCAAGAGACCCGGATGAAGAGTCCCACTCCACCAGTCTAGCTCTGCGGGCCAGAGGAAGCCGCCTACCCTAACTGGGGCTCCACTGCCTTGTCTGTGATCCAGACACTTCATGTGCCTGAAAAGAAGGCACTGAGCAAGAGAACATCGGGGGTCCTATTTAGCTACGATATTTAAAAGGGCAGCTGAGGGGCGCCTGGGTAGCACAGTTGTTAAGCATCTGCCTTTGGCTCAGGGCGTGATCCTGGCGTTCCGGGATCGAGCCCCACATTGGGCTCCTCTGCTGGGAGCCTGCTTCTTCCTCTCCCACTCCCCTGCTGTGCTCCCTCTCTCGCTGGCTGTCTCTCTGTCACATAAATAAATAAAATCTTTAAAAAAAATTTAAAAAATAAATAAATAAAAATAAAAGGGCAGCTGAGTCACTAAAAAGCCAGATCTTCACACCAAAAAAGTATACACAATATTCATAACAGCATTATTCATAATAACCCAAAAGTGGAAACAACCCAAATGCCCATCAGTTGATGAACAAAATGTGGTCTCTACAAACAATGAAATATTAGTCAGCAATAAAAAGGAAAGAAGTACTAATATATGCTACAGCACACGTGAGCCTTGCAAACACTATGCTAAGTAAAAAAAACTGGTCAGAGGACCGCATATTGCATGATTCCATTTATAAGAAATGTCCAGAACAGGCAAATCTGTAGAGATAGAAAGTAGATTAATGGTTGTCTAGGGCTGGGTTGGGGGTAGGATGGGAGGAAGTGGGGAGTGAGTAACTGTTAACAGGTTTCTTCCTTTCTGGGGGTGATCAAATTGTTCCAGAATTGATAGTGGTGACGATGCACAACTCTGGGAATCCTTACATTGTCTACTTCAAATAGACGAATTACATGATGAGTAAACTGTATCCCAATAAAGCTATTTTTCTTAAAAGCCAGTGCTAATAAACTCTGTGCCTAGAAATAAAATGGGTAAGGTAGAAAAAGAGTCACATAAAAATAAAACCTTGTTGACTTTTCCTGAAAATACGCAAAGAAATATGTACCTAATAAAATACATCTAATAAAATACAGAGCCTTGCCAGCTTAAACAAAATTAATCAAAAGGGTACTTAATTATTTACAAGAAGGCTCATGAAAAAAGTTGGGTACTTTCAAAATGATACTGCCATGGATATTAGGTGAAAAAACCTTGGCATAGTTTCAAATGGTCCCACACAAGGAATTAAATATTTGACTTTCTCCTTTAACTAACCTATGCCCTCTTCAAAAACATCTAAAACTCAACTGATACTGCCCTCAGGGGCAACAGCATTCTGTATTTTGACACCGTTCCACAGCCAACAATTACAAATCAATCATTTTAAAGTCTAGAACTGAAGTCTAGAAATGGCTGAGTGAAGGTACAAGCCTTATTCCAACAGGGGACGACTGGAGTTTTTAAGGAAATCACTATGTACCAACAATGTCTAACATTAGCAACTCGAACTATTCTGAGGCCAGCTGCCTAATTCAAGGACAGCAACTCATCAGGAGATCAAGGGAAAGAAATCACCCCTTCCTGGCGTACCCATCAACCGTGAGTCCACTGAGACAAACAGTCTTCTAACGACACAGCAGTGACCGCTTACACACAGTGCCAAGTGTGGTTTGGATTATGAAATGTCACCGTCCTGTTAACTGAAACTTACTTCTTTGATTGTTCAGTTTGGGCTTAACTGTTGAGGTGGATTAGTTTATCCCCACCCAGAGCTAGGAGGTCTGAACCCCTCGTTCCACTACAGACACACAGCCTAGGTGCTTTGGAGATCCCCACATTCAAAACTGCATACTCAAACCATGTTAACTTGGGGTGCTACTGCACTCAGTGAAAGACTTACTGCTATGGACTGAATGTTTGTGTCTCCCCATATTCCTTTTATTTATTTTATTTATTTTTTTAGGTAGGCTCCATGCCCAGCATGAAGCCCAACGCGGGGCTTGAAATCACAACCCTGAGATCAAGACCCGATCCTGACTGGTCCACCGGGGCGCCCCTGTCTTCCCCATATCCCTATGTTGAAATCTAATTCCCAATGTGATGTTATTTGAAGGTGGGGCCTTTGGGAGGCAATTAGGTCATGAGGGTAGAGCCCTCACGAAGGGGACCTAATGTCCTTATACGAGGAGGCCAGAATGCTAGCTCTCTGTCCTGTGAGGCTGCAACAAGAAACCGCCTATCTACAACCTGGAAGTGGGCCCTCACCAGAATCTGACCACGCTGGAACCCCGATTTGGACTTCCCAGCCTCCAGAACCATGAGAAATAAATCTCTGTAAGAACCCAGTCTGTGGTATTTGTTATGGCAGCCCGAGCTAAGACTTGCTTCTCTCTTAAAGTCTATAAAAAACACTGCATTGTGCTGGAAGATGTGGGAGGTTCCATTTTGATGTAATTCAGAACAACTGAAACGAGCACAGCCTGGGAAACAGTGTGCCGCCATGGCTGGTCTGCGGGCCCTTCCCCTAAGCCCAAGCCAGTGGTCGTGCTTTGGGTGCCTCCCCTACCTGGGGGCGGCTTATGTTGCACGGCCAGCTCTCACTCGATGTCTCCTGTGACCCCCCAATAGGTCCATCTGTTTACAGCCCTGGGGCCTTTTACTTGCATTAGCTAATTAACTGCAGGGGGGAACAAAAGGCCTTCTCGGCAGATGCAAATTTTACAAGCTAAACAGAAACAAGCAAAGTACAGACAACAGGAGGAAAGTGGGTAGATCTGTTCAGGCTACGCCTATGGCCTCGGACAGGATCATTTTAACCATATGCTGCTTTCCAATCTTTTAAAAATCTAATTTAATTCTATGGATACCCACACATAACCTTCAGCGTACTGTGTTTAAGAGCACAGGTTCCAGAAACAGACCGCCTGTGTAAAAAGCTCTAGCATGATGCAGCTGACCTGCGGCAAATTACTTCCATGTCTCCATCTGCTTAAAGGGGATTAGAGCAGTACCTAGAGGTCATAGGGCTGTTTGTGAGAATTATAGGAGTCAATTCATCTCAAGCATTTTGGACTATGTCTAGCACACATTAGTGCTCAATAACGGCTAACTATAGTAATATTTTTGACCTATTTGAACAAATTTCATTCACCTTTTCACATAATTATTTTAGGAAATCAGACGGAGACAGTGGTTAGGGGAAGAATCTACAAGTTAGCTTAATGTAACCGTCATTAGTTTTGTTAGGGGGAAAAAAAGGCCTGGTGCCTTCTTTTATTTTTACAGTAAATACTGCTAGTGAATATATTTATCCCATTGATATGTTTGAGACAAAAACCCTGGCAACTCTATACCCTCTCCACCCTCGGGTCCTTGCCTTTCCTCTTCTTTAGCCCTGAATTTTGCTCATTCAAATAAATCTTCCCTGTTTATTTTACTAAACTCTCCATGTACTTCCCCTGAAAAAAATATCACTGACAAATTCTGTAATAAGTGCCACTACCACTCGACAACCATTTCCCGAGGTGACAGGTGTGGGACCATGAAGGAAGTGGATGGGGCAGACTGCAGACAACAGAGCTACCAGGAGAGCCACGAGGAGTTGATGGTAGTGTCCCAGTGAGGTCTTAGAGGAGATGGCACAGGCCAGAGCCAGGGGGCTCAGCAACCCTGCTGCAAGGGAACTGGCAATGACATCCTTAAACTCTAGAAGAGGAGGCCTGAGACAGAGGAGCCCAACATAAATTGTGTCTCACTAAGGGCAAGGGGCCAAGAGCTGGTAATTTTGTCATTCAGGTTCAGTCATTTGTCAGCCCCGCTTACCTTGTCCACCACTTCTCCACTTCTAATTTAGAGAAAGTGCCCTTTTTGGCTCCTGTTTATGAGAGAAAGGCCTAGAATAAATTGCGCCCAGGGCTTGGCTTCTGTACTGTGGTAACAAACACCACTAAAATCTTGGTGGCTTATACCAACGAACATTCATTTCTCCTCCATGCCTCGTGTCCAACCCTGGTCAGCTATGCTTCTGCTCTGTGTCGTCCTTCCCCTCGGAACCAGGCTACTGGACCAGCCTATACCCACAACACTACCCAGCTCATGGCAAAGGAGAAAAAACACACAGCAAACCACAAGCTGCCTCTTCAGGCTCTAGCCAAAACTGACACATTACTTCTTAGCCTATCTCATCCGTGAAAGCAAGTCTCACAGCCATTTCTGAGTTCAACAAGGTAGAGATGTGAAATCCTCCCCTAAGGATGAGAAGTAAATAATTGTGAACAACTCTTATATGAACAATTATGCTGCCATGATGATCTCACCTGCTAGCCATGATGGGCTGGGCCCCCCACCCTCACAGCCCACCCATAAGTGAATCTGAAGCAATCGGAGATTTATATGGTAATGAACCACTTGCATTTTGCTTTTTGGCTTATAAAAAGGTATCATATAAGATGAAATTCCTACTTTTTAGGATGGGGGAAAAGGAAAAAGGAATTGAGATACTAATCAGACAAAATAGACTTCATAGCAAAGAATATTACCAGGGATACAGAGAAATGTTATGAAAATGATATAGTCATCTCACCATGAAGACATGACAATCCTAAATGTGTCTGTACCTGAAAAGAAGCTAAGGGATACATACATAGTGGCTAGAATAGAGAGTCCAGAAATAGATACAAATATGACACATTGATTTTTGATAAAAGTCTAAAGACAAACAGGGAAAGGACCGCCTTTTTTTTTTTTGAATGATTTTATTTTTACATAATCTCTACACCCAACATGGGGCTCGAACTTACAACCCTGAGATCAAGAGTTGCATGCTCTACTGACTGAGCAAACCAGGTGCCCCGAAAGGACAGCCTTTTTATAAATGGTGTTGGAACACAGAAATACAAAGGGTAAATAAGAGAATATTATGAAAAATTATATGCCAATAAATTGGATAACCAAGAAGAAATCAATAAATTCCTAGAAGCACACAACTTTCCAAAACTGAATCAAATGGAAAGATACACCATACTCATGGATTGGAAGAATTATTAAGTTAATTAAATTAATTGTTAAAAAGCCCATACTACCCAAAGCAATCTACAGATTCAATGCAATCCCTATCCAAATACCAATAGCACTGGGGGTGCCTGGGGGGCTCAGTCGATTGAGCGTCCAGCTCTTGGTTTCGGCCCAGGTCATGATCTCATGTATCATGAGACTGAATCCCACATTGGGCTCCCCGCTCAGTAGGGAGTCTGCTTGAATATTCTCTCCCTCTGCCCTTACCCCACTTGTGCTCTCTCTCTTGCTCTCTCTCAAATAAATCTTTTTTAAAAATACCAATACCATTTTTCACAAAGCTAGAACAAAAAATCCTAAAATTTCCATAGCACCACAAAAGACCCCAAAGAGCCAAAGCAATCTTGAGAAAGAAGAACAAAGCTGGAGGTATCACAACCCCAGATTTCAAGATATACTACAAAGCTACAGTAATGAAAACAGTATGGTACTGGCACAAAAACAGACACATCAATATAACAGAATGGAGAATCCAGAAATAAACCCATGATTATATAGTCAATCTACAACAAAGGAGGCAAGGATATACAATGCAGAAAAGACAGTCTCTTCAATAAATGGTGCTGGGAAAACTGGACAGCTACATGCAAAAGAATAAAAGTGGGCCACTTTTTTACACCATACGCAAAAACTAGCTTGAAATAGATTAAAGACTTACACACAAGACCTGAAACCATAAAACTCCTAAAATAAAACATAGTCTGTAATCATGTGGACACTGACCTTAGCAACATATTTACGGACAGGTCTCCTCAGGCAAGGGAAACAAAAACAAAAATGAACTATTGGGACTACACCAAAATACAAAGCTTTTGCAGTGAAAGAAATCATCAAGAAAATAAAACGGCAACTTACTGAATGGGAGAACATATCTGCAAATAATGTATCCAACAAGGGGTTTATATCCAAAAGATATAGAGAATTTATACAACTCAATAACAAAAAAGAAATAATCTGATTTAAAAATGGGCAGAAGATCTGAACAGACATTTTTCCAAAGAAGACATACAAATGGCCAACAGACACACAAAAGATGCTCAACACCACTAATCACCAGGGAAATGCAAATCAAAACCACAATGAGATCACCTTACACCTGTTAGAATGGCTAGTATGAAAAAGACAAGAAATGACAAATGTTCACAAGGATATGGAGAAAAGGGAACACCTGTGCACTATCGGTGGGAATGTAAATTGGCGCAGCCACTGTGGAAAACAGTATTGAGGTTCTTCAAAAAATTAAAAATAGAAATACCCTATGATCCAGTAATTCCACTACTGGGTATTTACCCAAAGAAAATGAAAACACTTAATAAAAAAGGTATCTACACTTCTATGTTTACTGCAGCATTATCTACAACAGCCAAGACATGGACGCAATCCAAGTGTCCACTGATCAGTGAATGGATAAAGAAGATGTGGTATACAGACATACACTGGAATACGACTCACCCATAAAAAATGATACTGTGCCATTTGTGACAACATGGATGGACCTAGAGGGTATTATGCTAAATGAAGGCAGAGAGAGAAAGACAAATACCATATGATTTCACTTATATGTGGAATCTAAAAAACAAAAATAGAAATAGATTCATAAATACAAACAACAAATTGGTGGTTGCGGGGGGGGGGTGGTGATGGGAGGATGAGTGAAACAGGTGGTGGGGATTAAGAGGTACAAACTTCCGGGGCGCCTGGGTAGCACAGCGGTTAAGCGTCTGCCTTCAGCTCAGGGCGTGATCCCGGCGTTATGGGATCGAGCCCCACCAGGCTCCTCCACTCTGAGCCTGCTTCTTCCTGTCCCACTCCCCCTGCTTGTGTTCCCTCTCTCGCTGGCTGTCTCTATCTCTGTCGAATAAATAAATAAAATCTTTAAAAAAAAAAAAAAGAGGTACAAACTTCCAGTTATAAAATAAGTAAGTCACAGGGGTGAAAAATACAGCATAGGAAATACAGTCAGCTATATTGTAAAAAACGTTGTATGGCATCAGATGGTAACTACACTTATTGTCGTGAGCGTTTCGTAATGTACATAATTGTTGAATCATTATACTGTACACCTGAAACTAACATAATATTGTATGTCAACAAATACTCAAATATGACAGCCACTCAAGGAAAAAATGAAAATAATAAAAAGATGTATTTTTTAAAATGTTAGGTGAGTAAAAAAAACAGTAAACCTTAGATGTCAAAATAGTTGTTAACATGGTTAACATGGTTATAAAACAAAGCAAAGACCAAAAGTAATGAGTAAAATAAAAGATACATAATGGAAAAAAATTTAATAAATAGTGTTGGAACAAGTGGACATCCATATGCAAGAATATGAATCTCAATCTAACCCTCACACCTCATACAAAAGTTAACTTAAAATGAATCACAGATCTAAATGTTAAATGGAAATATATAAAACTTTTATAAGTAAACATAGAGGAAAAACCTTCGTGACTTACAGTCAGGCAGAATTAGCTATGGAACTAAAAACACAATCCACAGAGGAAAAACCAATAAATTGGACTTTAGCAAAAGTAAAAACTTCTGCTCTGTGAAGGACAATGTTAAGAGATAAAAAGACAAGCTACAGACTAGGAGAAACTACTTGCAAGTTGCATACTCAACAAGAGAATTATATCCAGAATATATGGAGAACTCTCAAAACGCAACAGTAAGAAAACCAACAACCTAATTTAAAAATTGGTAAAAACAAACAAAAAACTTGGACATTTCGCCAAAGAGGATATATGATTGACAGATAAGTACATAAAAAGCTCAACATCATTAGATATTAAGTAAATGCAAATTAAAACCACTATGAGATACCACTACATACCTACTAAGATGGCTAAAATTAAAAACACTGCCAATACTGAGCGTTGACAGAAACCCCAAACGTTGCTAGTGGGAATGCAAAATGGTGCTGCCACTCTAGAAAACAGTTTGACCATTTCTAATAAACTTGAACACTTATCCTACAACCCAGCAATCCTGCTCCTGAATATTCACCCCAGAGAAATAGAAAACTCTACATGCATGTTTAAGGCAGCTCAATTCTTAACTACCAAAAACTGCAAACTCAAATATCCTTCAGTAGCAAATGGATAAACACACCGTGATATGTCCTTATAATGAATACTACTCGGCAGTGAAAAAGAACAAACTCTTGACTCACAGCAACCTGGATGAATCTCACAGGCCTCCAGCTAAGTAAAAGAAGCCACTCTTAAAGGTTACATACCACACGATTCCACTTACATGGCATTCTCCAGAAGACAAAGCTACAGTGATGGAGAACTCATCAGTGTTTTCCAGGGCTTAGGGGTGCGGAGAGGGTGTGACAAAGGGGTAGCAGGAAGGAGATTTTGGGGAGTTGAAGGGGCTGTTTTGTATCTTGATTATGGTTATGGTTACATGACCCTACATGTTTTAAAATTCACAGAACTGTACACTAAATATATAAAAAAGGAAATGTGATTTCTAGCACATTCTTTTTAAAAAAAGTTTTACTGAGATACAATTCACATAACATACACTTTACCCATTTAACAGATACAATTCAATGGTTTTTGCTATAGTCACATACTAACAGAAGCATCACAGTTAATTTTAGAATATTTTCATCACTCGCAAAAGAAACCCCACACCCACTAAAAGTCATTCCACATCTGTCCCTAACCCTCAATCCCCCAGGCCTAGGCAACCACTAATCTACTTTCTGTCCGTATAGATTTGCCTGTTCTGGACATTTTGTATAAATGGACTCGTACCATATGTGATCTTTTATATGCCTGGCTTCTTTCAAGTAGCATAATGTGTCCAAGGTCTGTCAATGTCATAGA
Source organism: Ailuropoda melanoleuca (assembly GCF_002007445.2). NCBI lineage: Eukaryota > Metazoa > Chordata > Mammalia > Carnivora > Ursidae > Ailuropoda > Ailuropoda melanoleuca. The sequence goes on from NC_048238.1 coordinate 15,516,626, forward strand.
TGTATCAGTACTTCATCCCTTCTTATTGCAAATAATATTCCATTGTATCGACAGAGTACATTTTGTGTTCCCACTCATTAGTTGACGAACATTTTGGTTGTTTCCACTTTGGGGATATTATAAATAATGCTGCTATGAACATTCATTCATAAGTTTTCGTATGGACGTGTGTTTTCAGTTCTCTTGGGTATATACCTAAGAGGGGAATTTCTGGGCTATATGGCAACTCGAAGGGCAATGTTTTGAGGAACTGCAAAACTTTTCCAAAGAGGCTACACCACTTTAAATTTCCACTGGCAATGTACGAGGGTTCCAATATCTCCACATCCTTGTCAAAATGTATCTGTTAAGGGGCGCCTGGGTGGCACAGCGGTTAAGTGTCTGCCTTTGGCTCAGGGCGTGATCCCGGCGTTGTGGGATCGAGCCCCACATCAGGCTCTTCTGCTATGAGCCTGCTTCTTCCTCTCCCACTCCCCCTGCTTGTGTTCCCTCTCTCACTGGTTGTCTCTATCTCTGTCGAATAAATAAAATCTTAAAAAAAAAAATGTATCTGTTAAATGAAACAAGATGAAACCAGCGAGGGAGACAAACCATAGGAGACTCTTAATCTCAGGAAACAAACTGAGGGTTGCTGGAGGGGAGAGGGGTAGGAGAATGGGGTGGCTGTGTGATGAACATTGGGGAGGGTATGTGTTGTGGTGAGCGCTGTGTATTGTGTAAGACTGATGAATCACAGACCTGTACCCCTGAAACAAATACATTATATGTTAATAATAATAAAATTGATCTTTCTCATTGCATCTATCCTAGTAGGTTTGAAATGGTATCTCAATTGTGGTTTTGATCTGCATTTCCTTGACAGTTTGTGATTCGAGCATCTTTTCATGTGCTTATTGGTCATTCGTATATCACCTTTGGAGAAATGTCTATTCAGATCCTTTGCCAATTTTTAAGTTGAGTTATTCATCTTTTAATACTGAATTTTAAGAGTTCTTTATGTACTCTTGAAACAAGTCTCAACATATATGTGATTTGCAATTTTCTCCCATTCTGTGGGTTGTCTTTTCACTTTAATGGTATGGTTTGCAGCGCAATAGCTACTTTTTTATAAAGCCCAATTTATCTATTTTTTTTTCTTATGTTGCTTGTGCTCTTGTTATTGTACTAAGGAGTCTTTGCTTCCCCTACAGTCGGGAGATTATTCCTGCATTTTCTTGTAAGGGTTTTGTAGTTTTAGCTCTTACACTTAGGTTTATGATCCATTTTGAGTTAATTTTTGTATATGGTACAAGGAAGGGGTTCCTTCATTGCTTTGCATGTGGATATCTCATTGTCCCAGTACCCTTTATTGAAAAGAGTATTCTTTCTCCATTTAACTGTCTGCCACCCTTGTAGAAAATCACCTGACCATAAATGTGGTGGTTTATTTCTAAACTCTCAATTCTGTTCCCTTTTGTTCCATTGATCTGCACGCCTATAGCCTCAGGCCAGCACCACACTGTCTTCATTACTGTTAGCTTTCTAGTAAGTTTTGAAATCAGGAAGTGTGAGCCTTTCAACTTTGTTCTTTTTCAAGATTTTGGATCCCTTGTATTTCCAAACGAATTTTAGGATCAGCTTGTCAATTTATGCCAAAAAGTGCCTGAGATTTTGATAGCATTGCATTGAATCTGTAGATCAGTTTGGAGAGTATTGCCATCTCAATTATATTGTCTTCCAATCCATGAACATGGGATATCTTCCTGGAACAATCTTAAGAATTGTTCCTATGCTTTAAGCTTCCTAAGGGCAAAGTCTGTCTTTTTTGTTCACCTCTCTAACTAAAGGTCCTAGTCTACGTAGATAAATAAATGAATAAATGTACAATAAAGATATTTTTACTGATTTATAGTCTAAAATATCTTTTCAAAGATAGTTAAGAGTGTAGATATTATCTATTTATATACATTTGTATTATGCATAGCTAATGTAAGTAATTTTCCTCTTAAGAAAGCTTGTTTGATTATTACACACATTCTTCTGTTCAGTCTTTCTTTAGGAAACGGAAGAAGCAACTCAGGTATGCACAGCAGGAAATTTGGTAATGATTCAAACAGAAAGTAAAGCCTTATATTTGCTTTAAAAGTAGGAAAGTGGGCAAAATAGGGGAGCTCCTTCAAGCATAGGAAATAGCTTATTGCTAGACTCACAGATGAAATGGGTAAAACTAAGAATAGTAACCTCACAGGATAGAGGTGAAGTTAAGGCGGCAGAAGTCAGGGCAGTGAATTTCAGTGGGGAAAGGGGTACAGCGGTGGAGGGTGACCAGAGAAAACAGTATACTTGACTCCCTAGGGTGGTGTGTGTGTAGTTTAAAAAACATATTCAACATTATAATTATCTACCTGAAAAATGAAAAAGATATAAGCTAAAGCCTTCATACAAACTCAAGAAAGAACACCTACACAATCTTCTTGGCTGGTGGCAGTACAAAGATGACTCTCAGAGCAAGCAGGAGATGGAGCAGATTTTAACAGTAGAGAGCAGAGATACTGAAATGGTGATATCCACTGCTCCTTAGAGGGTATGTGTGGGGAACAGGAATGGGAGGTAAGAGCTGCAAAGTGGATGCTGAGCCAATACTGGAACAGCAGAATGCTTACAGACTTGGACAGGAGGTCGAAACAAACTAGACAGAATTAAACAAGAATTTATTTATTAGGCTTATATGTTTAATAAATGTTTGCCGAACTAATTTTACTAGCCAACACTTCCACACATTTCAGTTGACTCAGTTCCCTTCACACACACACTCCCACCCCCAGGGCCACAACACATCTTTAAACAGACCTTTTCTCTCTTTTCCAAATCACCCCCTTCTCCCCAACCCCAGCAGCTACCCCGTGGCCCTGCCATATCTGGTCCCAACACTTAGGTACAAGAAATTTCAATTGTACAACACTGATTGCAAGGGGTGTGTGTGTGTGTGTGTGTGTGTGTGTGTGTGTGTGTGTTTAAGATTTATTTATTTATTTGAGCGGGGGAGAAGGAGTGGGGGAGAGAGAGAGCACAAGCGCACAAGCAGGGGGTTGAAGCAGGGGAGAGGGAGAAGCAGACTCCCCACTGAGCTGGGAAACCATTGCAGGACCTGGGATCATGACCTGAGCCAAAGGCAGACACTTAACCGACTGAGCCACCCAGGCACCCAAAATATATATTTCTTAATATAAATGACATCACAACTATATTCTTTTGTGTCTGGCTTTTGCTCAGTGTTTTGGTTGTGAGATTCAGAGTCCTGGGATCGAGCCCTGCATGGGGATCTCTGCTCAGTAGGGAGTCTACTTCTCCCTCTCCTTCGGCCTCCTCCCCGCTGTTCATGCTCTGTCTCTCTCTGTCAGATAAATAAAATCTTAAAAAAAAAAAAAATACGGGTTCCTTCCAATCCATCCTCCACAAAGAAGGTCACAGAAAGAACTAGAATCTCAAGACTTCACTGCCCTGCTCAGAATTCTCAAATCATATATAACAGAATCTGAGTCCTTAGATCGCCATACAAGGTTCAGCAGGTGCACATCCAGCCGCATCACCTGACATACACACCCTCCTCAGCCCCTGCCCCACAACCTGAACTCCAGTTTCCTGCACAGGCTCTGCTCTTGCACTTCCGAGCCTGTGTGCCTGTAGTGCCCTCATGGCAAATGCCTCTCCACACGCTTGCTCCTCTGTGAAGCTTCCCCTGGCTTCCTTTCTCCTATACTCCAGGATACAGAGGTCAGAGGCCTCCAGCTGACCCTTACCCTCCGTCTTCTCTCCTTTAGATTAAGAACGCCTAAGTACACTCACTGCCTTGCTCAGCTCCCAGGGAGGAACGTACAACTCAATCGACCAAATGAAATACCTACAAGATAGACTAGGACAAATGTTGAAAATAGAGGATTACTCACCATCACCTCCCTCCACCCCCATGTTGGTAAAGCAAAAAACAAAGTGGAAAATTCTATTATAAAAACTCCAAAAACTGGTTAAATTCATTTGTTGTGCTGAAATTTTATTCTAGCAGCTACCACTTAAAATATTAAAGGGGATGGGGAAGGGCAATGCCTTGAACTGGAGATTTCTTTTTTTTTTTTTTTTTAAGATTTTATTTAGGGTGGCTGGGTCGCTCACTCAGTTGAGCATCTGCCTTCAGCTCGGGTCATGATCCCAGGGTGCTGGGATCAAGCCCCAAGTTGGGCTCCCAGCTCAGTGGGGAGCCTGCTTCTCCCTCTCATGCTCCCCCTGCTTGTGCTCTCTCGCTCTGTCAAATAAATAAATAAAATCTTTAAAAAAAATAAATAAAAGATCCCAGAACTCCAGGATCATGACCTAAGCCAAAGGCAGACACCTAACTGACTGAGCCACCCAGGCACCCCTAGCCTTTGTTTTAAAATGATTACACCTGGGGTGCCTGTCTGGCTCAGTCAGTGCAACATGACTCAATCTCCCAGTCGTGAGTTCAAGCCCCACATCAGGCGTGGAACCTACTTAAAATAAAAATTTTTTTTAATGTTAAAAAAAATTAAACAATTACATCTGTAATCTCGACTAGGGGCTGTGTAACACTTTCTTTTTCCATTAGTTTAAAAGATAGGTTTTGTATTATTTGATATGTAACCCTTGGGCATTCAGAGAATGCTGTTGAAGACTTAAGCTCCAACATGCAGCAGCCTTACGCTTTTTACCTAAGCAGATCACAGGTGTACAACTTTCACTTTTGAATGATGTCTTTTGCTAAACTCCTGCTTATCTGATTTTCCCCCTCTGGATTTATAAATAATGCACAAATTACAAGGTGCCCTGGGCCTAGGTGTTTGCACCATCTCATATGACTGAAGGACGGCTTACAGCGAAATAAAGTGGGTCAGGAGGCAAGTACTGCAGGCATCCACACCAATCCAGCTGTGTTCCAGCTTCACCCCAGGTCCCAGCGCTCACCTTTCACTTTTGAAACTTACAGAAACTATGTGGGCCCCTTAGCTACCATCAAACATACAAATGACTTCACCACTCTCTTAAGACATTTTATCTCTTTGCCTCTCTCACCAATCCCTGTTGCAAGGTGGGGGATTACTGAGATGTTTGTCCTTAGCCTGGGGTTGTGAAAACAGACAGAACACAAACTCAGTGGGGTTGCTAGGATCCTCTGGCCAGCACCTGAAGTCTGAGGGATTACTGGCAGCCACACTAGTAATGTCTCCCCCAAACAGGAGAGCTGTGGGCATCACTATTTATTTTCAACTCTAAGACTGTCTTTTACTCTATTAGGTTCAGGGTCAGAGTACGGAAGGACCACACATGTCACTCCGAATCCGGACTCTCACTAGGAGATCTACTAAGAGTTCACTGATGGGCTTTGGTGGGGGTGGGGGTGGGGAGGGAGGTGGAGATCCGTGAGACTCCTGGAATTTCTGTGTGAGCATTTTTCTCGGGAGACAATAAAACACTCAGCTTTCATCAAATTCTCAAATGGGTCTGTAACTCATTTGATTAAGAACCGCTACTCTACGTGTATCTTACGAATATAAATTATGTTCTCCCTACCCACTGTAAGGCAGATGTGATATTTATTTCACTCTGTGACTTTTACTAATAGAGTGAAATAAATATCACATCTGCCTCACAGTATTTAAAGAAAGGGCCTATTAAAGTTTCACTATTTTAACAGACAAAAATACAAGTTTATTTGGTGTTCACAGCAATCTGGTGTATCTGAAGTATTTCTCTCCATTGCTCTGGCCTGTTTCCAACAAGACACAGTGCTTATCACAGCGCTGTCAGCTCACCAGAAGGATGACCTTGTAAAAGGTCCCCTCAACTCTCTTGGCTGAATTCTTTAACTGTAAAAGGAAATGAGGTGACCTAACCAGATGATCTTTCGGATCCCTGCAAAACTTGAAACAATTCTAAATCTCTCCCTTGTATGGCTTATTACAGTCCTCTATTTTTAAATAGAAGATTCAAGGACTTTTTTCATTCAATTACTCAAAGGTTTCTATCTGGCACTAAAATATTTAAAAGCTGTCCTGAAAAGGGCATAGCAAAAGCCCTCCTCCTGGCACCTAAAAGAGTTGAAGTAGAAGGTGGCAAAAGGCAGGGCACTGAATTGTATCAGGAAGGAAACAATGTTATCATTTCAGTGCTTGCCTTCTCCAATCACCACACAGAGCAGACAGCCATCTCTCAGCCATAAAAGGGCTCAGGGATCCTAAGGGATCTGGGGACCACACTCCTGAGACCTGCTCTATTACTTCAAAGCTGGAATGTATTTTTCCTGTCCATGCATTTAAATTCTTACAAGTAGGTGTCTCCAAGCAAGGAAGAATTTTAATGTTCTATACACTTCAGGACACCTGGGTGGCTCAGTTGGTTAAGCGTCTGCCTTCGACTCAGGTCATGATCTCAGGGTCCTGGGATCGAGCCCTGCGTCAGGCTCCCTACTCAGTGGGGAGCCTGCTTCTCCCTCTTCCTCTGCCTCTCCCCTTGCTCGTGTGCTTTCTGTGTGTGTCAAATAAATAAATAAAATCTTTAAGATAAATAAATAAAATTCTACACATTCAGTAGCATACTGCACTTATTCTTCTATAACTTGCTTTTTTCTCTCAACATTAAATTTCTGAGTGCTATCCAATTTGATACATGTAAGTCTAGGTCACTCATTTTTCTTTTTTTTAAAGATTTTATTTATTTATTTGACAGAGATAGAGACAGCCAGCGAGAGAGGGAACACAAGCAGGGGAGTGGGAGAGGAAGAAGCAGGCTCATAGCAGAGGAGCCTGATGTGGGGCTCGATCCCATAACGCCGGGATCACGCCCTGAGCCGAAGGCAGACGCTTAACCACTGTGCCACCCAGGCGCCCCTAGGTCACTCATTTTAACTGCTATATAGTATTCATTGCGTGGTTAGATCTCTATTTGTCCATTCCCGAAGTGATGAACATTTCAATTGTTTCTAATTTTTCTCTTTTACAAACAAATGTCCTTGTACCTGTCTCCTTGGGTAATGGGTAAGAGCACATCATTAGTATATATAACTACATAGAAACCTCCTGGGTCATACGGTACGCATAGCTTCAACTTCACCAATATCTCCCAATTGTTTTCCAAGGTGACTGTACCAGTTAATAGTCTGCAACTTACATTCTATGGCATAGACTACTAGCTAATCACTAATTGAATTTCATTTTCTTCTTAGACCTTCAACTACACTACATTTCCCATCCTCCCTTGCAATCAGATGTGACTATGTGTTTGAGTTCTAGCCAAAGGAATGTGAATGAAAGTGAAGTACCCAATTTCCATGCCTGGGCCATAAAACTCTCCCATAAACAATCTTCTGTACTCTTTCCTGCTCCATCAGCTGGATGTCGACATCCAGGGTGATCTTAGAAGCTGCACACCGAAGACGGCAGAGCCGCTGGTAGCCCAGATCCCTAGATGACACCTTTATTGACCTGGACCCACACCCTGCTGTTGTAGGAGTGAGAAATAAACTTCTGTGTTTATTCAAGGAAATTTTGGACTTAGTTACAGCAGTTAGCCTATCTTAACTAATACCTCTTCCCATGAATAGTTTGTGAGATTTGCCTCTTTTCTACAACCTTGTCAACACTTAGAATTATGCTTTGAAACTGCTGCCCAGTTGTCAGTCTGAATTTATTGCTTTGATCTGCTTTACTTTCTCGGGTTACTAGTGAGGTTAAGCCATCATTTTACATGTTTATTAATTTCTCATCTGTGAACTGCTTGTTTATATTGTAGAATACAATCATAGAAATATAACATATAAAATTGCTATAAATGAGAAAGGCAGTCAACTAAAGGGAAACAATGAAGTAGGACACTTGGACTGAAAATATTCTTTGGTTATCCTGGCACTTCTCTTTGCTATTAAGAGAAGTAATGAAAAGAGAATATTTACAAACCCAGAAGCTAAACAATGACATCACCTGCTATCTAATCAAACAAACTCTCAAGTAAAACTGAAACTTAAATCCAATCAACTGTAAGTGGGGTTTCTCCAAAGACTCTTAGGATTAAGCTTCTGTAATTGCCATTTATCACCCCAAAACTTACTCTAAAAATTAAGAACCTAGTTACAGGAGTTTTGGGGTTTCTATGGTATTTATTTCTGCAAATATCTCTATCCTGCTCATTTTTTTTTTCAGGTCTTTTATGCGGGTCACAATTACAATGCAGAACAGAAGGAGTGATAGCGGCGACCCTTGAGGTCCCTGACTTTAAAGATACTGTTTCTGATCTTTTGACAATACATTAGTTATGTTTGTAGATTTTTTAAAAAAGATTTATTGATTTATTTGAGAGAGAGAGAGAGAGTCAGCGAGGGACGGAGAGTCCCAAGCGGACCCCACGCTGAGCATGGAACCCCACAAGGGGCTCAATCTCACAACTCTGAGATCTGACCCAAGCCAAAACCAAAAGTCGGACGCTTAACTAACTGCAGCACCCAGGCACCCCGTTTGTAGATTTTTTTTTTAAACATTATCCTTTATCAAGGTAATGCAACTCCCTAGAATGCCTAGTGCTAAGAGGTGTTTTTAAAAAATCATTCTAGATGCTGAATTTTATCAAATACTTTTCTACACCTATTGAGATGATCACACTATTTTCTCCTTTAATTTATTAATATGGTAAATTGCATTAGATTTTCTTATAGCAAATTTCCTTGTATTCCTGGGTAAACTCCACTTGATTATGATGCATTTTTTTTAGACATTGCTGGATTCATTTTATTAGCATTTTACTTCATATTTCACATCAATATTCATAAGTGAATTTCCTCCACAAATATTATTTCTCATTATATCTTGTTTGCCTATGGTTATCTTGGCCATATAAAAGCAGTTAAGAGTTATCCCTCTTTATCTTTTATCCGAAGCAGTTTAAGATAAGGGTTATCTGTTAATCTTTTAACCCCACCCCCACCCCCGCCACTCCATAGTATTCACTGGGCAAAGCCCCAGCTCCGGTTAAATCTGACTCTTTGCCAGCGCGCCTGGGTGGCTCAGCTGTTGAGCGTCTGCCTTTGGCTTGGGTCATGATCCTGGTGTTCTGGGACGGAGCCCCGCATCCAGTTCCCTGCTCAGCAGGAAGCCTGCTTCTCCCTCTTCCGCTCCCGCTCCCCCTGCTTGTGTTCCCTCTCTTGCTGCCTCTCTGTCAAATAAATAATCTTTAAAAAAAAAATCTGACTCTTTGCCTATTCTGGGGGTGCACCTGTGCAGCCACCTGGGCCTGGAGAAAAACAGCCATGCTGATGGACCTCACTGGAAATTAATGGCCCCCAGGGCTGTCCAAGAATCATATTAGAAATCTTCGGTTTCTTTTAGAAAGAAGGACTATTGTATACCCACTCCTCTCTCTTCAAAACTACAGTAACTCCTATCTGTACTCTCGGCTGATGACTGTGCCTTACGTTTCACTGAAAAAGTAGAAATAATCAAAAGAGAACATGGCGCCCATGTACCCCGCTTTCCTTCTCGTCTGGATGGATAAACTATCTGTGCTCCTCTTCAAAGTCACGCACCACAGGCGTGCACGCTACACTCCACCCCGCTCACTCAAGAACTTCGCTCCAATGACCCTCATGCCGCCTCTTCTCAGTCTTACTTGGCAGCTGCTCCGGATCTTCTGGATCTCTCCATTTTTGTAAAGCTCCTCTTTGAACATCATCTTTTCTCTGTCTACACTCACTCCTTTGATCTCATCCAGCCTCATGACCTTTTAAATACCACATATATACCAATATCACTCCCAGATTTTTCTCTCCAGCTCAGACCTCTCCCTTACTTCAAGACTCATATATTCAATTGCCTACTTACCGTTTCTACTTGGATGCCTCATGGGCACCTCAAACTTAATAAAAACTCCTTATCTTTCTCCCCCAAATTTGCTCCTCAACAATCTTCCCCATCTCAGCAAATGGCAATTCCATCCTACCAGGTGCTCAAGCCAAAACCCTGGAGTCATTCTTGACTTCTCTTTTTTCCACACACCTTATACCCAATCCACCAGTAAATCCTGTTGTCCCTACAAAACTTCCCCCGAATTCCACCACTCCCAGCAGTCTCCACTGCAACCACCCTTGTCTGAGCCACCAAGCTCTTGCTGCAGAAGCTTCCTAATTGGTCACCCCGCGTTGCTTCGTGACCCCTTACAGACAAAATTCTATGCAGCTGATGGAGTGATTCTTTTCCAACATTATTCAGATGTCACTCATTTGTTCAAAATCCTTCCATGGCTTCCCTTCCCACTGAGAATAAAAGCCAAATTCCTTCACCTTTGAAGATGAATGAATAAATAAACCTCTGAATGTTCCTTGTTCCTTGTCTGTAAACCCACCTTGGACTAAGATTTTTTTGTGACTCAGTCTATTTCTTCAATAGTTACAGGTCGAATTAGGATTTAATTTTTTCTTAACACTGCTAACATTAATCTAGAAAACTGTCCAGTTAACATTTCCAAATGTACTGCCAAAAAGTACTGATGGTATTTTTCCATTTTCTCCTAATATTGTTTATTTGTCCCTCCTCCCCGGCTCCCATCAGCCCTTCCAGAAGTTTACCTATTTGTTAGTCTTTTCTAAAAAACAGCTTTCGGGGCACCTGGGTGGCTCAGTCGGTTGGTCAGCTGCCTTCAGCTTGGGTCATGATCCCAGAAACCTGGGATCGGGCCCCACATTGGGCTCCCTGCTCAGCAGGGAGTCTGCTTCTCCCTCTACCCCTCCCCCTGCTCATACTCACACTGGCTCTCTCAAATAAGTAAATAAAATCTTTAAAAATAAATAAATAACAGCTTTTGGTTTTGTCAATCCTTATTGTGCTATCTTACACTAATTTTTGCTCCCGTATTATTTCCTTTCTTCTGTTTTCTTGGCTACACTCTTACCCTTTTCTCAATGAGTTAATTTTCAAATCTTTCTTCTTTTCTAATATTTATTTCAGAATATAAATTTCAAATCCCACTTTAGCTGTAGCTCATTTGTACTTGGAATGCTTGTGTTGTCATTCGGTTCTAGATATTTAATAATTTCCGTTGTAATTTCTTCTTAGAGATACACACACATCCATGACATATATATCCATGATCTATTCAGATATATTTAGAAGTGGGCTTAGTAAGATTCCAAACATACTTGGAGGAGATTTAGCAGCTGTTTGTTATTGCTAACTTTCTTGCATTTTGGCAAAAACTCCAGTGTTCATAAAGTTGAGTCTTCAGTATTTTTGAGACTTTCTTTATACCCTAATTTGTCATTAATTTTTGAAAGCCTTTGCAAGGTTGAAACAAATACGTATTTTCTATTGGTGGGGTGCACAGTTCTATGTATGTATACTTGATTGAGTTTGTTTCTTACGGTGCTCAAATTTTCTATGTCCTAATTATGTCTCTACTTGATCTGTTAGTATCTTAGGGGAGCACAAAAGTTCGTAGTAGGATTATGGGTTTGTTCACTTCCACAGTTAGGTCAAATTTTGCTTCATACATTTTGAAACTGTGGTACTCTGCTGATTTAAAATTGCTTTATTTGTTTGGTGAATTATCCTTTTATCATTTAGTAATAACATTTTTTATCCATAATAATGAATTTTTAATTTCAAGATCTAAAAAAAATTTTTAAATAAATAAATAAAATTCAAGATCTACTGTCTGACATTAGCATGCTCACACCAATTTCTTCTTTTTCAGCATCTGCCTGTATATCTTGTCTAACTAAACTACTTTCAACCTTTGGGGGCGCCTGGGTGGCTCAGCCAGTTAATTGTCCAACTCCTGATTTTGGCCCAGGTCATGATCTCAGGGTGGTGAGATCGAGCCCCACCACAGGCTCCACACTCAGTGGGGAGTCTGCCTGGGATTCTTTCCCTCTGCCCCTAGCCCTGCTTGCGCGCTCACTCTCTAAATAAATAAATAAATCTTTAAAAAAAAAATACACTACTTTCAACCTTTGAGTATTCTGTTTAACGTTGTACCTCTCGCTTAAAAGAAAAAAAAAGAGAGAGAGAGAGATTGAGCCCGATGCAGGGCTCAATTTCACGACCCAGAGATCATGATCTGAGCTGAAACCAAGATTCCACTGCTTAACCAACTGAGCCACTCAGCTGGCCCAGGTTGGGTCTCTTATCAACCACATATATCTTAGGGTGCCTGGGTGGCTCAGTTGGTTAAGTGTCAGCCTTCGGCTCAGGTCATGATCCCAGGGTCCTGGGATGGAGCCCCATGTCTGGCTCCCTGCTCAGTGGAGAGTGGGCTTCTCCCTCTCCTTCTGCCCCCACTCGTGCACAAGCTCTCTAACAATTAAAATTTATAAAAGCCACATATCTTTAAAAAATGTTTTTAATAATTTCTATTACCTGGCTAATTTAAGCATTTACATTCATTGTGATTACTAACATAATTGGACTTATTTGCATCTCCTTGTTTTATCCTTTGCTTTTTTTTTTTTTTTTTTAACTTCCCTAAGCACTTTTTTCCTTCCTTCTCTAGCAGTGATAACATTTTCTTTATTCCTCCACTGTTTTAAAAGTTATATATTCCTGGGGCGCCTGGGTGGCAAAGCGGTTAAGCGTCTGCCTTCGGCTCAGGGCGTGATCCCGGCGTTATGGGATCGAGCCCCACATCAGGCTCCCTCTGCTATGAGCCTGCTTCTTCCTCTCCCACTCTCCCTGCTTGTGTTCCCTCTCTCTCTGGCTGTCTCTATCTCTGTCAAGTAAATAAATAAATATTAAAAAAAAAAAAAAAGTTATATATTCCTGGGTAGGGGGAGGATGAAACAGGTGGTAGGGATTATGGAGGGCACTTGTCATGGTGAGCACCAGGTGATGTATGGAAGCGTTGCATCACTGTACGGTACACCTGATACTAACATAATACTGTAAAAAAAAAAAAGTTATGCTTAAATATATAACTTTTAAAATTTTTTTAAAAGTTATATATGCCCTTTGTGTTCAAGCATTACATATAAATTCTTGATTTAAATATATAATACCTCTCCCCTCAACGTGCTAAAGGTCTAAGAATGCTTTAACCCACCTCCCATTCTCCTTCCATGTTATTTCACAGTATTTAATTATATCTTTTTTAAACTTGCCCCAAATCAGTCTTTCTTATTACTATTTGTTCCCTGCTCCATGTTTTATTTATCCCATTCTTTTCATTTTAAATTCCATTGCCACTAAATAAGCAATATTTACTTACTTACTGTTCTGGTGTCTTTATTATCTGTTTTTTGTACCAAATAATCTGCAGTTACAATTACTGCCTTGATCACCATTTCTGATCCATATTCTCTTATCGCTACTTTGTACTTAACACTTTTGTTTATGAGCTTTCAAACAGAACTGATATTCAAAAAATGTACAAAGTTAGTATTATCTGGACCAAAGTAAATCTAGAAATTTTTTTTCAGTCAATAATTATTTGAAGGTAATCCCTGGAGTGTATAATTATATTCTCTGTACACACAAAATCATATCTGCAAAAGGACCCTTTTGTAAACATAGCTCTTTTCGTCTTTGCCTTAAAAATTTAAGTAATATTTAGTAGCAAATATATTTGGCAAGTGACTAATGGAAAAAGTTGTTCTCTTGCACAGATACAGGAAAAGGAATTGACACGCTATTGTCTCTAACCGAAGAATAATTATGAGTTTGACGTATTTAATACTGAACAATTTCTAACAAGTGAAATCAATTCAAAAAGCAAATCAGGAGCACCCGGGTGGCTCAGTTAGTTAAGCGTCTGACTTTGGCTCCGGTCAAGATCTCAGGGTCCTGGGATCGAGCCCCTCCTGCTCGGCAGGGAGTCTGTTTCTCCCTTGCCCTCTGCCCCTCTCCCCGCTCATGCCCGCCGTGCTCATGCTCCCTCTCCCTCCCTCCTGCTCTTGCTCTTAAATAAATAAATAATCTTTAAAAAAATAAAAATAAAAAGCAAATCAGAAACAGTTCAGAGCTTGTACCAGCTGACACTGAAAAATACCTCATAAACATCTGCATACATCTACAGGAGATGGGGAGATACGGCATAAATTTTAGAAATCACTAGTCCAGCTCATTCACTTTTTTATGGCAGAATATGCATAAAATTGCCCATTCATTTTTAGAGTGGTTAGGTGACCTAAGATCACTCAGAAAGATGATGAGACCCTAAATTGATTAAGAATCTACAACTGTGAAGACTAGCTGTTGGGGCAGAATGGGTGGGGGAAGGGGGGAAGGAGTGCGAGTCCGCAAATGCAGACTCATGGGATTTCCCAGCAGGACTGGACTTGGAGGATTCTGGTTAGCCACAAGAGTAAAGAGGGCAAATATGAGAGCTTCTCACCAACTACCCCCAAAATAAATACCAACTAAAGGCTGGGACACCTTTTTTTTTTAATCATTAAAATGTTGGAGAGGAAAGTCCAACACTGCAAATTTGCTTTAATAAGACAGTCCTTTTACTCCTGAGAGAAGACAAGCCTGGATCAATGGCTGGGTCATTAGGATGGCTCAGAGCCTGCTGGAAGTATTTTATCAACAAGGACCTAACGGTACCTTTCATGTGCCAGGAACACTGCTTAACACAAAAGGAACAAATTGATGAGGCCTCTGTGCTTAAGGACCTCACTGCATCAATGGGGAGATATAATTATGTTTATAGACCAGAAAGCAATTGGTGGTTGTACCAAGGCCTTCAGGAAAGGGAGTAACATGGCCTACGGTGGTGAGGTGACGACGCGTTGCCTAGGTATGTGTGGTCTATGTCAAAGTCACAACACCACCAACGGCACTGTTTACTGATTGCCTACTGGGTGCCAGGCAATGTACTAGGCACTAATTTTTTCTTCTCAATACCTCAGTGGAGGTAGGTGTTATCGTTCCCATTTTACAGATGAGGCCATGGACTTAAGACAGGTTGAGTAAAGGCTAACATGCCATTCAAGGCAGAGCTGGGCACATAAACACAGGTGTGACACAAGAACCAAGCTTCATCAGTTCTCCTTACAGCCCTTCCCTCACAGTAAGGAAGGGAAAAACATTTCAACTTGAATTTTAAAACAATTTGTAGATGTAATTATAATATACTCCCAACAGGAAGGCAAAAAGTAACCACCATTTGCCTGCCTACTTCTTCTCAACTTAATGTCATCTCTTCCAGGATTCCACTCCTGCTACCCAAACTGGGTTAAGCTCCCCAAATAAGGACCACAGTTCTTCACGTGCAGTTTTAAAAGCCAGTAAGTTCTGAAAATCTAAAGTGTTTTCGTTAAGTTTGCAGCAAGCTTGGTGACAAAAGGAGACCTGAACTGACATGAAACTATTTTAAGTCTTTGCTTTTCCTACTCAGTGTGAATATTCACGTTCAGATGTGAGAAAAATGTGTTTGATTAAGGGACGCTGCCCATTGCAGTTATTATAGAATATATATGCATATTACACCTTTCTAAAATCCAAACATTTCTGACTTGCAAACCACATCTGGCCCCAAGGATCTCAAAGGACTCCAGAACTATACCCTAAAGCATGAATCTCATTGCACTACAAGCATTTATTCTTCTTTGTAAGCCCAGCTCCTGACAGAGTGTCTTCCATATAATAGGGACACAAATATTTCATGAATGAAGAAATAAGACTGAGAAATTGGCTAAGAAGGGAAAATGGTCAGCGGCTTGGGAATGACTATGGTTCCTGACTTGAGGCTGAGCCTCTAACCATGGAATGCTACTTCCTTCTCGGACATGGAAGTCCTATTAATAGTTGCTGCTGATTGAGGGAAAGGGACATAGCTGCTGTCTTCGCTAGGAATAAAAATAGTCCAGTGGTCTTACATGATGGGCCCACATACAACTTTAGCCCACTAATACAGAACAGCAGGCATATTCATACCTCACACCACACGGGCAGCCTCACAGGTTCTCCTTGAACTTGGGAGAAGACCTGCATTTGGCTCTGACCCTACTACATGTGGTAACCTTTTTGGCCTATAGTTCTCTCATCTGTAAAATATCAACCAGAGTAACCCCTAAGGCCCTCGCAGGTGCGTCTCTAACAAGATAACTCATGGGAGGGGCAGCAGCAGTTGCCCCACACTCTGGAGGAGCAGGATACAAACCTCAGGACGTTCTTCACTCCTGTCTACTGCCCTGGCAGTCCTGAGTTCACCGTCCCCATTCAGTGTGCTCTGTCCAACCTCTACACACCTCCTCTCTCACCCCAAAAAAGAACAGTCAATGCAAAAAGACGCATTTCGGTACCCAGGGCACCAGGGCGGGGCGGGGGGGGGGGTAGGTCCTGTCTTCAATCCCAAACAGAGGTCAAAGAATTCTGTGAAGAGTGGCCGCACAGCCCTTCGGTCCCCTGAAAGAGGACGGGGTGGAATGGGGCTGGGGGTAATCACTGGGCAGCAAGCACTGAATTTAAAGAGAAAACCTCCTAAATGCCAAGTCCCAGGTCCGGGAGGGGACTGGGGAGGAGAATAAGTGCACAAGACGGCAGCTGGGGTGGTCCTTCCTTACCTGGTAGCACAGGATGGTTTGCTGGACCAGCCGTGCGTAGCCATCCAAGCGGACCCCGGAATTGCTCCTGCTCCTCATCTCCGCGTGCTGCCGGGGCCGCAGCGCCCGACGGGCTGTGCAGAGGCGGGACGCCCGACCTGCGGCCGCCGAGCGGGCCTGGTTCCCAAACACTCACAGCACCAGCGAGTTCTCGGGACAGTGCCCGGCGCTGGGAGGTCGAGACTTTTTAAAATGAAAGAACCAAAGTGTGATTGGAAAACAAGGCAACCAGAGTTTCCCCCCTCTGCAGGGCGCGGGGGCGGTGACGGGGGCTGGCGCTAAGGCGGCCCCTCCTTGACCAGGCCCGCCGCACTCTCGACAGCCGCTGGTCCCGGGCAGCCCCGCGGAAGAAGCCGGGAACTCGGTTCAGGACGTGAGACCGCGACGACCCCGTCGGGCCTTTTTGTCTTCGAGCGGTCTGGAGGAGGCCCCGGGGCGGCCCGCCAACCCCAGCCTACGCTCCTGCCGCAGCCCACTGGCCGCCCCGCCCCCGGACCCGCCCCCGGCCCTGCCGAGGAACGCAACCCTCCGAGTCGTGGCTCGAGGGGGAAAGAAAAGGGGGTGGCCCACGGGAGTAGCGGACCACCTGGCTCCGGGTGGGAACCAAATTGCCTCCCTGAGCCCCTTACCTCCCTGCCGGCCGCCGACCCCAGGGGAGGCTGGGAAACAGGCCCTTCCGCGGTGACCACCTGGACGCCCTGGGTCCGCCCCAGGCCCCACCTCTGGACCCGCCTCCGGCTCCGCCCCCGCTGCAGAGCGGAACCCGCGGAGCCGGGCCTGAGGAACAAGGTTAAGGGGACCGCTTCGCCAGACGCCCAGAACGCCCCTAGTACGGTCGCTTGTGGCCCTGCCCGGTCCTGAGATGAGCTCACGACCGCGTCCGTGATCCCGCCCTCCAGCCCCGCCCCCGCATCGGAGCGGAACCCCGGAGTCGGGGAGATAAAGAACGGGCTCCAGGGCTCCTCCCCGAGTTGCCATGAGGCCCCGGGGTTGGGCAGCCAGTCTCACCGGAGGCGGGAGAAGTAGGCCCGCCCACCGCGGCCGCCTGGGCTGGCCGCTGGCCAGGATCAGAATTCTGTACCTGGCCGCGTCTCCACCGCCAAGCAGAAGCCGAGTAGCGGGGCCCTTCAGGGAAGGAAAGGGGGCGGTCGGGGCAGGGTCCCCCAGCCGCACCCCCCTTCCGCCCTTCGGTTCCTGTAGCCCCTGCCCCTGATCACCCCTAAGTCAGGCCTACAGTCCACCTCCTACAGGCCTACAACTTGAAAATGGCATTTTTGCAGCGGCTGATTACCTACAGTTCACAGTCTTCGACCCAGTGTTCATTTTTCAACAAAATCTGTTCCACTGGACAGCTTGGCTAATGTAATTTTCAAAAGGCCTCTGCTAGTCTCCATGCATTTACTGTATGCTTGACCTAGTAGGCCACTCCTCCTCCTTGCCTATCTGAAGCCTCTTTTTTTCTTTTAAGATTTTATTTGTTTATCTGACAGAGAGAGATTGAGCCAGGGGGAAAGGCAGAGGCAGACCCCTCGCTAAGCAGGGAGCCGACGCGGGGCTCGATGCAGTAACCCTGTGATCATAACCTGAGCTGAAGGCAGCTGCTTAACGGACTGAGCCATCCAGCCGCCCCTGAAGCCTATCCTTTAAGAGCCAACTCAGTTCCCCCCTCCTAAAAGCCCTCCCCATTCTCTGAATTGCCATGTAATTTCTTTGTAAGAACTTAGGTTTTGGAGTCAATGCAAATTCAAATTCCAGTTCTGCCATTGACAAGTGCTGTGAGCTTTAGCATGCCATTGCAGCAGTTTGAGATTCAAGGTTCTCATCTGTAAAATGGGGATAATAGCACCTACTTCCTAGGGTGGCTAACATCAAGGGGAGGAATGTAAAGCACTTACCACCATGCCTAGCTCATAGAAGAGTACTTCATAAATCACAGCTGTTTTCATCTATCATTTGACAATGTATTGCCTCGTGTTATTTTCATTTTCAGATGAGGCATGCTTTTCTAACTGGATTGTAAGATACTCATTCAAACAGCCTTTGAGGGGCGCCTGGGTAGCTCAATAGGTTAAGGGCTGACTCTTGGTTTTCCGCTCCAGTGGTGATCTCAGGGTGGTGAGATCCAGCCCCCCCCCCCATAGGGTTCTGAGCTCAGCTCGCAGTCGGCTTAGGACGGTCTCTTCCTCCCCCTCCGCTGCCGCCCTCTCTCATAAAAATTTAAAAAAAAAGTTTTGGGGTACCTGGGTGGCTCAGTTGGTTTAGCGTCTGCCTTCTGCTCAGGTCATGGTCCCAAGGCCCTGGAATCAGCCCTGCGTTGGGCTCTCTGCTTGGTGGGGAGGCTGCTTCTCCCTCTGCCTCTGCCTGCCACTCTGCCTGCTTGTGTTCTCTCTCTCAAATAAATAATTTTTTTAAAAAAAGTCTTTGAAATCTCCTGCCATGTCTGGAACAGTGCTGAGCATGTAATTGTAGCTGAGTGTCGAATGAATGAAAGAAAATCAGTCCCGCTAACTGGGTCCCCTTAACTGAATTCACTTTAGAAATTCCATACCACAGATCTATGTCACTCAACTAAAGCACCAAACCCCACATCATGTCACATATTTTTTTCTTACTATTGGCTCTTAAATTATGCAGCAATCCATGTGATGTGCCTCCATGCAGAATTTGCAATGGTCAAGGGGTAAATAAAATTAGACATTAAGTTATCACCATTAAATCTCTTCTGGAATTGGGATATGTACTCTTACTAGAACTCATATTCTGCATCAAAAAGCTGGGATGGGATCATTGCTTCATTACTGTTATTGTTCACACTGAATGCTTCTTCAAGAGTCTATTTTGAAGCCATAGGGGGAAATAAGTGATAACCTTCGCTCATTACCTGTCATTTCCATCCAGTATAGAAACATTTTCAGTTTATCTCATTCTTAGTAAATTCTTCTATGCACATATATACCCCTTTTGGTGTATAGCTAGCCTACATTCTTAAGCTTTGGTCTATGTTTTAATGAATATTATTGTATCAGCTATATTTTTCCATAAGCTTCAAATTCAAGGATAAAACCAAGAAGGAAAGCTACTACTTTTTAGCTTTTAAATTTTCATGCATATTTTGGACCTAAGCTGTGCAATATAAAAAATCAGACTCGTATCTTAGTATCCCTATGTCCCTAAGATACAAAACTTCCATATCTTGGTTTCTATATCCACGAAGCCTTTCTCTGGCTAATGATCCAATAGACAGAAACCTGTCCCCAAGTCATTTCTCAAATATTGGTCAAGAATCCGATATGGAACATGATGGGGTATGCTGTTGTTTCTGAAGCTGATTCATGATCTTTGTAGACATGAAAGGCCAAGACTGGACTCCAGGGTCCACACAGGACTTCTCTGATCTCATCCAGAGGGTCTGCCTCAAGGTCCCGCCATAGGGGCTCAGGTCAGTGAAGTTCCCAGAGAGCCCCATGTCAGCAACCAAGATAGAAACCATCCAGTGTTTCTTCCGGAAGGCTCAAATTTTTTTTTTATTTTTTATTTTTTATTTATTTTTATTTATTTATTTGACAGAGATAGAGACAGCCAGTGAGAGAGGGAACACAAGCAGGGGGAGTGGGAGAGGAAGAAGCAGGCTCATAGCAGAGGAGCCCGATGTGGGGCTCGATCCCATAACGCCGGGATCACGCCCTGAGCCGAAGGCAGACGCTTAACCGCTGTGCCACCCAGGCGCCCCGTGGAAGGCTCAAATTTTTGACCCTAAGGAAAAGCACTCCATCTTTGACACAAAAGAGAGGTCCATTCTGAATGAATTTTCTGAAAAGAGGCAATTTGCCAAATTTTGTTATTTCTATAACAATTCAATCTTTGTTGACTGGAGATCACTTTCATTGCAATATTTTAAAGAATGTACAATTTGTCTCTGTTCCAGATTCCTGTAGCTAGTTTGAGACTAAGAGGTAAAGAGTAGAAACATCAGGGAGTGTAAGATTTCTTCTCAATGAAGAATATACAGATATATATAAAAGAATATATTCTGGAATAATGTATTCAATTTTTGACTGCCCCAACATTTTGATGCTGTACCTAGAGAAAAGAAAAAAGAAATCTACTGACGAGAATTCTGCCCATTCAGGATTATGTTTTTATGTCTACCCAGTCTTTCCTTTTTCCTGTCCTTCAGACTCCAACTGCATCAGTTGGAGCTGAGGCAGAGACAAACTGAATAGTCCCTAAAATGCTGTTATGGAGAAAGATGATAACACACTAGTCCATTCAGTAAATTGTTCATTTAGTGAAGTAACCCTTTGTCAAAATGGCCTTCCAACTAACCTGCTTCCTAGGTGACCTCATTAGACACAAATGAAGCCATTTCACCATTTTTGCTGCAACTAGTCCTGATGCTGCTCCCTGAAGTTAAGAGTTACTCTGTGGGATTAATGATTGCAGTGTGTTTTGGGGGAAAACTTCTCGAATGTCCTGAGAAAATGCTTCTTCAAAAAAAAATTGCTGCGATGCTCCTTGCCTCTTCATCCTAGCACTTCCTCTGATTCCTTCAGTGGAGTCTCAGATTGTGAGACCAATTTTAAACTCAAAGAAGGATGCTTCTCAGGAACATTCTCTCTGTCCTGCCCCTTATCTGTGTGAAGTAAAAAAAAAAAAAAAAAAGAATTTGGCTTAAGAACCACAGCCCAGACATAAAACACAGTAAGGAAAATGAGGGGGCAACGGACAGGCTCTAAGAACACGGGACACTGTGCACCCTTTGGTGTACACTTTGATTACATCATCTCCAGGAGATTTGGTCTCTGAGATCTCACACGCGGATCTCAGGTATCTCACCACCCTCCTCGTCAATTCAATCCTCAACATCTTTGAGGCAGTGAAGCATCACAGGAGAGATTGCTCAAAGCCCTCTACTAGGACCAAGGCCAGCTTCCCTCGTTTGTGGCTCCCCTGTACTAATCAGCTCTCCAGAAATCCCTAATCCTGTCCTCACCTTCTTGAAATCCTACTGTTCAATGCTGAGGATGCAGAGACATGGAGCGGGGATCCAAATCTGGGGCTGTGAAGGCCAATGCCAACATGTGTTAAAGAGGGAATCTTGAAAGAGTATAAGGGGAAAATGAAGAAGAGACCTCAGAAACTGAGCTCATGGGGAGGAACCTTGCTCTAACCTCACAGTCACTGTGTGTCTGCTGTTTGCCAAAAGATGTTACTGTCACTTTCCTCTTAATCAGGCCACTCACAAGTCACGCCGCCAGGGAAAGAGATCGCAGGTGCCTTCTCTCAGTAAAAGCTTTCAAACTCAAAGGACTGAACTACAAATTTATTTCGGCGATCTTAACATTTTTGTCAATTTCATAAATACAAGACAATTAAATAGATCAGAGAAGAAATATTGCGAAGGCAAATCAGCACTCACAGAGGTGTATTACATTATTACTGTGGTTAGTCGGGGATACAACATTCACTTGAAATATATGCAAGGGAACCATAGTGAAAGACCTAACTACAGGGTTTTGCAAGGTTCCTGATCAGGACACACTTGAGGCATTGCTCAGGCAGCTTAGGCGGGAAGCAAGATAAGCCCTCTGTAACTAGGAGCGATCAGGGTTTGATATATATGGAAACAATAGCATTGTGGGATAGTTCACGTTCCCAACAGCTCCTCCCCCTTGTCACTATACATTCTTCAAGACCTGACACCTTTTAAAAAATAATTATAGTCTGGCTGGGCCAGAGTGTACCAGTCATAACAACGAAAGTACTATGCAGTCACCTTTTAAAGAACAGCAATATGATTTTTTTCCCTCATATGCATCTCCTTTAAAAAGGAATCCTACTCTACCCCCCTTTTCGGCAAGGCTCTGGGGATTTGAGAAGTGGCAGTGTTTGTATCTCCTCCACATTCACAATTTTCCTGACAGATGGTCTAGATTACAGTTCCATCCCTCTCCGTGGCCAGCGTACTAAGCGAAACATCTTGGTGCAGATTCCATAATCTGGTGATTAGGGATGAGGTCAAGAGATGGGTATTGGGACTGGATGCCGCATATGGTTGTACACGTCGGGCCCCGCACAAGGGTACACCCAAGAGGATGAGTGGGGCTAACATAGGGCCTCCACTCTGTTTGCCAAACCATGAGTTCTCGGGCTGTGTCTGCCCATTGGGGGCACCTTTTTCCGGCTCGCTCAAAGGCACTCTATGAGCTAATTGTGGCACTGTCTGCGTACATTTTTTCCAATCTGGCTGGCACCATTACTTCTTGATTTCAGTGAAGCTTCTGTATTTCACAACCCATATAATCTCCAAAAGGAGCTTTAGAATTAACTGAGCCAGCAAGGATTTTCTGAATTATCACATTAGACACAATAACACAACTACGGTTCTACAAAGAAATTAATTTACACAGTAGAAAATAAATACAAAAAAAATGTAGAAGATATTTGACATGTGGGTCCCTAGAATTTAGCTTATTTACAACAAAGGCATGCACAACTAAACTCACCAACAGGCTGAAGCCAACAGCTGCTTTATAGGACCTCATCATAGATGACTTAGCCTCTTTAAATGCGGCTAGAAATGAACTACTTTGATTTTAAACGAGTCTTTATTCTTACTGTGTTGTTTAAACCCAATCTTCTTTTAAAATGAAGGATAAAAAACCAAATGGCAAATGTCTAAAAACCACGTATAATGTCTTGGGTTTCCTCTTCCAATAACCATTGCCCTCAATTAGCATATGTTCCTCCAGAGGTTGCTGAGTATAAAATTAGTTGATTTTCATACATCTCACATTGTGTAAAAGGTAAAATTGGACATTTTCACTTTCAAGCATCAAGCTTTGATTTTAGAAAAAGGAATCACATTTGCTCAATGAAGTGTAAGCTCCCCCGCTTTGAAGTCCTTCTGAGAGCGATCCGGCTTTTACCATTGCACGAATCTTCTTTCTCGGTAAACATGTGCTGCTTTCCAGTGAAATCATGAAGGCACACATCTCCATTCTGAACACTGAAAGAAACACCATTCTTCTCCGTAGAAGCATTCCCTATATAAGGAAAAACAAAATTGGTGTCATGAAGTTTCCACAGAAAGCAATTAAAAAATAAACACAGTTAAACATCACTTTGTTCTGAAGTAGGCACATGTAGTACGTGGGTATTTTTTTAAAAATAGAGTTATGATACATTGTCAAGTTTTACTTTTCATTCCTTCCCTGAGGCCACTCAAAGTAAGCAAAACAAACGAGAGAACGCGTCAGAAACCAGTGCTCTATGGCAATTTTTCTTTAATGAAACTGTCAAAATATGAAGCAAAGCAATATATTTGATTTGAAAAGGCCCATTTCCTACCTCTGGTTGATCGTATAATCGAGAAGTAGCTTCTGTGTAGTATGACCTAATGTAATATTCTGGTCTCCCCCAAAAGATTAAGGTTAACAGAGATCCCCCTCTGTCCCCTTACAAGGTTCTTGGTTCCTTAAGATTCCTATAAAATAAAACTTGGTACCAGAGAAAACCAGAGCAACGATAGTCATGGCCAAGAACAAACCATCTCTGGTAGACTAAACCGGCCCCTCTGACTAAATCAGGACAGCACTGATTCCCATGAGGAAAGCACCAATTAATTACGGCCTCAGAGTCCAGGCCAGGGTGCAGCTGGGCATTCTAGAGACATCGTAGTTTGGATCTGGTCCTCCCACCCCACAAGCAGGCCCTCAACTGTGTGTGTATGCAGTACGGAGCCACAGCAGCTGAGACCCTCTGACTACCTGGTACCACCCACCTGACCATTTTACTACTGGAAGACAATATAGAAAGTCAAATAACAGGGTGCCTGGGTGGTGTAGTCAGTTGAGTGACCAACTCTTGGCGTCGGCTCAGGCCGTGATCTCAGGGTCCTAAGATCGAGCCCCGTGCCAGACTCTGCTCAGTGCAGAGTCTGCTTGAAATTCTCTGTCCCTCTAGCTCTGTCCCTTTCACTTGTGCACTCTCCCTCTCTCTCTCTAAAATAAATAAATGAATAAATCTTAAAAAAAATAAAGCTAAATAATATGCCCACTTTTTAGTTCATGCTATAATCACCATCATAACGATTAACAGTGCTGAGAACTTTATAAGTATTATCTCATTTATTATACTACATATTGAGTGCTATTATCATCCCCATTTCACAGACGATGAGACAAAGGTTTCAGAAATCAAGTGCTTTGTACAAGGTTATGCAGCTCAGAACTGATGGAGTCAACATGTGATGTTTCTTTCAGGCTGTGAGCTTGTGGCCCCCCCAGGTATTGAGTGAGACGGCTGCTGGTGCCCAAGCCTCTAAAGCGTAAGCAAATATGCAGCATTCACACACACTAAGTGATGGATACGGTCGACGCAGCCCAAATAGGGCACGTGCCCATCTGAGGCAGCTGTCTTGATTTAGGCATTTTAGTTTGAGGACATTTTGGTGCAGGGACAATTTGACCTGGTATAATAAACCATTAAACTTCCAGCTTCTTTTTTTGGAATTGCCCATCCCATCCCTCATCCGCCCCAGATCCTGGTGTGCAGCCTGAGGAGTCAGGGATGTCCATCTGATGAGCATGTTGCATGGTATTAAAAACTTGGCCGTTCAGGTGGCCTAAAATGTACCCCCCACCCTCACTGTCGGCCATCAAAAACAGCTGTGTCAAATCAGCCATGTCAAACAGCTGTGCAAAACGTGTTGCTTCAGTCAAACCTGATTTCCTGAAGCGTGGCAACACAGGCTAGGCAAGTGAGGCTTCATCTGTGAGTTGTTTCTAGAACATGGAAAAATCTGGCTTTAAGAGCTCCAAACCGTTCTGTCCAAGCCAACAGGCTTTCTGATGTGTTGTGATTCTGAGGATTCAAGAAGACTTACCTCACACCTCTGACTTCTCTGCTTTGAACTTGCTTTTTCACGCTAACTTATCAGTCAGTCTTGACTGCTCCTGCCTCTATTCTCTTTATTTACATTGAGTCATTCCCGATAGAGCCATTTGTCCTAGAACGCAGAGCTCTTACCCTGGCAACTAGGGTAAGGAGCTAAGGCCAGATGGTAGGTGTTTTTCACCTTCTATAGCAATGGTTCTCAATGAAGGGGAGGTGGGTGATTTTACCCCTTAGGGGACATTTCACAATGAGGACATTTTTGGTTGTCACAACTGGGGGTGAGTGGGTGGAAACAAGGGATATTGCTAAACGTCCCCAACTGCACAGGACAGCCTCCCCCACCCCAACAAAGAGTTACCTAGCTCCAAATGTCAATTGTGCCAAGGTTGAGAAACCTTGATTTAGAGGCATTCTATTGTATTTTTAAATTCTATGTAAACCAGCAGAGCCTCCCATCTTTAGGAGGTTGGAAAATTGACAGGTTTATGAAACTTCTCACATATTTATTTGAATTCATCATGAAAATAATTAATATCCTAAAACGATGAATAAAGGCAAATTCTCCAGGGAAAGAGAAAGTATCCAAGCAGAAATATAAATTTTTATGAAAATGCAAAAGATGTATTAAGAAGCCAAAGAAGAATGAAATACATAAGCTTTTATGAGTAATGGACAGCCCAAGTGTATGAAAGAAAGAAAACGTAATGGAAATTTTAGCTAGAAATGTCAGAATTAGTAATAAGGAGGCGTTGCAGCAATAATCTATTCATATGCTGGTGACACATATGGTCACCAGTACTGGGCACAATTCATCTCGGCAGTATTTGATATATAAATGGGATCCGGGCACTGCCACAAGGCCACCATGCTGTGGAAAAGAATGAACAAACACGACAAGCAAAAAATAGGAAGGTTTAAAAGTGTTGAAAATATGTATGATTATCGATGTACTAAAAAAATCGGTAAGGTCTTAACTATTTTTGGTACAGCTTACACAGCACTGAGGTCTTTGAGCAGTCCTTAAATCAGGCTTTGCAACGTGAAACCTTTTAGGTCATCATTAAGTCCCATCATGAAAAACTAAACCTCAAAAACAAAAAAAAGTGTTTTCTGGTATTTGCTCTGAACTGAATACATTTGGATTAATAAACTTTCTCTTCCATAAGGGAGCCACATTTTGATCCACTAGTCATATGTACTTTTTCTCTTTGCTTAGCAAAAATGCCATTAAAGGATAAAGCTACTTTAATAAAACAAACACCAGCTTGAGAAGTACTATGTTTAGCGATACGTACCATTCCCGCTCGCAAGGCCTGAGCAATCGTTATTCACCAGCAGCGTGGTGGAGTGCGTGGAGTTACTGTTTGACTGTAAGGAATTTGAAGAGCTGGACACTCCTTGGTTTACAGTCTGCTTCTTTAAACCATTAGTAGCAGTTTTACTCCAGTCTATAGCAGAATGAGCATTTCAGAAAAACAGGGCAGAATGTTGAAGCTCAAATGCAAGAGACAGATCACAGTGGAACTTGTTCTAGCAACTGATCTCACTTCCAGATCCCACCTCCACTTCTTACAAAGAAGGCACAGATTTCATAAGCTGGTGTGATAAAATGTATTTTCATTTAAGACTATTTGCCTTTTGTCCTTTAAAGGACCACCTGGTTAAAAGTAACCTATATTCTCTTGGACTAAAGGCCCTGCTCATTTGATTGTGTCTATAGATATCCACTGAATTAGGCAGTACTCCAGAGCCAAGGACTGTCTTAACAAGAACACAAGATGGGACACCTGGGTGGCTCAAATGGTTAAGCGGCTGCCTTTGACTCACGTCATTATCTCAGGGTCCTGGGATCGAGCCCCACATTAGGCTCCCTACTCAGCCAGGGAGTCTGCTTCTCCCTCTGCCTGCTGCGCCCCCTGCTTGTGCTCTCTCTCGATTAAATAAATAAAATCTTTAAACAAAAACACAAGAGAACCGCCGTTGTGGTGATGGGTGGCTCTTAAATGACTTAAAATGACCGAACTATATGTACTGCCACTTCTGAGTGCAGATGTCATGCACGCAGGTGTCTGCCATACTGCAAAGGTGGTATTCATAGGTGGTATTCATGTAAAAGGAATTTAGGTTTCCAAACAGTACTTCAGTTTTCTTATTTTCTTGAAAAGGAGCCATTTGCTCTGCAACGCAGCAGGGCACACCTGAAAATAACTTCAAAATAACCGAAGGTATGCTAAAGCTTATATATAACATCTTGCCCACTAACAAATTAAGCAACAGACAACCAGGACCTGTGGAAAAAAGGTTGAGCCAAGGCTTTTTTAATAAGAAAATAATATGCTTTGGGGCGCCTGGGTGGCACAGCGGTTAGGCGTCTGCCTTCGGCTCAGGGCGTGATCCTGGCGTTGTGGGATCGCCCCACATCAGGCTCCTCCACTGTGAGCCTGCTTCTTCCTCTCCCACTCCCCCTGCTTGTGTTCCCTCTCTCACTGGCTGTCTCTATCTCTGTCAAATAAATAAGTAAAATCTTAAAAAAAAAAAAAAAGAAAGAAAATAATATGCTTTATTAAAGAATTATAGAATTCTTTTAATGTTTTTATTTGAAGTCCAGTTAGTTTACATATAGTGTGCTATTAGTTTCAGGTGTACACATAGTGACTCAGCCCTTCCACACGTGCTGAATGCTCATCACGACACGTGCTCTCCCGAGTCCCCATCACCTGTTTCACCCCTGCCCCCATTCCCCAGGTTGAGCCAAGACTTAACAAGTTATGAAGGTAAATATGAAAAATTACTTCGGACAAATGGAAAACCTGAGCTCAAAAGGAAAAATGGCACTCTTGTTTCATTTAAGAAGCAATGAGCCCATTAGTCCTATTGTTCACGAAATTCCCAGATACGAGCAATTATTTTTTAATTCACTACGGTTTTTTTCCCCTAACGTTCATAATTGGGATCCATTTATTGATTTCCAGATCTGACAGCCCTTTGGCATTGATGGCTTTAGATATTAACTTATGTCTTTTCCTCAAGATTTAAGAGGAGAAAAAGGTCAATCTTTACCAGAATTTTCAGCCAGCCGTAACTTTCCACAACAAAGATACCGCCTCCATTGTTTTCTGACGTTCTCTTTTGCTACACAGTAAAAGATGAATATGAAAAATCCTATGGAGAAAAAAAAAACCAACCTGTAACATAATTCCAAACTGAGACCTGAATGTCATGAGCTCCCTTTGCAAAAGATAAAATCTTTGGCAGCTACAGGAAAAGTGAAATTTTGCAAATGGGAAAATAAAAATTCCAAAGTTCTAAGAAAGTCTGCTATTGAAAAGCAGCCTGAAGGGACTCTCTTTGTTACAAGAGGAATGATAACTCCCTATTTCCAAAATTAAACTGTCTCTCCTCTCACATTCCATCCTTGGCATTCCCTGTCTTTGGACGTATAAGCCATCCACTCCACTCAGGATGCCAGCTCAGACCTAGGCTCCTACTTCCCCACCCTTCCATAGTTATGATCCATCGTCAAGTTCTGTCAAGTGTCACATCCTCCTCTGTCTCAAATCCCTCGCTCCTCCTCTCCAGCCCGTGGCAGAGTCCCTTGCCTGGGCCCCTCCCTCTTCCTCCCAAGCCTGGGGCCCCACACTGCTGTCCTTGTCTGCCTTCCAGCCTTCCTCTAATCTGTTGGAGGGAGTCCTGGCCACGAAGAGAGCAACACTACAGACCTGAAGAGGCGCTGGGGTTCTGCCTGCCACCCATCTTCTTCCTGGTCCTGCAGGCATGGGGCTCCACGCTGCTACCACGCCTCAAGGCTTTTGCCAATGAATATTTGCTGAATCAATGAGACTTCTGAAGTCTCCCTCTCTGGAAACCCCAGTGGATCTTTAAAATCTTCCTTTTACAAATCAGGATTATTTCTAGTACAGTACACATGCCCATCCTAAAAACTGCCATCTTGACTACTGCACACCTTTGTTTATCTGCCACCCTTGGGCGGCTCCCCTTGGTTGCATAAGAGGAGAAACAGCATGTATGAGAGAGATCAAAATGGGCCTAAGTCCCAACTCAGCTTTACTTTAATCAACCCCAAAGCCCTGTGAATTAAGCATTAGTTCCCTTTGTAAATGAAATGATGTGTTCCTTTCATCTATTCACATTCTAATGAGAAGACATTCTGGGGGAAATGAAGACAGAGAGGAAGGTTCAGTTCCCACATTAAATATATGAGGATAGGTAACCTGCTTTCGTGTTTGTGATTAGTGTGATTTGGGCATATTTTTTTTTCTTTTAGCATGCCATTAAGGCAAATAAAACTTCTGTTTAATACTATGTGGTGTAGATGTGGAGAAAGGGGATCCCTCCTACATTGTTGGTGGGAATGCAAGTTGGTACAGCCACTATGGAAAACAGTGTGGAGGTCCCTTAAAAAGTTAAAAATTGAACTACCCTATGACCCAGCCATTGCACTACTGGGTGTTTACCCCAAAGATACAGACGTAGTAAAGAGAAGGGCCATATGCACCCCAATGTTCATAGCTGCATTGTCCACAATAGCCAAATCATGGAAGGAGCCGAGATGCCCTTCAACAGATGACTGGATTAAGAAGCTGTGGTCCATATATACAATGGAATATTACTCAGCTATCAGAAAGAACGAATTCTCAACATTTGCTGCAACATGGACGGCACTGGAGGAGATAATGCTAAGTGAAATAAGTCAAGCAGAGAAAGACAATTATCATATGATTTCTCTCATCTATGGAACATAAGAACTAGGATGATCGGTAGGGGAAGAAAGGGATAAAGAAAAGGGGGGTAATCAGAAGGGGGAATGAAACATGAGAGACTATGGACTATGAGAAACAAACTGAAGACTTCAGAGGGGAGGGGGTGGGGGAATGGGATAGACTGGTGATGGGTAGTAAGGAGGGCACGTATTGCAATGGTGCACTGGGTGTTATACGCAACTAATGAAGCATCAAACTTTACATCGGAATCTGGGGATGTACTGTTTGGTGATTAACATAATATAATAAAATAAAATTAAAAAAAAATACTATGTGGTGTAACACCTGGATATACCAATTCAGGAACTGGTACATTGTAAGTTAAAATTAACAGGGGCACCTGGGTGGCTCAGTCGGATAAGCCTCGACTCTTGATTTTGGCTCAGGTCTGAATCTCAGGGTCCTGTAATCAAACCCCCGCATTGGGCTCCACTTCTCTCCTCCCTCTCCCTCTGCCTCCCCCCGCAAATAATAAAGAAATCAATCTCTAAATACATAAAATCTTTTTTAAAACATTTAACAAACTATGTAACCAACAAGTATTAACTGGCTTCCTCCAAATAAGAACAGATAGCTAAATTAGGCATCTGAATTCAACCTCAGGTTGGGATTTCTTGGAAAACCAGCAAAATGATCTGCTGCCTGACAGAACTATGGGAGGACGCTATGGGAGCTGAAAGCAACAGGAAGGGCAAGATGAAAACGGGCAGAGGAGAACGAATTAAAAGGCACACCAACAGAGGATTTGGAATAGAAGGAAACCAAGGGACATGAATTATCGTTATTGTCATGTAAACCTATTAGCCTGCTTAGCATTTAATGCCAAAGTACTTCCATTAAAAATTAATTACAGCTGACAAGTCCTTTATAAGGCTGATCTGAAAAGAGTTAGTAATTTGCTTTTCTGAACACCACAACTTGATGGGTTGGGAAATGACTGCAGCTGGGCTTCAGGAACAAAAGGAAAGGAGTGAAGAGGAAGGAAGCAGAGCCTGCCCCTTTCCCGCCCAGGTCACCGCCACCTCCCACAAAAAGCCTTCACATTTCTCATTGTCTTCACATCAAACAGACCTAGAAGGTGGGCAGAGCAAGACGTCACCAGGACATTTATGGTCACATGCACTTTGCTTTATGCATGTTCTACCTCCGTAAAAAGATGAAAAACAATAAAAAAAAGGGGCAAGGAACCAAGTGAAGGAGAGTGACTCCCATTATGAGTTCCTGGCAGGTTCCCCTCAATATGTTCTCTCTGAGGAGACAGTATGGATAAGGAGGAAAAAAGGACCCGTTTCTTGCAAGGATCTCCAAGCACCCGTTTTCAAAGATGAATCTGTTTTTCAACAAGTAAGTCTCAAGCTACGAAATAAGCTACTCGGCAGACACTCTAAATATTAGACATTTTTAGTTCGACTGGGATCATTCATGTGTAGTTAGTGCTGTAGAGCTTACCTTGTAAGGTGTTAAAGATTGCGAAGAGATACATGAAAGTGACGTTAACTGGTCCCCAGGCAAAGAAGGCAAAACCCCAAGTAATGCCCAGTAAAAATGTAAGGCCAGCAACGCTCCTGAGGTCTTGAATACTGGTTTTCCGCTGGGCTCCCAGTTGTTTCTTCTTTTTAATTCGACAAAGCTGAACCAGGACCACAATGAACATGCTGATATTCAGCAAAAATATCACACAGAAATATCCCACAACTGTAATATAGAAGACAGCATTGCTGTTGATCCAGCAACTGGAATTTGGGGGGGAAAACAATGGGGAACATATTACAGTGCTGAAATACGGTTCAAAATGATACAATGAATCTATATCATTTTACTGAAACATCTCCTAAAAATATAAGAGAAAAAAAAGATAAAATCGGCTGTTCTCCAACAACTACTTAAAGCTCGAAGGAAAAAAAAAACCCAAGAGTTTATTTTAGGACACTTGGTGATTAGAAGTATTTAAAAACTATTCTTTGAAAACATTCAGGATTTTACCCCCTTTAAATCTTAGTAACTCTATCCACGAGTCTTTACTAATATAATGTAGCTGGTATTTCATTTTTATCAGAGGCTTAGAAAAGTATTCTCAAAATACTTCCAATTCCTTTTTTTGAATAAGTAGTAGTGCGGCATTTCCGACTAGCTTATCTCATCACATACGTAACTGAGAAGACTGCTGTAAATGTGACCGGATTTTATTAGAATGAGAGTCACAGTCGATATGCTGATTACATACTCCACTTTCTTGGAGAACTGTTTTCCTGTTCACTTAACATTCCCTCGGGGGCTTTGTACTCACAAGTCATCAGGTGAGCCATTGGGGAATTTCCCATAGGATCCAAGGCCATAGTTATTCGGGGATATAGCCAGGACGATGGTCACGACCACAGCTGGTACCCCTGGAAGATGGGAAACATCAGTCCCACGGAGTTCTAATAACCACGGTGGTGAGAAGAAAGACTAGAGATCACGTTCTATTTTCTTTGGTAGAAGGTTGCTGAGCTGTTCACCAAACCCTGTTTCTCTTTCTCCTTGGCACATGGCTAGACCTCTCCCAGCCTACTTTGCAGCTAGCTGTGTGTGGCCACGTAACTAGGTCTTGGTCAATGAGATATGGACAGAAGTGATTTGCTCTGGGGCGCCTGGGTGGCTCAGTCGTTAAGCGTCTGCCTTCGGCTCAGGTCATGATCCCAGAGTTCTGGGATTGAGCCCCGCATCGGGCTCCCTGCTCGACAGGAAGCCTGCTTCTCCTCTCCCACTCCCCCTGCTTGTGTTCCCTCTCTCGCTGCCTCTTTCTCTGTCAAATGAACAAATTAACTCTTGAAAAGAAAAAAAGCGATTTGCTCTACCTCTAGGCTTGTCCCATAAAAACTTCCTATGAGATCCTCCACTCTTTTTTCTCCCAAATTCAGGGCAATTTTGGAAGTCCTGTCTTGAGGCAGAGTTTCCAACAGCTTGGACCTTGAATAATGGCAAGACCCCAGACCTCTCTATTCCTGCTGACTGGACTGTGCATGAGAAATTATCTTCTCCTGGGATTGTTTTGTCGGCTACAGCAGCTAGAGTCACCCTTAATTTAGACACATCTGGAAAGTCATTTTGAGGCTCAGGTGGCAGGCAAAGTGAAGGACTTCAAAATGTAAACCAAATAATCATCACGGTAGGGTTATCAGCAACCCCTGGCAAATCTTTCATTATGAACCCCAAATCCTCAACTGATTAGCTGGAACCCATTGATGGATTGCGGAGCAGACCTGGTTGATCTGGGGGTGCTGACTGCCACTATACTGACTCTCTCAAGGGCTTACTGGCACTTCCACTAAGAAGCAGCGCAATGAGAAGGCTCCTCCCAGCTTAAAATGGCATTTGGCTGGGAGAGAGTCCCTCTCACCCCCCATCCCGTCACCCCTCACCCCACTCCAAGCAGACAACTCACACTCTGTACACACAGACCAGCCTGACTTCCAATCTCAAGTCTCTGGTAAATAAAAAAACAATTGCTCTTCACAGGCTGGGATGCCTGGTACAATCTAACGTAACATTTCATTTAATTCTTTTATATTTGTACCTTCCAGAGACACTGACATATGATGCCATATGATGACCTCCTAAGTGAAACACTTTCCTAAAAATAAAATATTGGGGTTGTGGAGCTTGTCCAGGACACAGAATGTGACCTTTTGGTATTTCACAAAGACAGAATCCATGCTCAATGTCAGTAGCGGTGGTTTATCTTTCTAGGAAGAAGTGACTCATCTCTCTGGAAAGGTGTTCTGTTATTCTTGACAGAGATATAATGACGGGGGGGGGAGGACGACAAGGGTGGTAAAGGGTCTGCAGTACTGTTGTGTAGGGAATATCTGAAGGAATATTTAGCCTGAAAAAGAGGATAGGGAGGGACGGTGGCTGTAATTCAGTGGGAGGGACAGGCATGAGAAATCAGAAAGCCAGGCTGGGCTGTTCTCAAATTGTGTGAATTGGGTAAATCATGTCATCTCTTTGAGCCGGTTTCTTCACCTGGTGTTAGCAATAACGGCCTTGTGCTTAACCTTACCGGCTTGTCTTTCATGGGGTCACTTGTGTGAAAATACATGGGAAAACAGGGCATTTTTCATGTTATATATTACTTGCAGATTATTTAAAGGGCTCTTTGGCAGAGAGGTGTCAGCTTATTATTTTTTTGCCTTAGAAAGCAAAAAGAAGACCACTGGGTAAGAGCCACCAGAGAGCCCAGTGAACTTAATGGGAAATCAGAGCTGTAGGGCTTTAGAAAATGGTTATTGGCTGCCTTGTAAGGTATTAAAACCAAGACAACAGACCTAAAATTGAGTCACTTATGGAAAGCCCCAGGTCATGAAACTGAGACTTGACTTAATTACAATTTCAGCTCTCCCAGAAATGGAATCTTACACCAGTCAATCAGGAATCACATTATTAGCACTAGTGAGGTAATCTGCCCGACAGACACTTCCGTCATCCCCTAAAGGAGAGTAACCTTGCAATAACGAACCGGTTTTGCCTAGCTTAACTTGCTTAATCCTGTTCTCTTCTGCCTATCAACGTCTTTCATTTTGTACAGCTCCTTTCTATCTGCTAGATTGGATGCTGCTGATTCACGAATCACTGAATAGAGTCAACAAGACCTTTAAAATTAAGTCAGTTGAATTGTTTTTTTTTTAATAAAGATAATGAGCTCCCTAATAATAGAAGTTCAAGCAGAGGTTAGATTACCTTTAGTCAAAGATAAGTCCAGTCAGGTTTATGAGGCTCCTACATTTGATGGAGAGCTGAATGGAGAAACCTTCAAGATATGCGCGGTGTCTAAGACTCTGTGACCCACCACCAACAGGTGGCATGATCTGAAAATTCTGTCAGTGTGGCAATGAAGTTACATCGGGTCTCACCTGTATGTTCACCTCACTCTGCCCTTCTGAGCATAGTGTCGTGCGTGTGTGTGATATCTGGGAGATCTAGAGCAGAGTGAGGCTAGCTGGGAGGTCGGGGACGGAGAGCTTGACCTCATTATCACCAAGCTCACCTCTTCAATTTATTGAGCATCTTCTCTGTGCCAGCCCTAACTCTGGGTACTAGAGACACAGAGTATTCATAGCCCCAACATCAAGGGTTTTATGTCCATAACCAATATACAGGTGTTCTAGAAAAAGACTGGACAAGGTTGTGGTGCCTGGGTGATGCAGGCGGTGAAGCATCCAACTCTTGGTTTCGGCTGAGGTCATGATCTCAGGGTTATGAGATCGAGCCCCGCGTCAGGCTCCGCACTCAGCACAGAGTCTACCTAAGATTCTCTCTCCCTCTCCCTCTGCCCCTCTAAAACAAATAAATAAATCTTAAAAAAAAAAAAAAAGAGAGACTGGACAAGGTTGCCCTTTGGGCAGTGCAACATGTGAGGACATACAGCTATCTTAGAAACCTGCCAAGTATGACCTGCTTTATCATCATCTCTACCTGATGAAAAACCAAAATACTGGAGAAAACTTTTGGAGAAAGCCCAGGCCATGTGCAAGCAAAATTATACATACCCCAACCAACAATGCAGAATTTAAGGATGTACTTCCGGATATAAGTATTAAACACTTTCACAAGGGCCAGGTACATATGGAATGCTTCCAGGCCCATCCATGTGAATGAAACCAACAGAAAATAATGCAGAAATACAGCCACCGAAATGCAGAGGCCTCGCATGTCATACAGAGCTATCCACGAATCCAGGAGGAATACCAGGTTCAGCAGGAGCAGAGCTGTACAGAGCTGGATGAGGATTTTGGAAGGGTAATCCCTCCGAATCTTTCTAAAAGGAAGGGAAGAGAAAAGAATTAGCATCACATTCTGACAACCCGTATGTGAGCGTATCTAAGGAATTTATTTGTATTCTTTGGTAAATGTCTATATGCATCAATTTCTTCTGTGTGTGTGCTGGGGTGGGGGTGGGGGGAGGCATTAAAAATCAACAACCATAACAACAACAAAGGAAAAATCAAAACAGGGGCGCCTGGGTGGCGCAGTCGTTAAGCGTCTGCCTTCGGCTCAGGGTAAGATCCCAGAGTCCTGGGATCGAGCCCCACATCAGGCTCCTCCGCTATGAGCCTGCTTCTTCCTCTCCCACTCCCCCTGCTTGTGTTTCCTCTCTCGCTGGCTGTCTCTCTGTCAAATAAATAAATAAAATCTTTAAAAAAAAAATCAAAACAGAATATCCTCTGTCATAACAATATGGAAAATCTGTATTTGCATTTCTGCAGAACCTTTTACATGCTGCCGACTGACGCGTCCTTGTAAATAGTTTGTAGTACAATCTACCGAGCACCCACCCTCATTTCTCCCCAACGACTTCGAGAAGCACTGCTCTTGTTTCTCATACAATAGGCTCCTATATTCATATCTTCAAAACCTAGCCAGATCCCCTATTATGTTATTAGTTAAAATGAGATCATGGAAAGAAGAGTTTTAACTATAGCTAAATGAAACAGGCAGAGGAAATTAGAGCTAATTGATGACATGTGCATGTCTACATGTGTGAAATTAGACCTGGTGAAATCATTCTGAGTAATGGCTGGCCTGATGGTGATTTAGTCTCATTAATCATATTTCCAAAGGTCCACTAGAAGATCTGTAGTCACAACTGGACCCTACGTTTGGCACTGCAAGTAAATTTGTGCATTTCCTGAGCAGTGTCCGAAATCTCAACCCCAGAACTTACATACTGTTTAATTTAGTTAATGTAATAAAAGTGCCTATTTTCTTTTTTTTCCAACAGAATTTGTTGGAATCCACCCCCCGCCCCAATGACCAAACGGACGCTTCAGGTAAGCCAAGAAGGAGATGCTATTATTTCAAATGTCATTCTTGCTTTGGTTTACAAAGCTGCACTCATGAAATATCTATCTTTTTCAGTGAGGCTGTACACCCTCTATTCTTCCTCATCCCCATACCTGCTACTGTTTTTAATCTTTTGTGTGTGCTCAGTGTGACTTAGAAACTTAATAAATTAAACACAGCTCTTATACTGTACGTGAAGCTATGGTCTACATCACATTATAAGCTCTTAGGTTTCAAGGTCTGCACCCATCTTTCATTTCACACTTACTGTCGGCTACATAGCAGGCATCATTCTAGGGTAAAAAGATGATTAAGACACAACCCCTGCCTTCAGTGAGTGTACAAACAAGTAGAAGGAAATGGGTATGTTAACCAAAAAGTCCCATGAAGTTTTGCATAGAGATGGCACCACTAGATGGTGTACAGGATAACGGAGGCCAACGAGCACACTTAATCTATTTTGGCAGTGGAGGTGAGCACTGCGTCCTATAATCCAAGTTTCCAGTGTGGATACTCACTCAAAGGCTAAGTAGGTTACCAGAGTAACTGACAGGAAAATTGATGAAAGCCCACAACCAATATACGTGATAAACGTCAGAGCCATCATCTGAGAAGGTGGCAAGGATGTTCGAGATAGGTCCTGGAAAACAAAATACTGCTTTCAAGACCAAATATTTTAAATAAACAAAAGAGCTACGGTTTACATTTATGGAGTATTCTAAGTGCCCATCCATTGTTCATTCAACAAACCTACAAGGTAGACACAATTATTATCATCAAGTAAAAATAATGAAACTGAGGCCCAGAGAGGTTAAATAATTTGCCCAAGGTCACACAGTATGAAATGGAGGAGCCGGGATCCAAATTCTGGTCTGGCTGACTCCAAAGCCCACGTACGTGATCAGTACAGATGGTTGCATTGGGCTTCCTGTCTTGAACAGAGCAGCCATCCGATGACCAGCCGCCTCTGCCACGTGTTGGTGTTGGGAAGAGTATCTGTCTCAGCAGCGAGGCCGTGACATTCTGGTGCACTGGAAAAGCCCTCGGCTAGGAGCCTAAAAACCTAATTTGGCTCTTATACTTCTTAGTTCTATGACTGTGGACAATGGCCTAACAAATGAGTCTTCATTGTAATTTCTAAAAATCACAGTAACAACACCCCATTCCACCTATCTTATAGGACTATTGGAGAGATTACATAAGATAACTTATGACAGAGCATTTTATGAAAATTTTAAAATGCGGGGCACCTAGGTGACTCAGTCAGTTAAGCATCTGCCTCAGGCTCAGGTCATGATTCCGGGGTCCTGGGATCCAGCCCCATGTCAGGCTCCCTGCTCAGCGGGGCGTCTGCTTCTCCCTCTGCCCCTGCCCTGCTCCCGCTCGTGCTCTCTCTCTTTCTCAAATAAATAAATAAAATCTTAAAAAAAAAAAGATATTAAAGTACAATGCAAACTAACCAATTTTTCTTACCCATTTTAATCTGAATTCCCTAAGCCTTGCTATTTAAAAAGTGGAAAACTTATGTGTAAAAATAGACTTAGGAGAAAAAAAACTTTCCATGTTCCAGTATTATCTTTCAAGTGCATTTACTCATTGGAAGAGTAATTTCATTGGTCTATAACTTTGCCACAACATCCTATCTGCTGATCAGTCATCCATCACATTAGACATCATGGTGTGATGCAGACTGTAAAGCCACGTGGTGTGGGGTTATTACCAGTAGGACGCCAAAGCTTGTAAGGTGGCTGCAGGCACAGATGGTTTCATTGGGCTTCCTGTCTTGAACAGAGCAGCCATCCGATGACCAGCCCCCCCTGCCACCTGTTGGTGTTGGGAAGAGTATCCGTCCCATCAGCAAGGCCGTGTTCTCAATGACTGCCCCTTCCTCCCTTATCCCCACCCCTGCCCACTCAAAACTGAAAAAGGTATGACTGGAACCTACCATTTCTGCCCAAGTCCCAAAATACACATCTCACTGTTAAGTCATCCTGCAGTGGAAAATAAGTGACAAATAATCAATTTATGGGACTGAAAAAACTTAAAAGGATTTGGAAAAAAATATATGATTTTTTTAAATTTCAGAATCTCATTCTTGATATTGGGAGAATTCTTATTTTCTTCCAGTCCCTAGAAGCAAGTGGGTCTTATATAGCTCAGCACTCCTTAAACTCAGCAGTTGTGCACAGGAATCACCTTGAGGCCTTGTTAAAATGCACATTCTGATTCCGGGGGTCAGCGCAGGGCCTAAAAGTGGGCATTATTCGCAAGCTCCCAGGTGATGCTGAAGGTACAGGTCTGCAGACCAGACTTGGAGTAGTATGGTCACAGATAACGCTCAACCTGAACGGAAAGGAGAGGTGGTTTCTCTTTGGGAGTGAGAAACAGACCTGTAGCCACAGATCTAAATGCACTAAAACTGGGCAATTGAGAATAGCTGGCCTTTTGCGCTTCATCTTCTCGGGAATTAGGTGGTCAGTGATTAGGCATGCTAAAACCCGACAGAGTGACTCTATGATCCTGGCCTCGCACATGGCCTTAACCGAGTTCGAGGTTCTGCTGGTTCTCCTTCTTTCAGGCCAAGTCTGACAGACGTGATTTACGCAAGCATATTTGGTCCATGAACAGACCAGACAGGCCACTCGTACCTGGCTCGGGTTGATGTGCTTTAAGGTAACCGTCACATTTCTTGTCAGGTTCTTGACAGTCAGGTTTGCAACGCTGGACGATATGACGTAGCTGACCAGAGAGAGGTTCTCCAGCGCAGGGTCCTAGCACACCAAAGAATCAACAAGATGGATTTTAGAGCTCGAAGGGACCCTAAAGAACAGTAAGTCCACACTGTTGAGGTTATAATCTAGGTGAGAAATGGAGGGTCAGGGATTAAGTGACTTTCCCAAGGACCACAATTAGAAGCAGCCTGCTCCACTATACTATTCTCTAACTACTGACTGAAATTCCACAGACCGGCACAACAGGACCCTCAGGAACCGAAAAGAGAATAGAGCATTAAGCCGCTTAGACTGTGTGTTCTTGAGCAAGTTAACCTCTCTGCACTTCCTGGCCCCATCTGGAAATTCGGGATAATAGTTGAACAGTTCCTCCCTCACGGGGCTGTTGAGAGGGTTAAACATTTCTAAGTGCTTAGTAGAGCGCTCGGCAATTGGTAAATGCTATATACAAATGTCAGTTATTGTTATTTATCATTACCAGTATCCCTAGATCCCATTTAAAAATAAGCTGAGGGGCACCTGCGTGATGCAGGTGGTTAAGCATCTGCCTCTTGGTTTCCGGTCAGGTCATGATCTCAGAGTAATGAGATCGAGCCCTGCGGTGGACTCTGTGCTCAGTGGGGAGTCTACTTAAGAATTTCTCTCTCCCTCCCCCTCTGCTCCTCCCCCACTGCATGCTCTCTCTCTCTATTAAATAAATAAATCTTAAAACAAATAAATCAAAATAAACTGCAAAAAAAACCACAAACAAATTAATCAAAATAAACTGCAGCTTTCACGTGAGAGTTAAAAGAAACAAAACAGCCCCACTCCAAAATCAAACCTGAACCAAAAGCAGTTAGCATTAACCTTACCTGAAATAGGGCAGGTGTTTCAAAGAAGTTGAACTGAACCCTGGAAGCAAGCTCCACATCATTAGCTGGTAAATTACTCATCAGTGACGAAGGCAAAGTAATAACACCAATACTATTCTCAGGAGCCCGTGTTTCCAGAGAAACCTGAAAATCAAGTAAAAGATAATAAAAATGCCTGGGGCTAGGATAATGAAGAGATAGAAAACACAAGAGCTAATTAAGATGGAGGATCTTGTAAAGGCATTTATTTGTGGTAACCTCTGTCAAATCGGTTGTTCTTTTTTCTCTGATCACTATGAAATTGGAGAGGATGTATAATAGAGAGACAAGGCCTCAAAGCAGGAAAGGGAACATTTGAAGATACACAGAAACCTTCAGAAAGTGTAGGATGCTATATGTCAATTATAGCTCAACAAAACTGGGGGGAAAGTGCAGAAAGGGTAACTGCAGACACACCAACTCAACCACCTGTTAGGGCAAAGTCTTCATGGAACCACACGCACTCAACTTGTAAAGGGAAGACTATACACATGAAATTAAAAGGCAAAAAAGGCAAGACTTGGTCTGACTTGGGCATTTCCAGCCCCTAATCCCTCCATTATGTGGATAGAAAACACTGGAAGCAGGATTGATACTCAGCACCACTACTGACACCAGTACAGACGAAACACTTGTTAAAATACTGAAATGGGTTAAGTAGCTGATGTCCCTGCTCGCTTGCAACTGCCTAGAACCCACCACTGGACACTTCTCCCCACCTGAACACCCCACCTCCCTGCAAAACTTCCACAACCTAGCTGCTGGAGGGTTAACACTGGGCACAAGGACCTCTCAGATCCTGCTCCAGCCAAGACCAATGTCCTGTTTCTGTGGTGCCTCACTGTTCTAGATGTTAAATATTCTGAGTATCACTCCTGACTATAAGCAGGAATTGCCTCCATCACGAAGTACATGGACACTACAACCATAGACAAGAAAAGGTTTTTCCACGATATATTAGGATGTACCTGAAGATTTGCAGGGTCTTGGGCAGCAAAGGTGGTTGTGTCAAAATTACTAGCATTCACTCTGATCACGGCCAGAGCCAAAGAAGGGGAGGTTAGAGTTATGGTCTTGGTTGAAAAATTCAGCTGTAAGCCAATGTCATCCACTATTTTTAGCAATCTGTAAAGACAAGTGGTAGTTCAAATTCAGCACTCCCACTTTGTCTTCCCCATCCGAAGCAGAATATGCAGTAGCAATTTAACAAGTCATTATGAACCTCTTCTGTGGGAGAAAAATACTTGGCTGTAATTAATTCTGATAAGAAGTATCGCTCTCATTAGAGGGTCCCCTCTCCTGACCATATCAGTTTCCCAAGTCATACCTTTGGGCCAGAGGAGCCAGCAAGGCAGGTGGGGAATGAAGGAGTTTGCTGACATGGTTTATCATTTCTCCCGCAAGGTTAGGCTCCAAGCTGCCCAAGGACAGAGCCTTTTCCATCTGGGACACTTGGTTCTCAAGATCAGAATCACTGATGCTGCTGGTATAAACAATTTCTGTAACAGAGAGCCAAATCATTTTATGAACACATAATGGAGAAATCACTAATAAAGAAACACACATAGACTCTATGACCTGGCGAACCTACTCCTAGGTATTTGCCCCAGGGAAATAAAAACACGTCTCAAGAAGACTTGTTCGTGAATATTTATAGAGGCTTTTCATTATACTCCCAAACTGGAAACAACCCAACTGTCTGTCAACTGAAGAACAGATAAACAAACTGTGATTCCTCTGTACAACAGACTATTATTCAGTAATTAAAAGGTAGGAGACACTGATAATCGCAACAACATGGATGGATCTCCAATTCTCCAATGTATTATGTTAACTGAAAGAAGCCAGACTCGAAAGGCTGCATATTGTATGATTCTCTTCATATGACATTTTAGAAAAATCAGAAGTATAGGAAAACAAAAAGATCAGTCAGTGGTGGCCAGGGGCTGGGAGTAGCGGATAGGCGTTGACTACAAAGGAACACGAAGGAACTTTGGGGGTGGTGAAAAATGTTATATATCGTGATGGTGGTTATGTGGCTATGGGTGTGTAATCCAACCTCATGGAACTATAAAAATTTCATCTACCCACAGATCTGGATTAATTTTACGAGACGTAAATTATACTTCAAGAAAGCCAACTGGGGCACCTAGCTGTCTCAAAGAGCATGTGACTCTTAATTTCAGGGTAATGAGTTCAAACCCCACATTGGGTGTAGAGCTTACATAAAATCTTTAAAATAATAAAAGAAACCT
The DNA here is from genome assembly GCF_002007445.2 of Ailuropoda melanoleuca. Classification (NCBI taxonomy): domain Eukaryota; kingdom Metazoa; phylum Chordata; class Mammalia; order Carnivora; family Ursidae; genus Ailuropoda; species Ailuropoda melanoleuca. The sequence continues at coordinate 15,559,577 of NC_048238.1, forward strand.
AACTGAAAAAAAATGTAAAAGCACATCAGTGTAGTTAGTGTATATTTGTCTAAGTATAAATATACTTATCTAATTTTTATCATGTGTACAGGATTTTACATGGTAACAAGAAATTCTTTTTGTGAAAAAGAGAACATTATGAAATTAATAGCTAGATAACCAGCCATAAACTGGTTTTCAATAATGTTTTTAAATTGGAAAATGATGATACAAACCTGTCTAGCAACGAAAAAGTCTCGTAATTCCACCACCAAACATCCTATTGTTTATTTTGCATATTCCCTTCTAATCTTCTTCCATGTGTTGTCAAATACTGTTGTAAACACAGCGTACAAACTATTTATTGTTGTGTGATTTTCACTTCACTCAAGACTTGAAAGATGCCCCGAGTTTCGTCTAGCTGTTCTCATGCAGGGCTGCAAACAGTCATTGTGCTGAGGTGGTTTTATTGTATTTCATTACTCCTCTGTTCGGGAACTGTTAGGTTGTATGTCCTTTTAAGCTACCAGGTAATACTCCAACACAGCTATTATGTGTATGTCACTTCGCTCCTGTTGTGTCATTGGCTGGAACTGGAGTCCCAGAAATGGAAACGCAGATGCAGGGGGCCACGTTGCTGGCCTTTCTGGGGAGCTGCTCAGGGTGATTGTAATGGTCAATAGGGATAGCTCTGCAAAGGTGGGCATTTTAAGCCCAGGTCAACAAACTTCAATTTTACTTTATTCTTCATCAGCCATTGAACCTTCTCTAAACTGAAGTCCCAATGGTTTTATGATGTGGCCTAAAATGTCCGTATTTATTTAAAAAAAAAATAAGAGAGCAGTGCAAATTCAAAGAAATAACAAGTCATGGGGTGCCTCGGTGGCTTAGTCAGTTAAACGTCTGCCTTCGGCTCAGGTCACGATCGCAGGGTCCTGGGATGGAGCCCTGCGTCGGACCCCCTGCTCAGCGGGGAGTCTGCTTCTCCCTCTCCCTCTGCTGCTCCCCCTGCTTGTGTTCTCTCTCACTCTCTCAAATAAATAAAATATTAAAAAAAAAAAAAAAGAAAAAAGAAGAAAGAAATATCAAGTCATTTGGCAGCTGCTCCCAATCTCCTGGGGACGCTCACACGGTGAGGGAGCGGAAGCGGCGGAGACCACACCTGAGCTCTAATCTTACGTCACCAAGAACTTGGTTTTGCCTCCCACTCCCCCAAAATCCAGAGGAAGGTCTACTTCTTACTCGCTGAATCAAACTTTCAAAGATCCAGAATTCTCTCTTGCATCTTCTGCTCTTGTCTTTATCTCTTTATCCCTAAGCCTGCTTTGTGTGTAGGGAGCCCTCTGCAGGTTCCATGGCATTCTCCTGTAAACCATAGTTTCAAACCTAGTGCAGCTAGTGTGATTACTTCCATCTTCAAGTCACACAGGCTGAAGTCAGGAGGAGTTAAATGGCTTAACCCAGATCACACCACGGGTGAGGACCCCTGCAGACCCACACCTAAGCCTTCTGAACGTTTGTCCCTTCCTCAAGGCAACCTTGGCTCAGTCCCATCTCTGTCACTCTGTGACTTTTTTTTAAGAAGGCTAAATTTTTCATTTGTCATCTTTCTAAATGGAATTACTGTGTTTAAACAGTACAAAAGTTTTCTTGGGGTGCCTGGGCGGCTCAGTCGGTTAAGCATCCGACTCTTGGTTTCAGCTCAGGTCATGATCTCAGGGTGATGGGATCCAGCCCCGCATGGGGCTCCGATCTCAGCAGGGAGTCTGTTTGAGATTCTCTTGCCCTCTCCCTTTGTCCCTCCCCCCACCACGCTCTCTCTCTCTCTCTCTCTCCCCCTTCTCTCTCTCTAAAATAAATAAATGAATCTTTGAAAAAAAAGCTCAGAAGTTTCCTCTTCAGAATGTTGAAAACAATGACCTAATAACCTTTTGTGGGAGAAAGAAACCTGTAAAATAACTCATCTTGATAAAATGAGATCTGTTTGCCTCAGAGCTATTTCTCCACTGTCTTGGTGAAAACAATCATACTCAACTCAGCCATATCTACCTTCTATGAATGTCTCGAGGAAAGCTCTCGAAATCAAGCAGACATCATAAAAAGAAAGGTTCAACACGGTCTTATTACAGATATCTTGATTTGGCAGGCTAGCACCTGCGTTTCAGGAAGCCAGATTGTTAACGAACAGCAGCAGCGTGGCTCCTCATATTTACCTGTCTTGTCAGGAGGCGTGCTGGTCTTGATGACATTCACAGGGGCAGACGTGGTGGGAGAGGAAAGTGAGGATTTCACAGGTGGCAGTGTGTGCGAAAGATCAGTTTGGGGCATAGGGGAAGAGAAAGTTCCAGAACTGGGGGGCATATCAATGGCAGAGCTGGAAGCTAGGGGAGCTGAAGGCTGGGGAGAAGGAAGGTGAATCATTCGTGTTGGAGAGGGAGGGCTCTGGGTTACAGGTGGATGATTTAGAGGTTCAGCAAAAGAGATGGCACTGGAGACCTGGGACAGAATGGTGGCCCGAGGAACAACTGGGATGGAATTGCTAGAAGAAAATAGTGAGCCATCTGGATGACCAGCAACACATACAACAGGATCCTGCAGGTCACTAAAGGAAAGAATCAGAGATGCACATGAGACACGAAGGAGTTACAGAGAGGCTGATTTCCTCTAGCAAACATCCAACACCACCAAGGTAACTTGGCTTCATCAGGGACCTGCCACTCCCAGGCTCTGCCCCTGCACACCTTCTGTGCCCTTGCCACTGGCCCTCTGCCCACTTCCACCACTTCCTCCCTGGGAGAGGAATTAGCCAGAAGGGATACTCTTTGATAAATTACCAGTTCTGGGTCACTCACTCACCACTGCTCTCAGGCTCGTGTGCTTTATCACTTAGCACTCAGTCGAAGAGATCCTGTAACACTTCTATGTGCTTTTGGGAGAAGGGGGAGCTGTTACACGCTGTTATCCACCTAGTTGGCTTTCATATATTAGGAATCCGTCTTATGTGTTTTTTCAGATTTTACAAAATGTATTCTCAAAAAAAGTAGAATCACATGCCCAAACTGTTCCTAATGTACTGTAAAGTTTTCTAAAAATTGGGTGCCTGGGTGGCTCAGTGGGTTAAGCACCTGCCTTCAGCTCAGGTCCTGATCCCAGGGTCCTGGGATTGAGCCCCTCACTGGGCTCCCTGCTCAGCAAGGAGCCTGCTTCTCCCTCTGCCTCTGCTGCTCCCCCTGCTTGTGCTCTCTCTCTCTCTCTCTCTCTCTCTCCTTCAATCAAATAAATATAATTTTTTTAAAAAAAATTTTTCTAAAAACTTAGATACCAAAATATCATCGTCCTTGAATATTCGAATCTATGTTAACAAAACTGGTTCATCATTTTTAGAACAATTGATTTTACTTTGAAGCTAAAGTATATCCATTTCAAAACTATATCTGTCCATAATGGATTCACAAACTTTTATGTCAACTCAGTATTAACATGGGGTATAAAAGGGTATGGCACAAATTGAAAGGCAGCTCTAAATTTACCAATAACCATAAAATGTTCTTCAGATTTTTCCCGTAGTTTTTGCAAAGTAAATAATTCTGTCAACTACATTTACAATCTTCTGTGTATTGATCCGTATTAGGAAAATGTGCAAAAATCATTATTATTGATTTGGATAATGGAATTCTTTTTTCAGCATATTCTCATACTGGTCTTAGTGAGTTACAAGTAAGCCTTTCCTTTCCATGAAACCTCAAATTTAGCTCACTCACATGCAGTGTGATATTGGCTAGGATAGGTAAATAACACTGCCTTTTTTTTCTTTGACTTACTGAATTTTGTTTCAAGAAAATCTTGAACTGAAATTAATAATACATAAATTTTTCTGAAACTGATGAACATAGGAATCTGTCTGAATCAATTTTATACCACTATAGCGCAGCAAGATGCTAAGTGGCACATTGTAAGTGACCAGGAAATGTTTATTGAATGAAAAAACAAATTAAGCTGGGGCCATAGGGGTTCCCAGCTTGTAAATCAGCTACGACCTCAGTGTTGCTTTAGCCCGGTGGTTCTCAACCTAGGCCGTGCATGAGAAAACCCAGAGGACTTTAAAAAATATATACAGAGTTTTCTGTGGCCTACTCCTCAGCATCTGTTTCAGCTGGTCTTGGTGCGGGGGTGAGGCCCCCCGGCCCATATATTTTCACGGCACGGAAGATTGAGAGGAACTCACCTACTATCAAGACCTACCAGTCTTGGGGTGAGGGGGAAGAGCAACCAGAGGGGGCAACAAACTATTACCTAGAGAAGCCTCTGACAGATCCAGTTTTAGATGGTGACTTAAGAGCACCAACTAGAATATGTCTTTAGAGCTTCTCTTGGGTGAAAGGAGGCAAGTATATTAGGTTGAGGAACCCGAGGCGGGTCATACCCACAAAAAAGAGATGCTGGCTCAGTCTAGTCTGGCCAGACACCCGCCAGAGGCCTCTCTACATGGCCTGAGGTTCAGGGTGGCAGTGTGGACGAAGGGGCACCAGACAGTTAGAAAACTGATGAGTCGAGGGGCGCCTGGGTGGCACAGCGGTTAAGCGTCTGCCTTCGGCTCAGGGCGTGATCCCGGCGTTGTGGGATCGCCCCACATCAGGCTCTTCTGCTATGAGCCTGCTTCTTCCTCTCCCACTCCCCCTGCTTGTGTTCCCTCTCTCGCTGGCTGTCTCTATCTCTGTNAAAAAAAAAAAAAATTTTAAAAAAAAAAAAAAAAAAAAAAAAAAAAAAAAAAAAAAAAAAAAAAAAAAAAAAAAAAAGAAAACTGATGAGTCGAGGAGCCGTGGCTGAGGCTCCAGCTTTCATTAGTCTTCTAGGCAATCCACCCCCGTTCTCGGAGACTGGGTTCTCTGAACTGTATGCTGCAGCAACGCCTCAGGCCAAGTCACCGCAAAGGTGCTTTGCAAAGTATAAATTAAATCTCCTTCTTACATCTGGGGGTCTGCAGCCACCAAATCCCCCAGCATGAAGACTCCCACTCACCGGGCTCCGCCATGAAGAGGCTACCCTCTCTCTAATGCTCTGGGCACTTCTGCTACTCGGAGCCCTCCATCCGTCGGGAGAGGCCCACCGGGAGAGGCAGAACAGTGGTGGGCAATGCCAACTATATATCAGAACCCTCCGAGCGCTTCAGCACCGGTGCAGGGCTCCCATCCCAAAGCCACTCAACTGGAATCTCTGGGGTGGGCGCATGCGTCCATATTTGTCCTACTACGCTCTTCACTGAGGTGCGGCCTCCATACGGTAGACTGTACTAATCTTACATTTAGAGCTTGAAGAATTTTGATACTTGTATTCACCTATATCATCACCACCCAGATCAAAATAGAGTATTTCCAGCACCCCAGAAAGCCACATTGACAAGTCAGTAGGTTTTAAAAGGGCCCGAAGCGGATGCCTGGGTGGCTCAGTCAGTTTAGGGTCTGTCTTTGGCTCAGGTCGTGATCTTGGGATCCTGGGATCGAGCCCCATGACAAGCTCCCCACTCAGAGGGGAGTCTGCTTCTCCCTCTCCCTCTACCCCTCCCCCCTGCTCGTGCTCTCACTCTCAAATAAATAAAATCTTTTTAAAAAATAAAAAATAGGGCACCTGGGGGCTCAGTTAAGTGTATGCCTTTGGCTCAGGTCATGATCTCAGGGCTGTGAGATCAAGTCCTACATCAGCCTCTGCGTTCAGCAGGGAGTCTGCTTCTGCCCCTGCCTGCCCCCACTCTGCTCATGTTCTCACTCTCTCTCAAACAAAATCTTAAATAAGAAGAAGAAGAAGGAGAAGAAGAATCACCCCACCCAAGAATCCTGAAAAATCCAGAAGCCCGGGCTGCTCCCCAGACCAATGACATCAACATTTCTGAGGGTGGGAGGCAGGCATTGGCATTTTTTTTTAAAGATTTTTATTTATTTATTTATTTGACAGAGAGACAGCCGGCAAGAGAGGGAACACAAGCAGTGGGAGTGGGAGAGGAAGAAGCAGGCTCCCAGCAGAGGAGCCTGATGTGGGGCTCATCCCAGAACACCGGGATCACGCCCTGAGCTGAAGGCAGACGCTTAACGACTGCACCACCCAGGCGCCCCAGGCATTGGCATTTTTAAACCTCCCCAGATGATTCTAACATGCATCCAGGGTTGAGAACCACTGCTCTATGGACTAGACCCCAGTACCTAAAGTGAGGTCCATGAACCAGCCGCACTGGCTTCACCTGGTAACTTGTTAGGAATGCAGAATCTCAGGTCTTTCCCAGACCTACTGGGTCAGAATTTTAACAAGATTCTCTGTGACTGACATGCACAGTAACCTTAGAGAAGTGCTGATAGGGCTCACTTCCTCATTTTACAGAGGAGGAACCTGAGACTTATTTCTATTGATAAAGAAGCAACATTTGGATACACAGCGAGCTGATGACAGAGCTCTAGCCAGACAATGAGCTGATATTCTACCCGCTTTTCTGTGTCCTGCTGCTTCGTACTAACAGCTCTTTGAATGGGCAGCCAGAGGTCTGTGGGGCTGCCTCAAAAGAGCTATGATCTCTTCATCTGATCCTGGTACTTGTAGAAATTCCATCTCTCAAATGGGCCTCAACCCTCCAGCTTAATGGGGCATGTTAAGCTTAAAACTTAAATATTCTTTACTTTTTATTACAGAAAATGCTATAAATCCCAAACTAAAGTCCTTTAGCAATTCCTCGAGGTCCAATGTTTTAATATATCCCAGAAATATGGCCCACATAGGGCAGACAGGCTACAGTTACCCTTTTGTTCCTATATGAGAAGCTCTACATCGACAAATATATGTCCTTTTGTTCAAATACAAATTTTATCTGATCATAATAAAGTATAGAAAATGCTGCAAAAAAAAAAAAAAAGAGGAATAGTAAACAAAATATCACCTATGATGACAGTAGGCAGGCCAATCACTGGGAGCCCCTGTGAGTATTTTCGTTCATTCACTTCCTAGTTTTTTCTATGTATATTTGTATACACCTGTGATCACGTCATCCATGACTTTGGGGTCATCTGCCTCCCAGCTTCCCTCCATTGTGGTGGTGAGTTTGAGGCAGTCATTCTCAACATTGGTTGCACATTAAAATCACCAAGAGGGCTTTTAAAACCCTTAATGCCTAGGCTATGTTCCAGACCAATTAAATCAGAATTGCTGAGGGTAGAAGACTGGAAATCAGGATTTTTGAATTAATTTTAGGCTTACAGAAACCCTGCAAAAATAACACAGAGTTCCCTATGCCCCGCACTCAGCTTCCCTCAATGTTAACATCTAATGTCTGGAATTGGGACCAAACAGCTATCAACATTTAACACATTCCAAAGATGGCATCTCAAATCACTGAGGAAAAGACAGACCTTTTTTTTTTTTTAAGGTTTTATTTATTTATTTGACAGAGAGAGACAGCGAAGAGAGGAAACACAAGCAAGGGGAGTGTGAGAGGGAGAAGTAGGCTTCCCGCCGAGCAGGGAGCTCAATCCCAGGACCCCAGGAACATGACCTGAGCCCAAGGCAGACGCTTAACGATTGAGCCACCCAGGTGCCCCAGGAAAAGACAGACTTTTTAATAAATGATACGCAGCCCCTGGCTAGACATTTTGGAGAAGATTAAATTAGATCCATACCTCACCTCACACACAAGAATAAATTCCAAGTAGATTTAATATTAAAAAAAAAGAGAGAGAGAAAGAAACCATATAAATACCAGAAAAACTCAAGGGTGAATTCCCTTATAATACCTAGGCATAGGAAAAGGCTTTCTAACTAAGACTTCAAATCCACAGGCAATAAAAGACTGGAAAATTTAACTACATTTTAAAAAAGGTTTTATTTATTTATCTGAGAGAGAGAGCGTGTGTGCACACGCGTGCTCATGCATGAGGGGTGGGCAGAGGGAGAGGCAGACTTCCCGCTGAGCAGGGAGCCCGGCGTGGGGCTGGATCCCAGGATCCCAGGATCCCAAGATCATAGCCTGAGCGAAGGCAGACGCTAAACCGACTAAGCCACCCAGGTGCCCCTTAACTACATTTTTTAAAAATTTAATTTGCGTGACAAAAACATGAAGTCAAAAGATAACTGACAAACTGGGAGAAAATATTTGCAACATATATACCACAGAGAGTTAATATCCCCACTATATAAAGACTCTTAAAAACTGATCAGATGATCAGGGGTGCCTGGGTGGTGCAGTCAGTTAAGCATTCAACTCTTCATTTCGGCTCAGGTCAGGATCCCAGGGTGGTGAGATGGAGCCCTGCATTGGGCTCTGTGCTCAGTGGGGAGTCTGCTGGACAGTCTCTCTCTGCTTCGCCCTCGGCTCCTCCCCCTGCTCTCTCTCTGTCTCTCTCAAATAAATAAATAAAATCTTTTAAAAAAAAAAAAAAAAACCTGATCAGGGGCACCTGGGTGACTCCGTCGGTTTCTGCCTTTGGCTCAGGTCATGATCCCAGGGTCCTGGGATCAAGCCCCACATCGGGCTCTCCACTCCACGGGAAGCCTGCTTCTCCCTCTCCCTCTGCCTGCCGCTCTGCCTACTTGTGTGTGCGTGCACAAGCGCGCGCTCTCTCTCTCTGTCTAAAAAATAAATAAAATCTTAAAGAAAATAACCCAACTGATTAGATATCCAACAGAAAAAGTGGGAAGAACATGAATGTACAATTAACAAGAAAGATATAAAAATGACCCCAAAATACATGAAAAATGTTCAAACAGTCCTCATAAGAGAAGTGCAAATTAAAATACCACTGAGATACCTTTTTTCAACTACCACACTAGAAAAATTTAAAAATATGATGGCATTCAGTTGGTGAGGCTGGGGGCGGGGGTGGCCAGAATATTTATATTTGCAATACTCCCGAGGTGATTTTAATGTGTAGCCAAGATTGCAAGCCATTATTTCAAGGCAACGGTCCAAATGGAAACTTGATACAACAGAAACTACATTTCCCCTAAAATTGAAAGCCCTTCTTCACTGTCAAAATCCCAAAATTCTTTAGCCAGCATGGCGATTAAATATTATTATTATTATTATTATTATTATTATCATTATTACTTTTAGAGAAAAGGTCAACATGTTTGCTACATACCACTGCAGTTTTCCTAACTCTTCCGGGGAGGAAGGGCACGGGATCCCGACAGAACAGCAGCACTGCTCTGGAGACAAGAGAATACATGGTCAAGAATAAGGCAAGGCAGAAGCTCAGATGCATCAAATATTATGGTTCCTACACTGGCTGCATTTTAAAGAGCATGTATCTAAAACACGTGATAAAATACAACTGGATATTATTATACTGACAATCACACATACATAATATGCTCAGAAGTATCTATTGAGTGAATAATTTGGGGGAGGTTATACGCAGGCTATATCAATTGCTCTTCAGCAGCTCCCTAGAATTCTGAAGGAAATACACCCAGCAACAATGGATCTAACACTCCAAATAGTAGTCGCCCTCTCTCAGTAGGGTTTTTTCCTTTCTTGTTTTCAAATACAGTATACTGAAACTTTATTGAGAAAGCAGCGGGGGAAAAAAATCACTTTTTAGAGCTTTCTAAAAACTGTCCAAGAGTCAAAACAGAAAGCTATAACATACTTAAATTTATTGATTTTATTTTCAGTTTTAAAAAGAACACATCAAAGTCATGTGAAAAAGAACACAGCAATAGAGACAACTTACCCATCGGTTGAATCTTTACTCTTTTCAAAGCAACCATTACAGCACATATGTTCATTGTTTTATTCATTTTTACTGTGAATGTACAATTTAATGTGCTGGAAAGAGAAATATATATAATCAGAATGTTATTAAACTGGAAACCTGCCTACATATTTGTAAATGCTTTTTTAAACTTGGGAGTGAGGAAAGGAGACACTGATACTGTGAACTTGGAATGACAGCACAATAAGCTTGTGAACACCCACAACTTTTGACTATGAGACAGTGATAGAGGTTGACAGTCCCCAAGGTTGCAAACCAGAGACCTTGTGACCACACACAACTGCTGATTCATTTTGCCTGCGGGAACTATGAACCGGCTGGGGTGCAACTTGTTTGCAAAGGCAAGCATCTTAACATCCAGAGTCTTACCCCCAGCTGGCTACTTGCCTGGTATCTGCAGGCATTTGAATTTCCATCATGGGAGCCCTGTCACATACTGGATGAACGTGGAGGTCTCTTAAATCCAAAACCTCTCTGGCAATTCAATCTAGATTATCAGATAACTAGCAATTTAAGACATTTTTTTTACTTTAGTCTTGATTTACATGAAAAAAATATTAATGTTGCAAACAACCCAAAGTGATAAGTGAAATGAACTAAATATATATAGTGGACAGGGATTCAATCTACAATTCATGAAGAATTGCCATTATTTGCACCAGTGAATAGCTTGACGAGCAGAAACTGTCATTTTTGAGGACTTGTACTCTCACAGAATGCTCAGGATTCAGGTGGCGAGATTACTGACCTATGTAAGCCATTAGCTTCTGCAGCCAAGACAGCTGATGGATACAATTTAACATGATCATCTGCGCGACCTCAAATAATTGTCGGGCTATCTCTGACTCACCCCTGCACACTTTTTATCTTCTTTTCTTTCTTTCCAATCTTTTCTTCCCCCCTCTCCTTCTTCTCCCAAGCACCATATTATGTTCCTTCTTCTCTGTCTGGCCTTCACTAGACTGGACCGCTGGGAGCCATTTCTTGGTTATACTGGTGGTCCTCGGGGCAAAGGACACTGCTAGTCCTTCGCATCACCGCACCAGAGGCAAATGGCCCAGTCCCAACCACCCCTCTGTGATTCATAAAGAAATGGGAAGATGGATGTAACAGAGTGATGAGTGTTTCAGAGAATAAAAATGTATATCCAGAATGGCAGGAATATGTACTTATTTTAGAGGAACACATTTGAATTTACAACCTAATACCCCTCAATACTTTATTTTTCATGAGTAGAGAAATAATACGGATAAAAGTATTAAAAATGACTGACCTTTGGGCCTCTGCTGTAGCACACACTATAAAATAAGTCTGAAACAAACAAACAAACAAACAAACAAATTATATATGACAATTGAGAATGTCAGACAAAACAACCCAGGACTTACCACAGCACCACAGAATCTTAGAATCACAATAACCCCTAGGGATCATTCAATTCACACTGCTATCAGATTCCTGACTATCATCAAAGCTACTCAGGGCAAACAGGCTCTGCTTGCATCCTGCTATTGTCGAGAACTCACTACCACACAAGGGAGCTCATTCTGGAGCCCTCATTTTAAGAAACTTTTGGTTTTCATGAAGGAAAATCTATCCCCTTGTAACATCCATCCACTGTGATTTCCAGTTCTGACTCTGGATCCATGCAGTTCTGATTTCTGGAGTAATGGAACTAGTCTAGTCAATCTTTCATATGACAGATTTCAAGAAGTTTGAATACATTTCTCCTCAGGAACGCAGAACTCCATGCGTTCCCCCAAACAGAAACAGTAATTATAAACAAGGTATAGGATGTACTATGATTACCTCACTTAAGGTTTGCAGGGTTTTGTTTAGCTCTGATCGTCTGTTAAAAAAAATGAGAGAAATTGACATGAAGGAGATCACTGGTGATGTTAAATTCAAAACAAGTTAGATTTTTAGCAATTAAATTAAGCCTGTGGTATATATTGCTTCCAGTGTTCACTTTGAAGAAACATTGGGTATTACTAAGAGATTCCTATGTGAGAAAAATAAATTATTTATATGACAAGGGAAACTAACCAGACAGAAGCTGTATCAGTTCTAGCCAACAGCCAGATATAAATTACGATTGAACACTCTTGTCATTCATTAGGTTCCTGCAACCCCCAGGCAGCTTCTCCTGGCAGAGGGCCTAAAGAAGAGATGGCCCGCAAGAAGAGATGGCCCGCGGCAAAATTTCTGAGAGGGGCCCACCACTCACCGTGGGGCCCTGCACCCCTGATTTCTTCCTTACTCCCTCTCCACCTGATCCCACCTGCCCTCTAGCACTCTCCAGTCCCCCTTCCCCTCTTCACCACTTCTCTTCCAGGATTTCCCTCACTCCTCTCCTCCAACCCCACTCAAACAACACTTTTATTTCTTCAATGTGGAAGAGCTTCATGGGCAGTTAGGATAAAAGAAATCTAGTTAAAGAATTCACTCTAGGGACACCTGTGTGGCTCAGTCGGTTAAGCATCTGCCTTCAGCTAGGGTCATGATCTGGGGGTCCTGGGATAGGCTCTGTCAGGCTCCCTGTTCAGTGGGGAGCCCGCTTCTCCCTCCCTCTGACCCTCTCTCTCAAATAAATAAAATCTTTAAAAAAGAAGGAGGAGGAGGAGAAGAAGGAGGAGAAGGAGGAAGGGGGGGGAGGAGGAGGAAAAGGAGGAGGAGGAGAAGGAGGAGAAAGAGGAGAAGGAGGAGGAAGAAGAGAAGGAGGAGGAGAAGAAGAATTCACTCTAAGGCAGTTGTTCTCAAATGGGGTGGGAGGGGATGGACTCTACCCCCCAAGGGACATTGGGCAATATCTGGAGATGTTTTTGATTGTCACAATTGGGGGCTGGGTGTTACTGGCATCTCAGTGGATAGAGATCAGGGATCTGTTACACATGCTACAGTGGAAACACAGCCCAGCATAATAGAGAACTATCAGGTCCAAAATGTCAATAGTGCGGAGGCTGAGAAACCCAGCTCCTCGGAATGGGCAATAATTCTAGGTGGTTCCAGGGAAGGTCTGGAGGAAAGAAGAGAAGGACTGTGGCAACAATAAGCAGTCAGCTAGCTTTTCTAGCTGGCAGAAGCCACTCCTCCTTAACTGTGCTCAGAGGCTACCTTTCCGGGGGGGTCTCCCTGGCCCCTGGGTTCAAGTCCAACCACTCTGCCTGCTCTATATTTAGATATGCAGAACATCGTTGGTGCCCTGGATACATCACATTCATTGTAGGGATTGTACTGTATTGTTATTTGTTTGCATCCTAGGTCTATCCTACCAGACTCTGGACTACTGGTTCTAGAAATTGGCCTCATGCTGGAACCACCTGGGGGGCATTCAAAAATACCAACGTCTGTGTCCCAGGCCCAAATACTGATCTAATTGTTATAGAGTGTGCCTGGACATCAGGAGTCTTAAAAGCTCCCCAGGTGATTTTAACATGCAGCCAGGGTAGAGAACCATTGTTCTAGAACCAGTTTTCCTTCCTGAGAGTTGGGTTTATCCCCAAGGCCAAACACATATTAAGGTGCTCAACAAATGCTTCGTGGCTTTAAATGAACTCCTCTATATTTCAAGTCTAGTAATTAAGATGAACTACAAGTATATGAATTTGTTTTCTGTTTATAAATTTGTGAGTTTAAAAATTTTTATCTTGGGGCACTGGGTGGCTCAAGTTAAGTGTCTGCCTTTGGCTCAGGTCATGATCCCGGAGTCCCAGGATCGAGCCCTGCATCGGGCTCCCTGCTCATCAGGGAGTCGGCTTCTCCCTCTGATTTCCTCCCTCTCGGGCTCTCTGTCTCTCGAATAAAATAAATAAAATCTTTTTTAAAAATGTAAAAAAATTTAAAAATGTATCTTATCAATATTGTTTCCCATCTAAAGTTTAAGATACTTCTAGGACATTGATATCTTCTGCTTTTTATTTCACGCATATACTTTGAATAGCTAGGAAAGCTACATTTTTATCAGGAGTTCAAAAAATAGGCCTCAAGGACAGAAATACCACTCCTATCCATCCCAGTTCTCACTAGTTTAACTGTTTGTGCTACACACTCCAGGGAGCCCTAGAGATGTGTGATAGCCCCCAGGAGGAATCCTCCAGGGCTGACTCAGTGGGAGGTCAAAATGCTAATTGAAAGAATGACCCTTAAGAGTTTTGTTTTGACCTAGGAAAGGTTTTTTTTCTTCAATGTCATCACAGATACTCGCTGGAGCTTTTGGATTTGGTTCAAAAGCTGATGAAAATCTCCTTTCAGGGGTAGTAGCCCGGTTGAGAGTAGATGGATTTTATCTCCCATGCTGTTTCCTGGCCTGAGGGTGAAGACCTGACATTTCCCCTCCCAGGGACACTCAGGTAAGACTGTCTCTGGGCCTAGACTGACATTTTGACCTTGTGTCTGACTGGGAGCATCTATTTTTTGTAATGTATTTCTCATTGTCTGTGCTTGCCCCTGGAAGCGGGTACCTACTTCACGAAGACCTCTCTCTGACTTTTGAATGACTGACGCTTCATGAAAGCATGAACGAACGGAATACATGGCATCCCACCTTGAACTCTCTTCCAACCCTTCTGGCTACCAAATCATATTAAAGCTCAAATACCAATTCAAATTGACCCCTTACATAGCTACAGAGCATCAAAGAGAACAGCCTCATGGGCTATTAGTTGACAGGTCTATTTGCTAAGAACTCAAGAACCAATTCTTTATAAGCTTTGGGTCTATTTCCTATTCTCAGTTTCCAAAAGTAAAGATAGCTCAACAAGTATCTTTCCATAGTTGATGTCTTAACTTTTACATCAAGCAGCAGGTTACTCACTTCGATTCCCTTAGAGACAGGACTCCAGAGAAGGTGCCATTAACCGTATTTTGGTTCTGTAAGGAGCACAAAATCATTAAGAATATAACAAATACTGTGTGGTTTTTTACACTCTCTAACAAGAAGTTGGTCTTCAGTTTCATTGGCCACCCAAAGAACTACAGCCCAAAGACCGAAGGCATGGAGGATTACCCAGCCAACGATCAAATCCATATTGACTGAGCTAGTTTTGGTCTTTATATTTCCTTTCAAAAATACTCTGAATCAGCAAGTCTAATGTGCTAATTAATTCCATTATTCCAAGGGTTCCCCCAAAAGAATACAATTAAAGCTCTCCACATGAAAGGTCCCAGACTTAAGCAAAGATCCCAGTGTAAAGAGGGAACTTGGTAGCAGACTTCACTGCATTTCTAGCACCTTGCTCTTCGCCTGGCACATAGTAGGTGCTCAGGAAATAGTGAATGAACAAACCACATTTAGCTGGGATCCTCTGAACCAATATAAGTCATGGGAAGTGTGAGACTACTGCATCTGAAAACCCCATGGGGAGGAAGAGGATCACATTCATAAGACTACTGTTAGATTCAAGATATTTCTTATTGCTACAAGTTTCTAATATAATTTAAAAATTTTTTAATTTTTAAAGCAATAGGATTCCACCATATAAACATTCAGCAGGCAAGCTTAGTGAAAACTGAAATATGCTTATTAACAAAGTACCATGATTATTATGAAGTCAAACCCTCTTGACAAAGCTAGTACTTCAACAACAGATATTTTATTTAAATTTGGTCATAAAAGCAAATATACCAAATACCATGAATAATCTGAGCCTTAAACAAATCTTTAAATGCACAAACACTTGCTTTCTAAGACTGTAATAAAAAAACATCTTTAAAACCTACCTGGGTAACATTGCCTTCTTCATATGGAAACATTATCTCACCTCTAAAAAATGCTAAAAATAAATTTACAAAACAAAATTTGAGACTTGCATCCTTAGAACTTAAGGATTAATACAACACAAGAAAAGATTATCAGATTAATAGTGAACAATCAAATTAATAAAATAAATGGTTTCATCAAATTCTTTGCAATTACTCACATTTACTGTCTTTTCTATTAGAACGGTATTCAATGACCATCAATACAACTTTCAGAAAATGCGAACCATAAACTCTATGTAGGAATGTGGAAAGAGAAAAAACTTGCCTCCTTGTCAAGAAATTTTAATACTAACATGCTGCTCATCAGAGCTTTGTTTCCCATGAAGATGCTAACTTGGGGAACCGGCTCTAACATTAAAAATCTTTTTGGGGGATGCCTGAATGGCTCAGTCGGTTAAGCGCCTGACTTCGGCTCAGGTCATGATCCCAGGGTCCTGGGATTGAGCCCCGAATTGGGCTCCCTGTTTGGCGGGGAGCCTGCTTCTCCCTCTCCCTCTGCCCCAGCTTGTGCTCATGCTCTCTCTGTTTCTCTCTCTCAAGAGAATAAAATAAAATCTTTTAAAAAAATCTTTTTGGATTTTCTAGTTGCAGTTACATACATAAAGGAGGGAGAGAAAAAGTGTTTCTCTGAAATTAAGCAGCCTTATGAGAGTCTATTTATTCCTTGCCATTTGGGTTTTGTTTTTTTTTTTTTTTAAATATAGCTACAAGTGCAATCTCTCCCCTAGGAACAAAGTTAAGATTTTGCTTTTGAAACCTGACTAGTATGCAGGGAGAATCCTTTCTTCAGTTGAACAACTCATTGTGGCTTTCATCCCAGACATGCCAGAAAACTCTGTTCTTAAAATGCTCACTTCAGGAAATACAGAACTCAATTTCAGTCAACCTGTTTCCTACAGGGCATACACTTGGAGGGGCTCCGACTCGATCAGAAAAAAGAAAATAGACACTGCTTAACAGAAGTACGCTGTGTGCACTTCATAATCTACAGAGACAGAAAACCGGCCTCTTGGGCAGAAGGCAAAGAGGTCATACAAACTAGAGCAGGTGTCAGCCATTTTTGGGTATCAGATCTGATATTTGAGGTTTTGTGGACTATATGTTCTGTCAGAATTACTCAAATTTGCATTTGTAGCATGAAAGCAGCCAAACAATATGTACGCGAATGGTATGGCTATGTTCCAATAAAACTTTATTTACAAAAACACGTGGCAGTCATTATTTAGACGATGGGCAGTAGTTTGTCAACTCCTGAGCTAGAGGGTTGAATGCCTTTTAAGCTCATCTTTTATAGCAACCTAAAGTACAACTGATGCCCACAGCCAAGTACGCAACGGTCCACTTTCACTTAAAATGGCCGACAGAGCCACTGGCCCAGTGATTAACAGGATTTATCTATTTTAGCAACTTTGCTACTGAGAACATCAACTTCTAGTATATGTGCTGCTGAAGCGAGCACAAGAACGTCAACTTCTGCATATTGATACTGAAATCTCAATTAATGCAGTACACAATTATTAGAAGTAAAGATACTTGATATATGCATAGAATTACTTATCCATTTTGGAAAAAAACCCTTAGCTATTAAAAATGTATTAAGCGTGGGGCGCCTGGGTGGCACAGCGGTTAAGCGTCTGCCTTCGGCTCAGGGCGTGATCCCGGCGTTGTGGGATCGAGCCCCATATCAGGCTCCTCCGCTATGAGCCTGCTTCTTCCTCTCCCACTCCCCCTGCTTGTGTTCCCTCTCTCGCTGGCTGTCTCTATCTCTGTCAAATAAATAATAAATAAAATCTTTAAAAAAAAAATGTATTAAGCGTGCACACGCGTGTGTGCACATGCTGACACCCACAGCTTCTCTCCCTCGCCAGTCTGTTCTCCAAGTTCATCCTTCAGTCTTGTGGAATGCACGCTGATTTTCATAAATGTGCTGGGAGCATAATAGTACAAGAGCAACAGGGAAGCTTTTGACCCGCAGCCTAACACTGCCTGGTCAGCTCCCAGTTTTTTCACCAGCCTCTGTTTCCCTTAATGAACTCAGATTGGAACCTGCGAGCAATGAAGGTTTCTAGTTTCTGGCAGGACACTGTGGAATTTCTGGTGCCAAAAGAGTTGGTTCCCTGATGAGGTTGTTTTCACCAGACACTAAAACAAATGGTCAATTCAGTCACTTAATTGGGGAAAACATTACTCCAAGTAGCTTCCTGGCATCTGTTATTCAAGATGACCATAGGTTTTTGTTTTTTTTTAACTAAATGTTCAATTTTCAAAGTTATCAAACATCATGTAGACATAACACTAAACTAGACATTAGCCACCAGTTCAAAACACAGATGAAGCATAAAAATAATGAAATTATGGAGGATTCAGTAAGAGAAAGGTAAGAGAAGAGGGAGAGAAGAAGAAGAAAGAGTTACACAATATGTGAAAGTGAAATGTATCTAACAAGTCTTTTTTCCCTTTAATCAAAGCCAGCTAATATTTGCCTACTATACTCTACCTGGCGCATACTATCAGCAGAATGCTCATATATGCAAATCTCACATTCACACAAGTAGAAAATGTTTGTGGACCATTCTTTGAATACAAAGTTTTCTTGTTTTCTAATACCTTTCAAGCTTAACTTTTTTTACTTGAAGTTGTTTCCTATGTTTTTAAAACAAATTATTAAAAGGAACAGAAGAAACGGAAAACATTCCTATAAGGATTGTTTTTAAGACTTTAAAATGACAAAATACTTCATTACCTTCCTCCTCTCTCTTCCTGTGTTCCAGTTCTGACCTGCCACACCATGTTTTTATGTTTTTCACATCTGCTTTCATTGGTTTTAATAAGGAAGGGAACCCAGAGAGCCAAACCAACGTGAGAAAAATGGTTGTTTCATTCCTTCTGGCAGCAAAAATATTCCCTTTTCAAAAATAGCGTGTTCTCAAGAGATTTCCATCTTCAATTTAAAAAATAGTGGACAGTCTGGGTTAAAGATGGCAAAATACACTCTGGGCACTACTGGAATTAGCATCCAATTAAACTAAGTGTACGTGAGGTTTTCAACATTCTAGTAGAGAGGTTTATTTTACTTTTAGCAAAAGATGACACCCTATGTCTAAGCTATAATACTTAAGATCATATGGAAAAGCTTGAGGGATTTGTATATCAGAAGTGGCTTTCGATAGTTAAGTTCCTTACTAGTTATATTCATGGACCAACTCTAAGGATATTCCTTACGGATTTAAAGCTATGGCAAAAAATATTTGGTGTAGAGTTTCGTGTTCTCATATTAAGGAAGTTAATCCATCATCTCACTAAGCAACGGGAAGATAATTTCAGGCAGATCTAAAATTTGTTTTTGTTTTCATTTGGGACTTCTTAGTGAAAAGAGACAGATCAGAGGGATACACATCACATACTCAACGGGAGAAAAACAAACCTTTTCTCTCTCTGGAGCTCATTTATCTGCTAATGTGTAATGTACAGAAGAACTAACCTGAGTCATTGCAAATAGATGACAAATTGCAGATATTTCTCTGGGGTTTGACTCCTGCAAAGAAAACAACCCAGCTGGTTAAACATGTCAACACCTATATTTATATCCTACATTGTCAAGAGAATTCACAGATTTAGGCATCAAACGTGGACCAAAAATATTTTAAGTTGGATATAACTGGCTGGATGAATTCCACAAAGACTAAAGGAATGAGAGAGTTTTCATTTCTTAGCTGATCAGCTATAGAACTTGATTCTTTACTATTCTTTAGTATGTCACTGTCTAATCCCCTACTCCTCCCTCAAAATTTTTGTTGTCCTGTTCCCAATTAATCCCTCTCTTGTCCAACATAAAAAGAACAGGGTGAATGCAAATCGAGCATAGACTTTAAGTGCAATAGCCCTTACTCATAGATGCTCTTTCCTTTCCTGGGCAGGGGAGTCCATGAACGCTCTAATGCTGGTCTGATTTCCTTATGCAAATATATGTTAAGAAATAACATCAATGTCATGATGTCATCGCACCTAGGTAAAACCCACAAAATTCAAAAACTTTTTGCTGAACAACTACCATATTCTACAGGTTTTAGAAGGTTCCAGATACAGACACTGCCCTCAACGAGCGTGCAATCTAGTGACAGTGGCCGGTTATAGTGAGGGCAAAATGGAGTGATGGCCAGCAAAACAGACTACACAGGCATACAAAGGAGGGAGAGACGAATGGGGGATAAAACAAGCCATGTTAGAACAAAAAACTTCACACATATTCATCTAAAAAACACTTCCTCCTTTGGTGAAAGGAGAAGTACATCTCTTCTTTGATTTGAAGAGAGCTCAAGGTTTACTCCCCTAAAAATCTCGCCTTCATAAATTTCATCCTTTTGGCGAAGTATAAGAAATCTATAATAAATGTCAGGGGCAAATGCTGATAATGTCTTAAGCAAAGGGCCAAGGGGAAAAGATTGTTATATTAAGGAATATTTTGCTGTCCTTGTTAGGTCTGGCTTGGTTAGAATTATGTATCCAATGCCTAATTGCTATTTTATTTCCATAGTACTTTATGAGTGCTTAATTTTTTTTCTTAAGAGAACAAGTTTGGACACAAACTCAAATTAGGACTTGTGTTAGCGCATGTGGAATGGTTTCTGCCAGAATGATCTGGGTGACATTTGCTGAATAGGCATCATGCTTCAACAAAGAGTTTTGATTCTGTGAGCAAACTGAATTTAGGTGCCAAAAGTTACCCAACGTGTAGAATTCTATATTGTTTCACAGCAATGTTACCCACACCAAAAGAGAGATTTCATCTTAAATATACGTGTTTTAGATGGTGGGTAGTAATGCTTTAAATGTTCTCTACAACCATTGGTCTACTGTTCACTAAGTATTACATTCCATCATCTCTCATTTTTCTCTAAATTTTAGTGGCACTTTTGTTTCCAGGGATGTGTGTCTTTTGCTGCTCATTAACCCTGAGAATTTTCTTTCCCGTTGCTAGGGCTGTTATCTGTAATCTCCCCCAAGTACATGGCCACAGTTCATCCTTTAAGTCATGAGTGAGAAAATTTTGTAAAGGGTGAAATAATAAATATTTTAGGCTTTGTGGGCCATACAGTCTCTGTCACAACTACTCAACTCTCCTGTTCGTTGTATAAGAAAAGTAGCCATAGATAACATGTAAACAGATGGGCATGGCAGTGTTCCAATAAAACTTTATTTACAAAAATAGGTAGTTGGCCATATTTGCCCTGCAGGCCAGTTTGCCAACCCCTGCTTTAAATCAACCAGAAGCCTTTGTTAAGCATATCACGTATTCCTAGTCTTGCACCAGGTACTTAAAAGTACATCCCTTTTTTTTATTTCAGAAGAGTTTGAGGTTGACTCCTCTAAGAATCTTTCCCTCGTTAAGTTTAACCCCATTGATAACCACTAGCACCAGCCCTTTTATTTCCCATGCTTCTTAACCATGTCAGAAACACTTGTGTAATCATTTGCCTTTATCTGCATACATGTTCATGTAAGTTATTTCTTTGTTTGCCTTGACTCTCCCCCGAACTAGAAGATTCTTGAGGGTGGGCATTGTGTCTCATCATGACTATAGAGCCCCAAACACTTAGTACAACTTCAGTTACCCAGTGCACAAACGTCTATTCATTAAGAACAGATTTCATTTTTGAAAAGTAGGAAAAAAGAGAAAGAAAACATAGAAACCAGCCATTTGTTTCATTTTACTTTAGTTATAAAAAAGAAAGTCTGGATATTGATAGTAAGTCATACCTGATGCATTGAAGGTTTTTACTATAGTGATTTTAGTTTTTTCTGCAAAGAAGCAATTTAAATATTAGAACAGAATTGTTGCTTGTTTTTAAAAAACAACTTGCCACGAGTATCATTTTAGTGAAGTGCTAAGAAAATCATACTATTGACACCTTTCAGACACTACTGGTCATCCCAGCAGCTGAATAAATGGGAATCGCATACCCAGATCATGTATCATTGGAATAGGGTGGGTCTGGGATTTGTATTCCCATGTTTACCCAGTTATCTCACACCCACCATGCACCCCACTGTTTGTATCATTCTACTGCAGTTTCCACGCGCTGCTGCTAGGGGACAAATTAATGTAGAATTGAGTCACTATCAGGACCTTCAGATGACAGGTTATAAAGAAAAGGTGATTCAGAATAAAACTTAATGGAAATACAAGATCTAAAATACTGCATGCTCTATAATCAAGAAAGTGTCCTGCTATTTTCTCTAAGAGCTAACAATATTATCGCTATTATGTCAGTAGATAAAATTATTCTCAAAAAGGTTGGAAACACTCAATTGCAGTTGTACAATAAGCTCACAGCAGAATCAGGACAGAACAGTTCAAACCACAGGCAAATGTGAACACACTCTGAAGAAGCAAACCTTAGAAATATCTTCCCAACACACTCTGGGGACAGAGCCCATGGTTCATTTCCCAAATAACGGAGAACCAGGTTCAGAAATCCTTGCTTTAGGGATGGACATCTAGAAGAGGCTGTGTTTGGGGCACAGACTTGCAAAGTTCTGTCTGCTAGGGTGAGTGGCAAATTCTGAAGAAAACACAAAGCTCAGATATTGGAGAAGCACTTAAGAATGATGACATTATACCAACAGTTTCTGAAACCTCATTTGTGTCATGTGTTATTGATGAGTTCCTGTTTCAACGTATGACTGACTCATGGGCAATGGTTGGTGGTAATTATAGAGGCTGACAGTATTTTGCATTATCATTAAGAATCTTCTAAATATATTATTTGGTTTGCCCTGTTACTTTCTTTCCCAGAGCAAACAAAACACATCTGTGAAATGAACTTCCGGTTCTAGTAACAAAAGTGCTTTTGGGGAAAACCGTTCAACCTCACTAATCAAGAATGTAAAACAGAACCTACGGAATTGAAAGATCTAGTAATATATGATATAGTCTCAGCTCTCAGCAAAGGTGCAGTGTGACACGGACATCCTCAATCACTGCTGACAGGATGTTACTGGGGACAAGCTTTCAAGAAAGTAACTGAGCAATAGGTATATCAAGGACCTTACAATATTCGTACTGCTAACCCATTAAGTCCAATCCTTAGAACGCATCCTACAGAAATCAGGAATGAATGCAAAATGCTGGCACAAGGATGTTCATTGCAACAATTTCTATTAAAAAAATAGAAACAGCTTTAAGAATGTTCAACATACGGTACACAATGGAATATTATCAAGTCATTAATATTAATGAACAGTGGAAAATACTTATAATTTAATATGAAGTCAAAAGGGCAAGACATAAAAATCTATATACACTACGACTATTGTGTAAAAGACACACACACACACAGTGTATATGTATATATGATCCTGAATGGAAATATATCAAATTATTAACAGTAATAGTCTTAGAAAAGTAACATTAGAGATGATTTCTATTTTTTTCATTTTATTTTTCTATATTCTCCATTTGTTATGAGCTAAGATATATTACTATTACAATTTTTTTAATGTTATTTTAAATGCAGAGCTATGGTCACAACAGTTTGGAAGTTCAGGAATATGATAACACCAGAATGACAAGGTCAAAGTGAAATGAGCAGTAAATCAACAATTGAAGGCACAGGAAGTAGGCAAGGAGATAACCTTTAGCAAACCAGAAGACTGACCACACCAGTGAGAAACCCAGCAAGGCACAGAAGACGAGCTATTATATTTAGAAAGAACTTGATATTACCTGTTTTGTTTAAAGTGGATAATACACTTGAAGTAGCATCTGAAATAAAGTAACGGAAATTTAGCCTAATTATTGATATGCTTAACACACACATGCATCTTCTAGCTTCCTTAAACATTTCACTTTTCCCCAAGTCCTAGAGAAGCTAGAGAGTTCTGCAAAAGCCAACTGACACTGTCAAATGTATGTGCTGCCCACCGTGCCACACACTAACCATGCTCCAAAGCCCAGACACAATTCCTGAGCAAGTATTCGTGCCTTTAAAATGTGTTTCCTGAACACAGGTGATGTGTCTAAAACACAGCAACACTTCTATAATATTAGATTTAAATAAACCCATTTATGTTGTTTAATATTTTGTCCCTTTTATACTCCATTATAATGCAAGTCCCTAAGGGATATATTTCCAGTTAATACCAACTCTAATATACAGCCCTGTGGATGCTTAATGGTACACTCTTATAAAGCAATCTTTAAGCAGTTCTAACTTAAAATTAAACTTTTTGGGGGCGCCTGGGTGGCACAGCGGTTAAAGCGTCTGCCTTCGGCTCAGGGCGTGATCCCGGCGTTATGGGATCGAGCCCCACGTCGGGCTCCTCTGCTGTGAGCCTGCTTCTTCCTCTCCCATTCCCCCTGCTTGTGTTCCCTCTCTCGCTGGCTGTCTCTATCTCTGTTGAATAAATAAATAAAATCTTTAAAAAAAAAAATTAAACTTTTTGAACATTATATTTCACTACCTTTTAGAAAAAAAATCTCAATTTGATCTTGTTTCCTTTAACATTCAATTGAAAATCTATTCTAACTGGTATTTCTTTAAATAAAAATCATTCTGTAATTTATTATTCTGGATGAAACCTTAGGGGGAAAGGCATATATTATTACACTTAAAAACCCACATACAATGGATCCAAAAACTACTGCCAAAGCTATTTTGAAGATGTTCTTTCACTTGAAAAAGTAATTAAACATAAAAACGATAATATCTAGCCTTTCCCATTGGACCAAATATGAATTTAAACCTGTTTCGATCAGTGTGAATTCCATCTAGGATTCTTTAGTTCCTTAACGACCAACAACATGGTGAGATTTTTATTTTAACCAAGTAAGGGACTGTGAAAAGCATTGGGTTTGGGCTACACAAAGATGGAGGCTGTCCCACAGAGTGGAAGGCGCAGAATGTACCCTGTCCACCTCCCTCAAACACAGCCCACTTCTCCGGCAGGATGAAGAAGCCAGGTTTTTAACTTCATGTCGTGCTCCTTAAAAATTGATAAAATCATCTGTAAAAAGGCTGTCTTTGAACACTCTGTGCCTCCAAAATCATGCTGAATCATATTGAAGTCACTGGATGTGTTTTCCACATTTAAAGAATCTGTCATATAAAATGTGCTGGCATTGTGTTGGAAAGCAAAAGAAACGGAATACTCAAAATGTCATCAATATTTCTTCTTTTTCGCAGAACAGTTAGCACGGTGGGGGGCTGGCCTCCCTCCATGATAATAAGAATGTTTTCACTTAACCAAAAAGTTGAGGGTGTTCTCTAGGGTTGACAGTTTTGAGGGTCTGTTTGATTTGGGGTGTTTTTTCTTTTGTGTTATTTGAATATGAAAACCTTCAACACCACTCACTACACTTATATTCACATTAAGGGTTATCAATTTTCACTTGCTTCAGAAAAATTCTTACCATTTAGGCTTGTAGTTTCAACCTCTTTTGTCCCGAGGGGGGGAAAAAAAACAATAGAAAGGTATAATTAAATCCAAAATTTAACAAATTGGGCTAAATCTAGGTTTGAATTTTTTCAAAATCTTGCCTGGAGTACCATTGGTGTAGGGGACAAAACCAACAAAAGATGATTCAACTGTAAGAGGAAAAAAACAACAAATTTTTCAAATTAATATTTTGAAACAAATATTTATTGAATTCTAAGAAGTTAAAACTTTTGAGATAGAATTATGGAAAGAAGTAGACAACATGCTATCAGACCAATATGAATCTGCAAGCCCCATAATCACTCAGAGAATATACACTTAACCAGACAATTACAGAGAAAGAACTCAAGAAACAAAAAGAGCACAGTTGTCTCATTTTAGAGACGAAGAATCTGAGACTCATCCCTCAAAGCCTGTTCCTACCTATGGAATATTATGGAAATAAGTTCAGAAACCACAGCAAAATACGTGACATACCACTTGCAAATTTTTTCAGCCAGAGAATTCTAGAAAACATTTTATACTTTGAATAATTGTCAAACTATAGTTATGAAACATATCAGCACATTGGCTCCATCCTGTTATAATAACGCCCGGCAACTCTTACCATCGTGAATTGAGGATTTAACCAAAACAAAAGCAAAAAACAAAAAAACCCGACAACTTTGCTATCACTCAGTACAGTACCACCTAACACAATTTCCTGGTAAGTTATTTTAAAATATGGCTGCTATTAAGACAATCAATCAAGTTATAAATTTTCCATGGAGTAAATCCACTTACGCTAAGAGGTCATGCTACTACACACATTTTGCATGTTTAAATATTAAAAAGATCCTATGGCTTGACTTCTACGTATACACAGGAAAAGTTAACACAAACATTACAAGTAACACAAGCTTCACAGTAGGCAGACTGATATTCAGTGGGTAAGGACAACACTTGGGTGTGTCAAGGCGCTTGGCGGGCCTGTCTGTTTTAGACTGCTCATGCACTGGCTGAAACACACACACCCTGTCTGTCCTACGTTATTGCTTCCATATTTTATCATTTACTACATTTTTTTTTAATTACCAAGGATATTTCTTGAGAAATAAGACAGTTCCTGAGCAATAAGATTCAAAGTGTGGATATGGAATCCTTTGCTGTTGGGGCAAAACAAAATCATTGGCCAAAGCTGGTTTTTAATGAGCAAATATTAATTCCTCTGAAAGGTGATGAATGGTGAGAGAGGCCTGAGTGCACAACCCCCTGCCGGTCCCTGGATGTGCACAGGCTATTCGTTCCAGTTAGTGCCACTCTCCCCCAGGGCACCCAGAACTCAGGCTTAGACTGGAACCAGTGTGTGCCTCCAAATGTCCATGCCCCTTATTTCCATGCAAACAGGATTTTGCTAAGATATCACCATGATTAAGTCAGATGATGGCTACTGTACTAGGAGACAAATACAGTGGTTCATTTTACCCTAGGAGCTTAACAGCAAGGGGGCAAACTGGCACAAAGAAGCTTGGGCTTTGGAGGCTTGCAGTTCTGGTTTGAATCTTTGCCCCATTACTTAATTACTCATAATAATGATCATTATTACTTATTGAGGGTTTACTCTGGGTCAGGTGCATACGTTATCTCATTTCATCTTCCCAACTACCCTATGAAGCAGGTACTATTTTATTCCCCGATTTACAGATGAAGGAACTGAGGCACAGAAAGGTGAAGAAACTTGCCCAAAGTCACACAGCTAGCAACAGGGTAGAAGGATAGCGGCCAAGTTCAAACACAAGGAGTCTGGCTCCACAGAACGTGTGAACATGAGCAAGTTTTATCCTCGCTGACCCTCAGTTTCCTCGTCTAGAACGTGAATATAATAATTCCTAGCCTGCAAGACTGGAAGCTGAGTGAGATGTCTAGAGACTCCTAAGCATGTAGTAAAGTATGTGCACAAGAAGTTATAGCTATCGTTATTAATTTTATTTAAATGAATTGACAGCAGAAGCTCATTTTGATACAGCTAAGGATAGAATGTGAGTTGACTCACTCCTTACCATAAAAGATTGCTCTACAACATATGGTATACCAGAAAGAACGCAGAAGGAGGAGGCAGAAAAGCCACGTGCCACCTGTGCATAATGGGGGCAGGGAGCTGTGTGACCTTAGGTAAGTTACTCAGGCTTCACTATCTCATCAAGTCTCACCATATGGGGCTGGACCACTTTATCCCTGAGTTCCAGTTCCGGTTCCAGCTAGCAGTCTCGAATGTGGGTTCTATTCCTGGTTCCTGCCAAGAGGGTCCTAGTTAAAAATGTCTCTTTATTTGCCTTCCCGTTCTCAGGAGGGCTAAGCCCTCAGAAGTCCTTTGAAAAGTATTTGTTTAGAAGTGACTGAGGAGGGGGCGCCTGCGTGGCTTAGTCCTTAAGCATCTGCCTTCGGCTCAGGGCATGATCCCGGCGTTCTGGGATGGAGCCCCACATTGGGCTCTTCCGCTGGGAGCCTGCTTCTTCCTCTCCCACTCCCCCTGCTGGTCTCTCTCTCACTGGCTGTCTCTGTGCCAAATAAATAAATAAAATCTTAAAAAAATAAATAAATAAAATAAAAAAGCAACTGAGGAAGTATATTCAAGGGAACATCTAATGCCTCAAATATATAGGAACATTCAGCAGGTTTGTGTTCTCAATACTCTACAGGAGACCTACGAACTAGAGTACTAAAAATAATGTTGAAGAACCTAAGCAGTCCCCCAAATGAAAACCCACACTTCACTCCTCAGCTTTGTCCATAAATGTGGGGGGACCAATTTGCCTGTCCTCTTGTCTATTGACTTTGCAGGTGTAGGTTTAATGACACAATTCAATGTGTGGAGAAAAGCAATTTTGCTATATCTGACTACATGCTGTATTGCATGGAGAACTTTTGGAATATCGTCCTGAAAATCCCCAAAGCCATGAAATAACAGTCTTACCAGATGGTGATAACAAACTGGAATTATCGGCATTCTCTGTTGAGGAAAAAGGTGATTTAAAGTTAGTTTAGTTTGTGCATGAATTTGTAGATGAACATCTTTAACAGGAGCGAACGTAAAATGAACTGCAAACAGCTACCAAAAGAGGGCAGTGTATTAATTTACAATTATTCTCAACAGCCTCATCAGTACTTCTGGACTCAATTCTGTAGTCACATCTCTGGTGAAGCAATTCTTCCAATTTAACTGGTGATGGTACTCGCTCTATTCTGTTATACAATGATTTAGTATATTTGAAACTTAAAATGATGACTGAGAACTTCAATTGTTGGCTAGTATTCAATAAAATTTGTAAAAGGAAAGGGGCGCCTGGGTGGCTTCGTTGGTGAAGCGTCGGACTAGGTTTCCACTGAGGTCATGATCTCAGGGTGGTGGGATCGAGCCCCACCCCCTCAGCAGGGAGTCTGCTTGAGATTCTCTCTCCCTCGGCCCCTCCCCCCACTTGTGCTCTCCCTCTAAGTAAAAATCTTGTAAAAAAAGAAAAGAATTTGTAAAAGTAAAGATATAGATCTGCCTAAATGAAAACTTCCGTGACCTCCGCTTCTCTGTATATCTATTAGCACAGCCTTCGTATTATACCTAGTAAGCCGTTACTTCATTCTTAGGAGTTAAACCACATCTGATGCCTCTGGGTTTATAAACTACAAGAACTGCTGTTACTCTCTTTCAGAGGACGCTCAGAGTCCTTAAAAGAAATTCTATTTTTTTCTCTCCAAAAAACAATATGCACTTATTCGAACAACTTCAGGTAAATTACAAATACACACACACAAAAAATTAAAACCATCTATGATTTCACCACCCAGATATAAATGACATTAACATTTTGGCATATATGCTTTGCTTTCTCTGTCTATCCACATATATATATAGATAGATAGATATAGATATAGATATATGAGTATATATGTATATATGTATTTATGTGTGTGAGAAAGATCATATCACATAAACTATTTGTATCCTGATTTTTCTCATGGCACTATATCCTGAATATTCTTCTATACCATTAAACAATTTTCCACAATACCTAACTTGTGATCACCGTATAGCATTTCATTGACTGGATGTACTGTTAATTTACACAACAAATTTCATTTTAGTGGCACAATTTTTCATGATTATAAACAATGTTGTAGTAAATATCTTTGGCTAAATTTTTGCAATACATACTTGGCTGCTTCCGTCAGAAATTCCATGATTTTGATTGCCAAAAATGCCCTACAGAAAACAAACCAATTTATGCAACCCTCTACAGCACATGAGTGTTACTTCCCTCCCCAAACTCTCACCCACGTGGAGTATTATCTTAAAATTTTTAATTTTTTTTTAATTACAAAGGAAAGATTATTTCTATAGTGGTATCTTGAAATACAATTTAAGAAATAATAAGTTTGGGGGCACCTGGGTGGCTCAGTCGGTTGGGCATCTGACTCTTGATTTCACCTCAGGTCATGATCTTGGGGTTGTGGGACTGAGCCCCGTGTCGGACTCCCTGCTCAGCGGGGAGACTGCTTGAGATTCTCTCTCCTTCTCCCCCTGCCCCTCTCTCGAGTGCTCTCTTTCTCTCTCTCTCTAAAATAAATAAATTGATCTTTAACAAAAAAGAGTATGTATGATTGGAAACTAAAATTGCACAGTGAAACATACCTGGTAGGCTCCAGAAGCCTGTTTTCCTGAAGTGGTGGTAGGGTAATGATTATTTTCTGCGATCATTAAAATGCAATTCCGCTTGAAAGCAAGACTGAATGATTGTGCAAGTTCCCAATTGCAGACAACAAGGCAAATGTATGCAGAGTACTTAGCACCTCGATGCCCCAATTTTATTGGAATTGCCCCCTCTTAATCTCTGTCCTTCAATATCTCCCTCAGGCTACTTTAATATTCCACCAATTAAAGAGTCTCTTAACGGGAGCTTAATTACTTAAAATACTCTTGGGAGCACTAAGGGAAAATCAGTCATTCACACCTTAGTATGAATTACCTCCAATTGGCCGAATTCTTCCCATCATGTAGTAAAGACCTACCATACTGGGTCATGTTGAAAAGTAATGGGAACAATCAACATTCAATATGGGCTACTCTGAGAATGACACTTATCAGTGTGGGTAGGTGAGGTGGAGTGGGCCGGGAATGTGGCACAGGCATGGAAGAGCATGAAGGCACTGAGGAAGAGTTCAATACCAGGAAAGAGGGGTGGAGATTGATGTTTAAGTCCAACAGAGGCTTATATTGCTGCCTCTACAATTTTGCCCAGGGGCTGACCATAGCCGCCAGTGGTTCAAACCTCCTCCACTGCCAAATCCTCTAACCCACAGGCAGAGCTGGCCTCTTCCATCTCGGAATCTTGCAGGGCTCCCAGCAACGATCTACACTGATGAAGGGAGGAAATCCGGCTAATAAAAGCCAGAGATTTTTAAATCGTTCTTGTCCACTTTTTTTTTCCTCTTGGCATTTTTTTTTCTTCTGGGGGCCTGATTGCTTAGTGACTAACATTTTATTCATTTTTTTCTGTCTCTCATTACAGTCTTCCACATCACTCCTCCCGGTCCAAAATAGAGATGTCCCCATAGGCCTTGCATTTTCCTATCTGCCTGTTTCTCTTGGGCTCTCTCCGAACTCACTTCCCATTTGTTACAACCACAGAGGTGGTCGTCATTTCCACTGAGTCATACATTTGAGCTCCATGCCATTCTTAGGAGACAAAACATTTCCATTGTTACGAGGATTCATAAACAAAGAAAGGAAAAACATTTAAATTTTTCAGATTTTCCTTTGGAAACCTACAAAGAGCACATTTTAAAGCATTATTCATTTATTAAAGTCTCAATTTAAGTCAATAAATAAAATTATTGGGGACGCCTGGGTGGCTCAGTCAGTCGAGCGTCCAACTCTTGGTGTCTGCTCAGGTCATGATCTGAGGGTTGTGGAACCGAGCCCCAACTTGGGGCTCCATGCTCAACGAGGAGTCTGCCTGAGTTTCTCTCCCCCTTGCCCTCTACTCCTCCCTACCATGCTCCCTCTCTCTCTAAAATAAATAGATCTTTTAAAGAATTAATAAATAAATAAAATTATTGTGATCTATCTATAAAGTTCACTCAGTATGACTCTAGTGATTTTTTTAAAAACAAAGTGCACATATTCCAATTATGATGAGTAGGAGGTTGGCATGCATATGCTTACAATGAAAGCCAAACACAGAAACCGGAAACTCAAGAAACCCGCCTCCTCAACAGTCTCTTACCCTCCGTCACCTCCCTGGCACTTCCTTTCTCAGCTATTGCCACCACCTCCTCAACCCCAATCCCACGAGGCCAAGTGTGGTCTGAGCACTGCCATGTGAACGCCTTATTGTCTTTGCCTCTCCAACTCCATATACTCCTCCCTCATCACCCCACACCATTTTTATACTGCTGAGTTGCCAAATTTGGTGGTGTTGCAGATAACAGCAGTCAAATAATTTAAGATGGAAATTTCAGTGTATTAGCTTCCTGTTGCTGCTGTAACATATTACTATGAACTTAGTGGTTTAAGACAACACAAATGTGTGATGTCA
This sequence comes from Ailuropoda melanoleuca, assembly GCF_002007445.2. NCBI lineage: Eukaryota > Metazoa > Chordata > Mammalia > Carnivora > Ursidae > Ailuropoda > Ailuropoda melanoleuca. Next base: position 15,591,075 of record NC_048238.1, read on the forward strand.
GAGTTCTGTAGGTCAGGAGTCCAACATGGGCCTCACCAGACCAAAATCAAGGTGTCAACAGGCTGCATTCCTTTCTGGAGGCTCTAGGGGAGAATCTGTGTCCTGCTGATCTGGGTTACTACAGAATTCAGTTCCTTGAAGTTGTAGGACCAAGGTACTCATTTACTTGCTGGTTATAAATTGAGACCCATTGCCAGATTCTAGAAGCTACCCACATTTCTTCGTTCATGCCTCATTCTTCCATCTTCAAAGACAGCAACAGTGGGATGGGGTGGGAGGGGGGAACTCCTTCACCTGGGGCATCCTTCTCACTCACTCTTCTGCCTTCCTCTTCCACTTTTTAGAACTCCCAGGATTAGACTGGGCTCACCCAGGTATTCCATGATAATCTCCCCATCTCACAGTCCTTAACTTCCATCACACCTGCAAAGTCCCTTTTGCTACATAAGGTAAAGTATTTGCAGACAGTAGGCATTAGGACAGGGACGTCTTTGAGGAGCCATTATTCTTCCTACGAAACTCAGAAATCCAGTTTTTTAAAATTATAGAAAATATGAATTGCAAGGAAACACCCTCTACAGAAAAAAATATCCCACAGGGGTAAAGTGAAGGGCCTGGAAACCCAGAGTTCATTTCAGCCACAGAGCTGAGTGTACAAATCAAATGCTCACTCTTGGATAATTACCCCCGACTCCTCCCTTTCCCCCACCTCCCACCTCCAAGTCCAGGCATCCGTCCGGCGCATTCTTCTCCCTGTACCATGGGGCTATTGCAAGGATTAAAGAGAGAGGATGTATGTGTGATAAATAGCAATAGCAAACAGTGGCCGATGCTTCCTGTGAGCCAGGCTTAATGCTTCATATGCACTGATTATTGAAATCAGCCAACAACTCCATGAGATACGTAAATTCATTAACATCAGTCCGTGTTAGGGCTTGAGAAACAGTCTGGGCAAGGTGTACTGGGCCCCACCAGTAATTCACTGTACAGCTGACATTTGAACCCAGGCAGTCCGACTTCAGAGCCTACCCTCTGAGTCTCTATTCTATCCTGCTTCCAATGACAAACTCTGTTGACCATAAACTAGTATATAAATGTAGAGTATTGGGGCGCCTGGGTGGCTCAGTTGTTAAGCGTCTGCCTTTGGCTCAGGGCGTGATCCTAGGGTCCTGGGATCGAGCCCCATATCAGGCTCCTCCGCTGAGAGCCTGCTTCTTCCTCTCCCACTCCCCCTGCTTGTGTTCCCTCTCTCGCTGGATGTCTCTCTCTCTCTGTCAAAGAGATAAATAAAGTATTAAAGAAATAAAATTAAAAAATAAATGTAGGGTATTATTATTAATATTCTCTAATCGCTCTTTCATCTGTCCCTTCTTCCCATGCCCACTGCTCCCTTCTAGGCCCAGGCCTTGATCGCCTCATATGTGAGTGAAATATTAGAACCCCAGAATCTTCTCATTGGAAAGGATCTTAATGTTCTTTACATTCGACTTCTCACCCATTGCAGTGAGCCAGCCATTCAACAAACGCATACAATTGGCTCACGAACCCAATTCAGCTGCCAGGCAAGTTCTATCTTGCCCACAGAGTAGGAATCACACTGAATTTTTTTGAAAGTTTGAATTATGTACCCACATTTAGCAATCAGGTGATTTCAAATGAAATTCCAAATTTTCACCCTTTCAAACTTGGGAATGTTAGAAGATAACCTTGGGTCAGCTCTCTGGCCCTCTACAGCATGCCCTGGCTACAAAAGTCAGGGGAGGTGGCTCTCTCCTCTTTTTATCTTAATTTATTCCTTGACTACACCATTTACTTGCCATTTGTCGGACATACACTATGGGGCACTGTTAGATTTAACTTTTCTACTGTAGGTCTCATTTTCCTAACTAGATGCTAAGCTGCTTGATGCTTTATTATCCTTTAGGAATCCAGTCCAGTGCCCTGCATCTGGTAGATGTTCAAAAAGATTTTGGATTTTGGGATTGCGGCGCCTGGGCGGCTCAGTCGGTTAAGCATCCGCCGGAGTCCTGGAATCGCGCCCCATGTCAGGCTTTCTGCTCGCGGGGTGTCTGCTTCTCCCTCTGACTCTCCCCCCTCTCATGCTCTCTCTCTCTCTCAAATAAATAAGTAAAATCTTAAAAAAAAATATTTTGGGATTGACTGATGACATCATTAAGGAGTCTCCAACAATCAGAGATCAGTCTGGAACCCACGAGTGGTAATTCAAGAGCAGGAACTTAACACAAATAGTGCAAGGAGTCAGGACCCTGGGATAGAAAGCACAGCAGGGGAAAGATAGGAATGGATCTGAGAGCCATGAGGCAGAGTCTATGAAGGAAAGACTTGAGAGTATTTCTCGGACGATTATTACTCGGAATCTGAAGTTTGGAAGAGCAGCTGTAATTGCCAATCACAGCAGACAAATCGCTTAGCAGACCCCACAAGTGTGTGCTAAAATGGTCATTCAAATACCTATCACGTACAACATAAAAAATCCAATGACCCTGAGCCTTCACTGCCTACAGCAGTGACCTCGGTAACATACTTTATTGGCTTTTCTACTTTTCCTAATGCCTTCTTCCTTCCCTCACTCCTGATTTCTGAAATCATCTCCCCAACAAACTACCGGCACCCAAGTCAGGTGAGGTCACGGCTGACCATTTCTGATGTTTTCATTTTTCTGCCCACTCTTTTTGATGCCGTGGGGATTGTACGGCTTAAAATGGGAGGTGGCTGGTTGTCTTAGACCTGGGCAAACAAATAAGGATTTCCTTCCAACACATGTGCCCCAAGTTGAATGGGAAAGATAAAGGCTTAATCTTTGAGGAGTGGACCTAAAACAGATATGACTAGCCCCCCCTTGCACGAATATTTTAGACCCAGCTGAAACTTGCAATCTGGTGGCAGTCCTCTTCTGGATTGAATTACTATTCCATAGAGAGATGACTGAAAACTAGGTGCCACGCCTAGGCACTCCTATATGGGAACCCCAAACAAAACAATATGGTTTTGTTATTATATTGGCTCTTCAGAGCTTGGAACAACAGATACTCTTCCAAGAACTGTATTTTCAGATTTTACTACATAACCAACAAAATGAATGAAAGCAGTTCTCCTTTGGCACAGCCCAAAGTGTTTACTTGAGCTGGGACCATCTCACGTCACGCGGCTCAACAAGTACTCTGACATAACGTTTTTATTAAACGATTAATTATGACATCATTAGAGAAAACTTCAGCTGCTAGCTGACAGAACTTCCCAAAGTGCCAACAATCAGCAATTCTTGGCGGGCCCTGGACTTTACTGAACACTTATCAGCCTGACAGTACACCCTTGCGTCTTCATGGCGTCTCCCCACATTCCCACGGAACAGACGACCTTCTAGCCAGACCTCATCTCCTCCCACTCTCCCCTCACTCAGCCACACAGGCCTCCCAGCTATTCTTCCAACATGCTGGCCATATTCACACTTTGCACTTGCTGCTTCCTCGGCCTGGAACGCTTTTCCTCCCAAGAGCCCTGGGACCTCCTTGGAAGTTTGCTCAAATGTCACCTTCACCAAGAAGCTGATCCAGACCACTCTATTTGAAATCCGCACATTTCCCCCCATTTGCCTGACCCTTTCCATCCCTTTATCTCCTTCCATTTATGTATGTGTGTGTTTTGTATTTGTGCGCACTCACGTATGTGGCGCTAAGAGTGGGCATCTCCTAATACTTTGCGCTCTAGACCCTTCACTTGCCTCATCTTAGTCCCAGCCCGGTATAATTGGTGAGACTTTCTTGCCTCCAAAACCCAATGTTCACTCCCTTGGGGGCAATATTGCCCCTGGAGAGAATGCATGCTCTGTGCAGCTTAAGGAAAGCAACGTTTGCTTGGCTGCCCTTCTCCTCCCTGATTCCCACTCCTGTCTAGGTAATTCTACTGTGAGTTAGTTGACATATTCTTTCATGCCAAAGCACCTGTACTTTATGGGTTAGCGAGAGTTACTTGTGGTAGTTTTAAGTGCAGAGGCATCTGGAAATGTAGCGTGGGAGCAGAGAGTTTTCTAGTCTCTTTTATTTTCTTTGAAGATTTTATTTATTTATTTGAGATAGAGACAGAGAGCACAAGCAGAGGGACAGGGAGAAGCAGACTCCCCACCAAGCAGGGAGCCCAACTCGGGACTCAATCCCAGGACCCTGAGATCACGACCTGAGCCAAAGGCAGATGCCTAACCGACTGAGCCACCCAGGTGCCCCTAGTCTCTTTTAGATCACACCACTCTTTGGCAGCACACAATCCAGCTAGCAACCCCCCCCCTTGGCATCTTAGTTTAGGTTCTCTGGGGGTACAGAGCCTAAAATAAGGACTTGGGTGCAAAATGGCCTCCCCACTCTCCCCAGCCCCTAGCACAGAACAATATGTATTGTTATGCTCCGAAACACGAGGCGGCCAGAGAGGAGGCTGCTGCCGTAGACTGGCCAAGACGCGATGAGGACCTGAACCTGTGCTTAGGAAGCTGGCACAAAAAGAGGTTCAACAGACACTCTAAGGTAAGATGAGAGGATGGGGGAGGGTCTGCTGGGATGTCGGGGTGCAGGGGAAACAGGAGTCAGCCCCAGCAGTCCATGTGACGTTGCCCTGAATCCCTCAAGTGTGATAAGTAGGTCACGAACCTAGACTATGAAGCCCAGACAGCCTAGGTCCAAATCCGCCCCTTGTTAATTCCGCACAATTTTTGTAATCCACCACTAGGTAACTCTGGACAACTTCCTTACCCCACCCGCACTTCAGTTTCCCATCTGGAAAACAGGGATGAAGATAATCACAATAGGACACACTTCATCGGTATGTATGAGAATGCACAGGAAACCCTGCTCATGTCCGTAATAATACGATCATGCTCTCTGTTCCTCATTTTCCTAGTGACCTTCCTAAAAATGGTTTCTCCCTTCTATTGGGCAAGACCTCCACTTCACTTTCTTTCCATTTTATACTATTTGCTTCTGATTTTCAAACACCCTTGGAATCACTTTGGAAACATAAGGGAAAAAGCAGAAGTCAAAGGGTTTCAGGAGATCGGGTGACTGTGACTTCTGTTTCTTAAGTTCTTAAAAGTCAAGACCCGGCAAAGTTTCAGGGCAAAAGTGAAAGGTGCATCTAATCATGATGTTATTAGGGTGCCCTCTAGTGGGATGCATGGTCTCCCCTGGGGTCACTGGCTGGCTTCTAAAAATTAATATTAGTTTCTTTTCTAATTATAATAATATAATAATGTGGGTTTATGTGGAGAAAATTCTAAACCACAGAAAAGTGGAAAGACAAACTTTTTAAAAATACTCATATTCCTTCTACTCAAAGATAATGTTGGCTGGCTGTAAGGCTCTTTGGAATATCTTCGGGCCAGCTGCTGAACAAAAACAATTAAAGAGAGCCTTGGGAGATGTTAGCATCATGTTTTACTTAGAACTATTAACAGATACAAAATTGAGCTCGTTAGGATTCCGGTACGTGTGGTGTCTTGGTAACGTAGCATTGTGGCGAGGCTAAGCTGCATTTCCCAGAATTCCCTTTTCTGTAAGTTTCTGGATAGTGTGGGACATGAGAGAGCTTCCTGTGGGACATATGGACAGAAGCAGAGCAGCACCTGCCTCCCCAGATCCGCTTCAGCTTCTCCGACTCCTGGGCGAGGTGGGTATTCAATTTTGTGCTAAGGGCCTGGCTTCTGTGGGACAACCATACCACCAAGGTCACAGGTAACAAGAACGGATGTAGGTTGCAGTCTGTTTCGTGGCTACAACTCATGCCTATGGGTTCCAACTTGTTCCCACTGTTGCCCTTTTTCCTGCCTCCCTACTGCCCACCCATCGTACATGGCAAGTTCTGGCATCAGGTGTGAAGACAGCAGCTTTACAGAGACTGCTGATGCTGAGCCAGCTCCCGCCATCGCGTAAGGTCAAATCCCTGCCACAAATTCCTTTGTGTGTGTGTGTGTGTCCCTAGTGATTCTCCTTCTGTGACTGAACCCTGACTTACACGGTCTGAAGGAGAAAAATTCTGAGGCAATTAGAACAAATGGTCTAAGCTGTACTGTTCACTACCATAGCCACTAGCCACGTGTAGCTACTTAAATTTAAGTTAATTCAAGTTAAATAAAGTTAAGATCCAGTTCCTCAGTCACATTTCAAGAGCTCAATAGCCACATGCCGTTGGTGGCTACTGTATAGGGCAGCACGGATACGGAACACTGCCATCATTGAAGAAATTTCTCACCGTGCGGGTCTCTAGTGAGAACAGCCAGTATTTACGGAGTTCTCACCGTGTGTCACATGGATTACACGCATCTGTCCATGCGTTAATTCATTCAATCTGCGAGTAATTCTGTGTGAGATACTGCTACTTTACAGATAAGGAGATTGAACCACAGTGACTAAATACCTTGTTATAGTCAGCTAATAAATGGCAGATGTTAAGATTTGACCCCAAAAGTCCAGAGCCTGTAAGTCTTTACCGTATGCCGAACTGTGACAGTCCCGCTGGCCTGGGTTGGCACAAAGGGAGTGGATGGCTCTGGCGGGCCTCCTGCCCTCACAGGACTCTCTCGTGATTGCATCAGAAGCATCTCGGTAGTGACCATGACAGACTCCCCCAGCTTGGACTGTATGAACCTGGGCTCTTCTATGATCTCATGAAAGAAGAGATGCCTATCCCATCCCACCCCACCTTCCAATGGCAGAACGAGATGTACCAACCACCCCGGCGAGAAGGGTCGTAGACGTATTAGTGAAGGTAAGACAAATTACCACAATAATTAAATTCTAAAATCTCAGGGGCTCAGAAATACGGAAGTTTCTTTTCTATATGTCAAGTCCAATCAGCAGCCTAGAGTGGAGAGTAGGGTAGCGCAGAGAGAGGGGCATCTGCTCCATGCAGTCATCGAGGGGCCCAGGAGGACAGAGGCATTGCCGTGTTCAACATGCAAATTCCAGGTCTGCTCTGGAGAGCAGTATCCAGCAGGCAAACAGGGAAAGAGAGAATGAGGGGAAGCAGGTGGGAGATTTTTAATGGCTAAGCCTGGAAGTGGCAAACTTTGTTTCTGTCCACATCCATTAACCAGAACTCAGTCACATAGCCACTTCTAATGGCAAGGGAGGCTGGATAACGGAGTCTAGCTGTGTGGTGAGGAAGAAAAAAATTAGTTTGGTGAGCTGCCAGCCAGTCTCTGCCACATCGATTTAATTTGAGTGCTATGGAGTAATTAATATCCGTTAAACTAATGACGGGACAAAATTAATGCTAAAATTACTCTCCCCAACCACCACTTTCTTTTTCTTTGCCATGAGGTCAAAAGTCAAGGAATCAATAGGAATTAGAGGAGGAGGAGTCCCTACCACTTTGAAGCTAAATATATGAAATCCCCTTCTTTGTGACTCACCTCCCTAGTTTTGCTCCCAGCAAACATCTATATTATCATTTTTTCATGACCCTCAAGAGCAGGACTCCCATATAACAAACCACTTCTGTAAACAGCTACATTCTAGTAAAAGCCATTGACAAAGGCTGGAAGTATGGATATTCCTTCTGTAGCCTACTTAGTTGGAAAAGTTGTATTTTGGGGGCTCCTGGGCGGCTTCATTGGTAGAGCATGTGACTCTTGATCTCCGGATTGTGAGTTCAAAACCCATGTTGAGCGGCAGGCAGAAAGATTACTTAAGGAAATTAAAAAAAAAATTGAAGGAAAAAAAAAGTTGTATTTTTGAGTTGCCTCTATTTCAAGGCTGTGTAAACCTTACCCTTTGCTGTAGCACCTCTGGGCAGAAATCCCCTAGCAGGCCTTTTGGCCTTTGTTCATTAGTGGCTCGTATTCTAGTGTCTTCACCTTATATTGTCTTTGGCTTCTCATGAGCTTTGAAAGACTGATTTGGGGGTAATCTCCTCCATATGAATAAAGTGCCCATGTCCATTTATTTCCAATGGATGAATGAGCATGCCTCCTTACCCAAGCTTTAAATGTGATTAACAGACTGGGCTCCTGAGGGAGACTTACTTGGGTTCAAATCCTGGCTCTGCCTTGAGTAAGTTTCTAACATCTCCCTGCTTGTATTTGTGCATCTGTAAAATGGGGGTGATTACTTTGCATAAAATTACATTTATGAAGTATTTTATCATAGTTCCAGCAAAAAATTGTAATTGTTACTAATACAGATTATATGATCCTGTGCTCTTGGATAAAGTTCACTTTTATGTAATAATCTAGTTTTTTTTTTCCTTAATGCAAACAACAGATTAGTAACTCATAGAGGGGAACTTAAAAAATCATGAAGCTGGGGTGCCTAGGTGGCTCAGTCGGCTGAGGCTCCAACTCATTTCAGCTCAAGTCATGATCTCAGGGTTGTGGGATCGAGCCCACAGTGGGGCTCTGTGCTCAGCACAGAGTCTGCTTTTCCCTCTTTTTCTGCCCTTCCCACCTCCCCCCGTCTGCTCTCTTTTTCAAATAATAAAATCTTTTTTAAAAAATTGTGAAACTGGTTTCTTTCCAAAATTTCCATGAATGTGATTTCCACCTAACCATAAAACATTCTTTCCTATTCACTAATGCTTGATTAGTGGGACTATCTATTACAACACTGTTTGTCTAATTCAAGTTTCCGTAGCTTAGGACCATAGGGAGGCATCCTAGAAAGATCATGGGGTTCCATCTCTGCATTACACGTCAGGAAACTGAAGTTCACAGAAATCCATCTCAGAGGTGAAGGAAACTTAAAGATGACCTAGTACAATTTTGTCGATCTAGAAAACTGGCCAAGGTAGTCACTTGGACTATATATAATTCTTTCAAAAATTGTTTATTTATCCACAATAGGCCACATGAGAAAATTGGTGTGATTTTTTTTTAATTATATCTGCACTGGTTGTCTACCGCTGTTCACAAAAAATGGATACAGTTATATATATCTTTGCTCAACACAAAAATGGGGAAAATTTTTTTCTTTTTTGAGGTTTTTTTTAATTCTAAGGTTTTTTTTTTGTTTTGTTTTTAATTTATTTGTCAGACAGAGAGAGAGAGAGAGAGAGAGAGAGAGCAAGGACAAGCAGGGGGAGCGGCAGGCAGAGGGAGAAGCAGGTTCCCCGCTGAGCAAGGAGCCTGATGCAGGACTCGATCCCAGGACCCTGGGATAATGACCTGAGCCGAAGGCATCCCGAAAATTTTTTTCTAAAATAAATCGCCTCAAAGATAGTATCTTTTAGGACTTGGAAGTTCACTGGAAGAAAAGAATTACAAAATAGGTCATGGGTAGGGAAAAGACTAGAAACCAAACAAGTCCATCCCCTGCAGGCTGTGAGGAAGCAAGCTCAAAAACATGTAGGGGTTTGCCCAAAGTTTATGCATTTGTTACAATTTTTTTAAGATTTATTTATTTTATTTGAGAGAGCGAGAGCATGAGTAGGAGGGGCAGAGGGAGTTTTAAGCAGACTACACGCTGAGCCCAACACGGGGCTTGATCTCAAGAGATCGTGACTTGAGCGAAAATGAAGAGTCCAACGCCTAACCGACTGTGCCACCCAGGCACCCCCATTTGTTATAATTTTTTAAGGCCTACTGTGTATGCCAGGGAGTGGGGTTATAGCAGGGATAACACAAAGCCCCTGGCCTCAAATAGAGTTTACATTCTAGTGATATAATGCAACTCACTTGAAAGTTTTAAAATTCTACTTTGAAAATATCCTATAACTGAAAATTTTTCACTAATTCAAACACATACCCTCCTGCCTGCCCACTAAAATCCAGAATGTTAGACTTTACTGTGGATCCAAATCAGTGCAATAACAAATCATATATTAGGAGCAAGACAAGAAAGAATATACCATTGAAATACAACAAAGTATAATAGGAACTGTGTGTTCAGTTCTTATTCATTCAATTAATGAGATAATTATAAGCAATTATAATTTACTCACCAAAGCAAGACTATTGCCCATTTCATATTTTTCACTTCTCTCTCAACACAATTTTATACTATAATGAATACTACAGCAACAAGAGAGTAAATTTTCCTTCCAGCTATGTGCATTTCTAAAAGAAACTAACACAATTACCACAGACGTCACTACAAAAGCATCCTCGATTTATACTGATGGTTTTTTACAGCATTGTGATCTTATGAACACAAGACTTCTTGCCAAGATCAATGTGTTTCTTAGGATTTCCTTGAAGTAAGGATACACCCGCATCAAGGTACATTTCAACAACGTGTTCTCTTGGAATATCAACTTACTCCCTAACAGATTAAATCACTGAAGCTATTGCTTTTACTCTTCAGATCTCCCTCAATCTTTGTCTTGTCCTTTGGGGATACAAATCCATCTCAGGATGGGGCGCCTGGGTGGCAGAGCGGTTAAGCGTCTGCCTCCGTCTCAGGGCGTGATCCCGGCATTATGGGATCAAGCCCCACATCAGGCTCTTCTGCTATGAGCCTGCTTCTTCCTCTCCCACTCCCCCTGCCTGTGTTCCCTCTCTCACTGGCTGTCTCTATCTCTGTCGAATAAATAAATAAAATCTTAAATAAATAAATAAATAAAATCTTTTAAAAAAAAACCATTGCAGGATGAATGAATATGGCTACGTTTCAGTCCAAGTTGTGTAAAAACCATTTTCAACTGCTTGAGGGACTAAACACTGAGGAAGCAGTTAAGGACACAAGTTCTAGAATCCCACCACCTCCACTTTCCAGCTGTGTGAACCTGGAAGTGACTCAAACAGTCCAAAGCCTCAGTTCCCTCAGGTAGGAAATAAGGGATTAACATCTGATTCTTGCTGTTGTCAGGATCCACTAAGGTAACATATGAAGCATTTATAACGACATGACACATAGCACGACTGACCCCTGAACAACATGGTTTTGAACTTTGTGGGTCCACTTACATGCGGATTCTCTCCATAAACACAAGCCAGTGCTGCAATGTATCTTCTCTTCTTTATGATTTTTTTTTTAAGATTTTATTTATTTGTCAGAGAGAGAGAGAACAAGCAGGGGGAGTAGCAGACAGAGGGAGAAGCAGGCTCCCCGCTAAGCAAGGAGCCCGATGTGGGACTCGATCCCAGAACGCTGGGATCATGACCTGAGCCAGAGGCAGACGCTTAACCAACTGAGCCACCCAGGCATCCCCCTTAAGATTTTTTTTTTTTTTTTAAGGTTTTATTTATTTATGTGACAGAGAGACAGCCAGCTAGAGAGGGAACACAGCAGGGGGAGTGGGAGAGGAAGAAGCAGGCTCCCAGCGGAAGAGCCCGATGGGGGACTCGATCCCGGAACACCGGGATCACGCCCTGAGCCGAAGGCAGACGCTTAGCGACTGCACTACCCAGGCGCCCCCCCTTATGATTTTCTTAATAACATTTTCCTTTCTCTAGCTTACATTATCATAAAAATATAGTATATAATGCACGTAACATACAAAATATGCATTAATAGACTGTGTATGTGATTAGTAAAGCTTCCGGTCAACAGTAGGCTGTTAGTAGTTAAGTTTCTGGGGAGTCAAAGTTATAGTGCATTTTTGACTGTGCAGGAGTCAGGCACCCCTAACCCCCATGTTTTTTTTCAAGAATTAACTGTAAACCTTTGTAAAGTTGACTCTTACATTCATCAGAATGCTTTCAGAGGCAAGTACTATAAACATTAAGGATATTCATTGAGCCCACCTAACAAGAAACCCAAATGCAGACAGTTCTAGGGTTGGTCTTGCAGCTCAGGGAGACCCAGGTCCTTTCCATCCTTCTGTTCTTTCATCCTCAGCATACTGTTCGTTCAGGGACTCAATGTCTTCAAAATCTCAGGCAATCCACATTCTCCACTGGCACTCGCTACCTCCTTTCAATGCTTTGCAGATGGCTACCGTTTCAGGCATCAAACCCAGACACAAAAACATCCAGTCCAGCAACCACTAGCCCCCCGTGACTACTGAGCACTTAAAATGTGGCTAGTGTTGACTGAGGAACTGAATATTTATTTTCATTTAAATTTATTTATTTTTTTTAAAGATTTTATTTATTTATTTGACAGAGATAGAGACAGCCAGCGAGAGAGGGAACACAAGCAGGGGGAGTGGGAGAGGAAGAAGCAGGCTCATAGCAGAGGAGCCTGATGTGGGGCTCGATCCCATAACGCCGGGATCACGCCCTGAGCCGAAGGCAGACGCTTAACCGCTGTGCCACCCAGGCGCCCCTTCATTTAAATTTAATAGCCACATGTGCCACCTAGCGCAATCATATATTGGACAGTGTGGGTCTAGAGGCAGAAGAACTGTTTCTCCTTGACTCTCATCTGAAAAGTGGGGAAATTTTTCCTAAAAGTCCCCCCAGCAGCTTTTCCCGTGTGTCTTTATTGGTCAAAAGGGAGTCACATGCCCACTCCTAAATCAAACACTGGCAAGGAACAGCATTCCACACTTGGCTTGGAATAATTAGGATTTACTCCTGTGTCATGTGGAAAGGGGTGAGCACCCTATGAAGCCAGGGCTTGGCCAAGAAGTAGAAAGCAAGGAACAGTTGGCACGTAAATGTTCAGTAGTGTGTGCTGCACCACTTCTCAGTTTAGATCGGGCATCTGGGAACTACAGCCCACAGGGCAAAGCCGGCCCACCAACTGTATCTGTAATAAAAGTTTTCTTGGTGCCAAGACACGCTTATTTACATATTGCCCATGGCTGCTTTGCCTACACCAACAGAGTTGAGTAGTTGCCACAGAGACTGTATATGGCCCATGAATCCAAAAATATTTATTATCTGGGGGCGCCTGGGTGGCACAGCGGTTAAGCGTCTGCCTTCGGCTCAGGGCGTGATCCCGGCGTTATGGGATCCAGCCCCACATCAGGCTCCTCCACTATGAGCCTGGTTCTTCCTTTCCCACTCCCTCTGCTTGTGTTCCCTCTCTCACTGGCTGTCTCTATCTCTGTCGAATAAATAAATAAAATCTTTAAAAAAAAAAGATTTATTATCTGGCTCTTCATGGAATAGGTTTGCCAACCCCTGGTCTAAAAAGACATTTCTTATGATTTAAATCACCATTGTTAAGGATCTTGGCTACAACAGAGTCGTATGGCCAAAAGCAAGCACTCTGTGCAGTCTGGGGTAGACGACAGAGTTCTGGAGCACTGCTTTCAGGGCCTTGATACTATTTCTTGCTGAGTAACTTTGAAAGTTACTCCACTGCTTTAAGCTTCAATCTTCTTATCAGCAAAGTGGGGGAGTACAATGTTCTTTGCCTACCTCTGGAGGAGGGGGGCACGGTGAGATGATCTATGCCCAGGTGCTCTGTAAGCCATGAAGACCTGCACAAATATCCAGTTGGGTTGCTGCTGCCGCTGCCATCTTTCATGTTCAGTACTATGAGCTGTTGCTACTGGATCCTACCAAGAGACACTGGGACTTTTCCATGAAGAGTAAGGCAAGGATAGCACCGGCAACCAGTCGATTTACCAGTCAGCAAAACCACTTCTCGAGCTTTTATCAATTTAGAAATCAAGAGATTCACTGGTTTCTCTGTAACTTTAAGAGCCTTTGAAATCACCTTATGTTAAAAAAAATGTAATTTAAAGAAACATTTTCAATTGTTTCTTCCAATTTCACACTAAGAATTTTGAACACGAGGGGCGCCTGGGTGGCACAGAGGTTAGGCGTCTGCCTTCGGCTCAGGGCGTGATCCTGGCGTTATGGGATCGAGCCCCACATCAGGCTCTTCTGCTATGAGCCTGCTTCTTCCTCTCCCACTCCCCCTGCTTGTGTTCCCTCTCTCACTGGCTGTCTCTCTCTCTGTCAAATAAATAAATAAAATCTTCAAAAAAATAATAATTTTGAACACGGGGGGCACCTAGGTGGCTCAGTTGGTTGAGCATCTGACGATTTCAGCTCAGGTCAGGATCTCAGGGTCTTGGGAACGAGCCCCAAATCAGGCTCTGCGCTCAGTGGGGAGTCTGCTTGAGGCTCTCTCTCCTACTCTCTCCCTCACTCTACTCCCTCCCCTCTCTAAAATAAATAAAGAAATCTTTTTTAAAAAATTTTGAATGGAGAGCAGCCTTAAAATGAGATGGCAGAGATGAATGGTTCTCAGTTCAACGCAGCCCCCAAGGATCCCTGGTAACCCAGGACAATGAGTTAGGAAGCCGAAGACTCTCCCTACTGGGTAATTGAACTCACAGAATGTGAGAGTGTGAAGGAATCCTAACATGCAATCAGCTCAGCCCCTTCATCATATGCAGGAGAGGAAACCATTCTTTAAGGTTAATTCTAGCCAATGGACAGCCACTTCACTGAGGTCTATGCAAAATGTTAGAGGAGTAACATATGTTGTAAAAGAACTCACTGGGTCCAGATGAGGGTAATGCTGGTGATGGAAGCTGAAGGGAGAGGCCTGTGTTTTAGAGTATCTCTAGGCTTTAGACTAGAGTCACAAATCAAAACCAGTCAAACAAGCAGAGTTTATTGAGCACTTACTATATACTAGATAATGGAGGACACAGAGAGGAAAAAGTTGTCACCCTTACCCTCAAGGACCTGACTAGATAATTCTTCAGACCTGAAAAGGTAAAACCAGAAGGAAGAGCAGAATTCAGGATACGGTGATCACCTTCAACAATCCCTAGCAGAGTATCCTAACACATCTTAATATGTATTCGTTTTAGAGTTACTTTAAAACTTACAAACAGAATTTAGATGTACAAACAACAGCAACAATAGACACATAAAAAAAAATACCCAAGCTTTCTTTAATATCTAAGATGGCTCCATCTTATTTTGGAGCCTCTACTCCAGGGGTACAGGAAAGGGATCCTTAAACCTGTGATTTAAGGTACCTCTCTTGCTCTGAGATATCTCCAGGTAATCAATGTTTTTTGGACAAAAGCACAGTCTTTGTTTTGCCTCCTCTTCCTTCTGGTAGTCAAGATGGCTTCCAGTTTGGGAATGGGGATGCTAGTGTCCTTCTGGCAGCAGAGAAAGGGGCCCGGATCTGTGAGCCCACCCCATGTTGAGCACTGGGTTCTCAATGGCCTCTCCAGAGATTTCCCTCACCCTGTGGGGTTCCTGAGTATCCGGCTGGCACCCACAGCTGAAGACTATGTCCACTGGCCCCCATGGTCTATTCTCTCAGTAGCCCACCCTGGCCTGGGGTCCCTCTCTTGTTGACCCAGGTCCCCTCAGGTCTCACCCCCGAGTGTCTGTCACATCCTTCATCTGGCTCCTGGTCTAAATTGTCCACACCATCACTTTTGCAGCCCTGTCCCTGCTCCTGGCTCACAACATAACAGCTACCCACAAAGAACATGAGGGCCATTTAGAATCTCTACCCTGCCCACAAGAGACAAGAAAGACTTGAAAAAGACACCATCCCCAGCCTTCTCTCTGCCTAAACACACTATGTCACCATCTTTCATCTTTACCATGGCCACCAAGTTGATGCACAGGCTGCTATGAGTTCTGACCAGGAGTTCTAAATGGAAAGTGGGACACAATGTCCTCTGCTTTCAGTTTCCCCCTCAATCTATCCAGAGCCTCTACCATTCCCTGTCACCACTTCTATCTGCCAGGGAAAGAGTCAGGGTCTACCAGAAGTGACCTCATGCCTGTGTGGGGGTAGTGGGAATTTGGGAGGCTGTAAGATTGGCTGAGCATGTATCAATGCCATGGTATTTACAATCTCATTTGCACAGGTAGAGAGTTGAGAGAGAGGGAGTGCAGCACCCGGTTTGGTACTGGAGGACAAAGTCAAACAAGACAGGTTCCCTGCCTTTCAGGAGCATTACAGTCTACCCTCCTACAGCTTTACCATGCACTGCACAAGGAAGAACAAAGACTTGGATGGACAAAGCATGACAGGGTAAGAGGAAATAAGATAGTGAGGACTTGGGAGAGGGGAATTATAGAGGAATCTATCTCTGGAAATGCCTGCAGCACAGAAAGATCTAGGCCCAGACCAGAGAGAGAAAGTTGGGGATTATAGCTCATGAGCTCACCAAACTGGCTCAAATGTGTAATTGTTTCCAAATGGGGAAGACAATTCTACAAGGATGAAATTATAACCATCTTCCACTATTATGTCATCTCACCCTCTGGAAAATAGTTGTACCTAAAAGAAGACCTCCTTCAAAGACAAAAAAAGAAAAAAGAAAAAAGGCATTGGCACAGCCCAGGAGAGCTAGAGGCTAGAGAGAAGTATAGTTATCTACCAAAGTTCATGTGGGCTTCTGGTAAACCAAGAATGATTCCCTCACACATTACCAAATTACACAGCTGAAAGTATTAAGGTCTAAGGATTCTCTCTGTTGGCCAGTGGCCTACCAAGAGAGTGTCAGACCTGTCAAGAGCTACTGAGTCGGGGCGCCTGGGTGGCTCAGGCGTTAAGCATCTGCCTTCAGCTCAGGGCGTGATCCCAGGGTCCTGGGATCAAGTCCCGCATCGGGCTCCCTGCTCTGCTGGGAGCCTGTTTCTTCCTCTCCCACTCCCCCTGCTTGTGTTCCCTCTCTTGCTGGCTGTCTCTCTGTCAAATAAATAAATAAATAATAAAAATTAAAAAATCTTAAAAAAAAAAAAAAAAAAGAGCTACTGAGTCATCTCTCAGGCTTCCAGGGTGAAGCTACTGTGTTTGCAGTCCAGATCCCCCAGAGCCAGGGTGAATGGCTGCTCTCTGGCCGCATGCCCCAGCTCCCTCTCCATCTTCTCCCCACACCTCAGTGACACGTTCTTTCAGCTTTCAGACACTTACGAGGCAGCCTGGTAGAGTATGAACAGCACAAGCTACAGATCCCAACGGGGAATCGTCTGAGCTGTGAGACTCTGCACAAATGACTTAATCTCTTTGACACTCAGTTTCTTCATCTGTAAACTGAGACTAAAAGTATCTATCTTGATGAATTTTTTTTAAGATTAAATGAGATGATATACATAAAGCACCTAGCAGGGCCTGGCCCAGAGCAAGTCCCCAGCCCCCATTACGTTTCCTCCCATTAGTTTCCCATCTACCTCACCAAACCCTCCCTCTCCCTTCTCACCTGGCACTGACAATGCGCTGAAAGGACTCGTGATGCAAAGGAAGTACCTAACGCTGTGATAGAAGGGGACAAGTATAAAAAGATATGAATAAAGAGAAAAAGAAGCACTGGGGAGAGGGATTTAATTCTTCTGAAGAGATCAGGGCAGGTTTTATAAAGGGAGCAATACTTGAACGGACCTTGGACCATTCGTGCAGTTCCAAGTGGGGAGATCCCAGAAAGCAGAGGGAGGGAGTAAGGAAGTAAGATAGGGAAGGGAGTAAAGCCGATAATGGGTACATTAATGAGCAGATTACTACTGGGGGCAACTGGGGCACAATCCAACAATCTACAAGGTGTGTAGAACACAGCTCAGCGTCATCTCACCAAGGGACGGGGAAGCTGGCATAGGTCAACGCCAACTCTCACCCCTCACTATTGTGGAGTGGTAACCTGGCACTTCGGGCTTGTTCCAAGGACAGGCCGCGCATGGTCATATAGGCACAGATCATTCGCAGAGAGACATAGGAGCCATTGGCATTCACGCGCTTTCTTGTTTACCTGCTCCATTTTAATCACTTTAAAATATACTTTTTTCAAAAAGACTTATTCCTACCAAGCTGCTTTCATTTTGACGACTTTTTTCCCCTTATGTTTCACTTTCCTTCCTCATCTACCCTGTGGTGGAAAAAGCAATGAAACGTGAGACTGAAGATCTAGTATCTAGTCTGGCTCCACCACTTCCCAACCAATCACATCCCTGGGGACATTTACTCATCAGTAGAGTGGGGACATTTGATTTCTGCTCTGCCGATCCCACAGTGATGTTTTAATGCCCCGAGAAGATGACGTGTGGGCACAGTTTACAGGAACATCACAGTGCCACAGCACAATCTGTAGCCCAGGATATTTATCTGGAGGCATTTTCTCTACCTACTTCTGTCTTCTGTCAGTTGTGCAGGCAGTGGTCCTCAAAGTATAGTCTGAACGGATCACATCAACATCACCTGGGAGCTTGTTAGAAACGTCCATTCTTAGCTCTGGCCCTATACCTACTGAATCAAAACCTCTGGGGGAGGGACCCAGAAATCTGTGTTTTAACAAGTCCTCCAGGGGATCCTGATATTTTGAGAACTGATGTTTTCAGAGTTTGCAAACTCTGGTTTTCTGGTTATGACCACAAAATTCGGAGCTGGCAACAAATTCCAGTCAGCCACTTCCTTAACAACTTACTTATCTGAGACTCAGTTTCTTGATCTGGCAAACGGGGCTAACATTAGGACCTCTCCTTCACAGATGTGGTTGAGAAGCTTAAGAAAGTGAATATGTGTAAATCATGGAGGGACCCGACCCATCGTAAGCAGTCAGTATATGGTTAGCTCTTACCATTTCTTTTTGTAAAGTATTGTGGCTTCCTGACATGCCTAAGGGCCTGCTTTTTGAAGAATTGTCAATTGTGCTTTAGCCTGTTGGGAAGTTTTCTGTTTAGTTGGCGTATGTGTGTTGTGCATCTGTTTTGTTTACATGTCATTGTTTGCTGCTAGTAGATATTTGCTTTATCCAAGGAAGATTCCTTGATCCTGCCACTCTCCTCCAGGTAAGAAAGGTATTTCTCTGTGTATCCTTAATAATTCTTCTTAAATAACATTCCTGGTGAGGATTCTTTCCATTTGCATAGCACTGTATTTTCTTGGCAGTTGTACCTACAGATGTTGCAGCTAGGATTTCTGGCCTTTTTGTTGCCTTCCTTAGATAACTTTTCTTTGTATTTCATTCTAAAGATCCTCTCTTCTGAAAACCATGCTGCTTCATTTGACTGATTCTCTACCTCCCTTAACGTTTCAATGCAGAAGTGTCTTCAAGTGGATACTTTAAGAAACAAATAAATACCAGAAATAGACCCTCACATATGTGGTCAATTGATTTCTGACAAAGGTGCCAAGACCATTCAATGGGAAGAGGACAGTCTTTTCAACAAATAGCGCTGTGAAAAGTGGATGCCCACATGCAAAAGAATGATGCTGGGCCCTTACCTCACACCATATACAAAAATGAACTCAAAATGGACCAAAGCACCTGACCACAAGAGCTAAAACTCTAAAACTCTTTGAAGAAAATGTAGGAGAAATCTTCATGACATCAGACTTGGCAATGGTTTCTGGATAAGACAGCAAAAGCACAGGCAAAAAAGTAAAAACAGATAAAATGGACTTCATCAAAAATAAAAAACCTTGGTGCGTCAAAGCACACTATTAAGAGAATGAAAAGACAACACAGAATTGGAGAAAATATTTGCAAATCGTATTATCTGGTAAAGGATTTAATATCCAGAATATATAAAGAACTCTTAAACTCAACAACAACAAAAACAGCCAAACAACACAATTCAAAAATGGGTCAAAGGTCTGAGTAGACGTTTCTCTAAAAAAAGACAGACATTATGTCCAATAAGCCCATTAAAGATGCTCCACTTCACTAATCACCAAGGAAATGCAAATCAAAACCACGATGAGGTAGCATTTCACACCCATTACCAAAACAACGGAAAATGAGACGTGTCCGTGAGGACAGAGAGAAACTGGAATTCTTGTGCCCTGCTGGTAGGATGCAAAATGGTGCCTCCACTATGGGAAACAGTGTGGCAGATCCTCAAGAAGTTAACCACAGAATCACCATATGATCTAGCAATCAATTCCACTCCCAGGTATATGTACCCAAAAGAACTGAAAGCAAGGACTCGAACTTGTACTTGTGCACCAATATCCATAGCAGGATCGTTTACAACAGTCAAAAGGTGGGAATACCCCCAAATGTCTATCAACACTGAATGGATAAACAAAATGTGGTCTACACATACAATGGAGTATTATTCAGCCTTAAAAAGGAATGAAATGCTGATACATCCTATAACGTGGATGAACCTTGGAAACATGGTAAGTGAAAGAAGCCAGACACAAAAGGACAAATATTGAATGATTCCACTTATATGAGGTACCTGGAATAAAGACAGAAAGCAAAGAGGGTACCAAGGACTGGGGGGAAAAGGGAATGGGGAGCTACTGTTTAACATGTACAGAGTTTCTATTTGAGATGATGAAAATGTCCTAAAAATGGATAGTGGTGATGGTTGCAAAAATTGGGAATCTATTTAATGCCAGTGGTTCAATGGTTAAAATGGTAAGCTTTGTTATGTTTATTTTACAGTAAAAAAAAACAAAAAACAAAAAACCTAAATAAACATACATACACAGAGATAAAACAGGGGAAAAAATGAAAAACAAAACAAAGCAAAACCCAGGCACCTTACCTTCCAAGGATGTAACCAGAACAACATGAAGACAAATGATGATAAGAAATATCTTGAACATCAGTAAAAGTTCTTCAGGTCTGCCAACATGGCCACACTGCCTGCCAGAGAAAAACATCCTGGAATAAAATAAGAGGGAAACATATCATCATAGCATCCCATAATCACAAGAGAGCAATACCCAAGAGGTCAGTTACTTAACGAAGGCAACCTGCAATCCTGCTTCCTTTAACTTACTCTGGTTCCAGACAACTGGCAATGCCAGATGGGGCACTGGCTACTAAAAGCAAAACCTCTGTTTAATATTGGAGGACCACCCAGTGGGATATCATATTACATTAAAAATCATTAAAAAAAAAAAAAGAAACAGACTCACAAATACAGAGAACAAGCTAGTGGTTGCCAGAGGAGACAGGCAAAATAAGTGAAGGGGATTAAGAGGGACAAACTTCCAGTTATAAAATAAATAAGTCACAGGGATGAAAAATACAGCATAAAAAATACAGTCAGTAATACCGTAATAAATTTGTATGACGTCCGATGGTAACTACGCTTACCATGGTGAGCATTTTGTAAAGTGCAGAATTGTTGAATTGCTTTGCTGTACACCTGAAACTAATGTAATATTGTATGTCAACTATGCTTCACTTAAAATTAATTTTTTTAAAAAGATAAGCAAGGTGGTCCCTGTGAATTTATGGAAAACATCAATACATGCAAAATATCAAGAGGAGAAATTAAAAACACAAAGCGCTGCATCTATAATTATTACCACTATATAAAGGCTGGTTAAAAACTATGCTAAGAATCAGAAGAGTTGGAGAATCCTATAAATGTTCTACTGTAAAAGGATTTCCTCTTTATTACATACAAGTCCATTATCGTTGCTTGCATCTTTACTAATCAGGAGGACAGAGTCAACGTTTTTTTAAAAAAGCAAAGTTCATATCAAAACTGAGTTTAAAAGCCTCATTTACCGTTCATGGATTCATTCATTCAACAAATATTTATCGAGGGGCAATTTAAAAAAAAGCTATTGAGAGGGGAGCCTGGCACACAGAATCGCCAAACCTAAGACTGTTCCTCTCACAGTGGAGGAGCTGGCCGATCGAACGCCATGACCGGCAGTCAGCACCAGCAACGGTGGTGGCGGCGGCGGGCACGGGGCGCCGAGGGCGGAAGAAGCCAGCCGGGAAAGCCCAACCTGCCCACGGGCTCGGGCACAAGCATGGGCAAGTGAGAGCCCACTGAGCAGGCTCGCTCTACATGGCCCCAGGGCAAGCGGCCAGGCCAGACCAGCCTGGATGTTCTCAGCTGGCAGAACTCCGGACCACAGAGCACCCCTGAGCCCGGCCACCACTGCAGCTTCGGCCAGCCTCAGAACGATAGAGTGTGCATGCATGGCCATGGAGACGGACGAGCAGAAGTTGCAAGGTTCCGGCTCTGCCATGCAATGTCCGAGTGACTTCGGACAAGATATTTCCAATGGCCGGGACTCCCCATCTAGCAAACGGTGACAACAGCATCAACCAAATATCATTGCCATGGTGAGTAAGCCCTGTGAACCCACTATAAATGCCTGCTGTACTCTTCACTCGTTCACAGTCGACAGATACCTATTTTGCACCCAGCAAGTGCAGGGTAAAACAGTGTGGGGATTGCAGGGATGAGGGCACAGAAAGATGGGGATAAAACACAGTTTCTCAGCCTCAAGGAAAAGCTGGCAATCTTTAAGGATCCTGTAACTTAACAGCCATCACCAGTACCAGGGAGGGAATTCTCTCCTTGGACATGGTGTGATAATGTCTTCGGCAGGAGGTGAGTCCTTCTCCTTCCAAAAAAGATTTACATTTTTTAAATCAATAAACTATATTATGTATTAATAATACACTATGTTAATAAGTTGTCAAATGCCTCTGGTTTGGCGCTCCTCTTCACTTTTATCCTCTCTGTTCACAATGGCATATTGTTGACCCTTCCAAATGAGTCACTCCAACCAGAATGCAAAGATGTAGCAATGTCTCTCTGGAGGAAAATGTAAGCATCTGCTACAGCTACACACAACAATATTGATGAATCTCAGAGACGTAAAGTTAGATAAAGGAGCCAGACATGAAAGAATGCATATTGTACAGAATTCCATTCATATGAGGTACAAAAGCAGGTAAAACCAATCGATGGAGCAAGGCATAGGGAGAGTGGTTATCCTTGGAAGGGGGGGTGTGGGTGTAATAATTAGAAGTGGACACGAAGGGGTTTCTGAGGTACAGGTAACATTCTGTGTGCTGGTTACGTGGGTGTGTTCGGTTCCTGAAACTCACTGAATTGTATACTAAGGCATATGTCACAAAAAGTTTCATTTAAAAGTTTAAAAATCAATCTATTTTTTATTTCTGAACTCAGTTCCCCCTCCAAAAGCACTGCTATTTTTTTTTTTTTACATCTGTATTTAGTGAACCAAACCTCTACAAAAGGAAAACCTCTCTCCTATACAAATGCCTTGGTTCAACGCTTCCTGGAATTTGTAGAACTAACTTAGAAGATTTACTGTTTAAGTATCTAATTTCAGTTCCGGAAAGAGTATCAGAGCAGTTTATTTTTGGAAAGGAACTCAGAATTCACCTACCCTCAAACCCTCATTCTACAGATGAAGGAAGAGGTCCGACATGCTCTAGGAGATGGGTCATGGTCATTTGGCTGTTTGGTGGGACTCCTACTCTTTCTACCAGGCCACAGTGCTGGCCTGAGAATGTGTCTTCTAGGAAGTAAACTTCTGAGGCCATCAGGTGAAATGAATCAACGAACTCAAAATGTTTATTATATATTATATACATATTATATATTATATAATTTCAAAATTTCTGCAAACTCATTCTTGAGCTTTGCCAACTCCTAGGGCAGGACCTCCTGAGTGGTATATAAGATATGGTCAAAGTTGGGGCGCCTCAGTGGCTCAGTCGTTAAGCGTCTGCCTTTGGATCAGGGCGTGATCCCAGAGTCCTGGGATCGAGCCCCGCATCAGGCTCCTCCGCTGGGAGCCTGCTTCTTCCTCTCCCACTCCCCCTGCTTGTGTTCCCTCTCTCGCTGGCTGTCTCTCTCTCTGTCAAATAAATAAATGAAAAATCTTTAAAAAAAAAAAAAAGATATGGTCAAAGTTAAATTAGTCATGGTACACAGTGACTGGTTATTATATGCTGGAACTTGGACCGCTGATCAAAATAAGCCACACCTTTTCACTGAGGAGCTTGTACTCAACTCCCAAATGAGAGCAGGAAAGGCCGGAATGAAGGGTGATGCCAGCAATCATCTCGGAAAGAGAGTATGGATCAAGAAGGACTTACTACAGACCAGCCGCCTCCGAAAAGACTGCTTTCGGTTATCGAGCCTGAAGTATCTTTCCTCAAGACGGAATATACAGTTCCTAATAGGAGCAGTTTTACGGTATTTAAAATAATGCAGTTCCGGGGCGCCTGGGTGGCACAGCATTTAAGCGTCTGCCTTCGGCTCAGGGCGTGATCCCGGCGTTGTGGGATCGAGCCCCACATCAGGCTCCTCCGCTAGGAGCCTGCTTCTTCTTCTCCCACTCCCCCTGCTTGTGTTCCCTCTCTCGCTGGCTGTCTCTCTCTCTGTCAAATAAATAAATAAAATCTTTAAAAATAAATAAATAAATAAAATAAAATAATGCAGTTCCTATTGCCTTCTGTATAAGCTAGAGGACATCACGCTAAGCTATAAAGTCCTAGGATTACTGATCAAAGAGGGAAATCTGTGGATTTTGTTGAAGCCTTATTCATTATACATGACATCATTTCTATCTTTTTGAGCTGGAACTTTTCTTCACTTTCCAGGGTTAAGTTGGGTTAGCTCAATGCCCTCCAGGTCATCAAGAAAGATAATTTAAACAGCCACTGATTCTTACCAAATTTTCAAGGTGCTGAGGTTGGCTGGTAAGATCACATCAATTGCAAAGACAACTATCTGCTAGCATTTAAATAGTGAAATCTAGACCTTGAGGCTAGACAACCACTCATAGAAGATTTTCCAAGCTTCATCATGGTCCTGAGCCCAAGAACCCAGGTTGCGGACTCTGATATAAATGGCAACCCCTGGGGCTGTACGGTGCATAAGCAACATGACTGTAGGCCATGGCCCTGCTTGTAACCCTCCAAGAAATTGTTCTAGATCTCTCCAATTTCTTTAAATATACTATCACTTATATTTTTAAAGACACATATGTCATCAGTGCAACCTTGAATGGCAATAAATGATAAATTTATCTTCATCTAAATATAGAATAATTAAAGAATAAGATTTAAAAGGGGGGGCAATAGCTTAATACCACTTTAGGGCAGGTCTGGGTAGGGGTTATTCTCTATTACCTCTGATTAAATGGCATAATTTGATTATAACATGGTGGCTGTGATATATGCAATGATGAATATTTTTGACTGAAGTAACAAGGGGTGTGGTAATTGTTCCCTAAGTCTCCTAGAAAACTTTATGCCTTTGAGATATTTACATTGAGTCATAAGTGTTGGTTAACCAGACTTGCACAAGGAGAAATTTAAAAGGGAGGTACTAAAGAGGTTCTCAGTGCAAATAAAGCAATTGACTTGGATCATTCAACTGTCAAAGAAGTCAAAGAAACTCAAGGTTGCTTTTTTTTCCCCCCAGAGTCTCTGGTCATGTGTTTAACTACTCTGAAAAAAGGATCCAGAAACCGTTACTAAAAGCATAATTAAATTTTATTTGAACTCTACTAAAAGACCCTGATACAGCAAATACCTCAGAAAAAAAAATTTCTTCAGTGTTCCAAGAATATGTTGGGTTTGGTTATTTAGAACAAACCTTCTGCTGAAGACAATCAAAAATTAAAAATGAAATATTAAGAGCATTTTCTTAAACATATCAAAAAGCTGACAAGATAGAAAAGAAGCACCAGGCCAAAGGTGAAGTGAAAGCAGGAACTCAGGGAGGTAATATAAACAAAGGAACCACGTCTGCCTGAGGTTATGGGCCTAATGAAGTAAACCTAAGCTCCAGATACGAAATACAAAAGAAAAGTTCAGAGACATGGAGAAAAAAACACAAGGTCTAACATACACTTAAAATTCAAAAAGGAGGGACACCTGAGTGGCTCAGTCAGTTAAGCGTCTGCCTTCAGCTCCGGTCATGATGCCAGAGTCCTGGGATCGAGTCCCACATCAGGCTCCTTGCTCAGCGAGGAGCCTGCTTCTCCCTCTGCCTGCCACTCCCCCTGCTTGTGCACGTGCTCTCTCTCTCTCTCTCTCTCATAAATAAATAACATCTTTTAAAAAAAGAGAGTGAGCAAATGAGAGAGCACGAGCAGAGAAAGAGGGAGAAGCAGACTTCCCACTGAGCAGAGAGCCTGATGTGGGGTTTGATCCCAGGAACCTCAGATCATGAATGAGCTGAAGGCAGATGCTCAACCGACTGAGTGACCCAGGCAACCCAATAAATAAAATCTTTAAAAAAAAAATTTCAAAAAGGAGGAAAGAGTCAAGGTTTGAAGTGATAATAACTGAACGACCCCAAACTGGTGAAAACCAGTTTGAATCTATCCACAGATTCAAGAAGCCTAAAGAATTTCTATGATAAATAAAAGGAAATCCACACCTAGACACAAAATAATGAAATTGAAGAAAACCAAAGACAAAGAGAAAACCTTAAAAGTAGCCACAGAATACAAGACAGTTAACCTTCAAAGGAGCATGTGATAGACTGACAGCTATCTTCTCCTAAGCAACAATGGAAGCCAGAAGAGAGACAAACAAAAACTGATATTGTTCACTACCTGCAAATCCTCCCTGAAGCAAATCCTAAAAGATGTACTCAGGCAAAAGATGCAAGATCTGAGATGCAACAAAGAATGAAGAACAAAAAAAGTGGTATGTGACGAGGCCCATTCCTAACCTACAGGTTAAGAGTTTAAAAGGAGGTCCAGGGATGCCTGGCTGGCTCAGTCAGTAAGTAGAGCATGTGACTCTTGATCTTGGGGTTGTGAGTTCAAACTCCACACTGGGCACAGAGCTTACTTAAAAAAATGTTTTTAAATAAAAATAATAATAAAAGGAGGTAAAATTTGCCCTTATCCTTCCACTAAGGTTCCATCTCAAAATACAAGAGTTTTGTGCACATGTATGTGGACACCCAGCCTGTATATCCAAATCCCCCTCTCTCCCTGCAAGCAGCTACCCCTTGGTCATCGCTTAGGTCTAACGGTATGGACACCTGCAGCATGACACACGCAGCCTGGGGGGAAAGAGGCCTGCTTAGGTCCTGGAAATAGGCACACAATGACTGTATAGGGAATTGCAGGGTCCCTGGGTCCCAGAGCAAGATCTAGGAGCAAGGGTTGGGGGCAGAGTAAGGCAGGTTCCAGGTGGGCATCATTTCTTTGTGTCACAAACTTCTCATGCTTACAGAGGGCTATGAATAGGGAAAGGTCAGAGAGGGGGACCTCTAAAGCACGAGACACAGGCCAGAGGCCCCAGTTGCCCAGAGCTAAGAGTGGCACTAGATACTGGTATTTCCAAAGGAATGCTTTTTTTAAAAAATTATCTTATTTAAATTCAATTAATTAACATATAGTATATCATTAGTTTCAGATGTAGAGTTCAGTGATTCATCAGTTGCATGTAACACCCAGTGCTCATTACAACACGTGCCCTCCTTAATGGCCATCACCCAGTTACCCCATCCCTCCACCCACCTCCCCTCCAGCAACCCTCAGTTTGTTTCCTATAATTAATAGCCTCTTAGTGTTTGTCTCCTTCTCTGATTTCATCTTCTTTTATTTTTCCCTCTGTTCCTCTATGATCCTTTGTTTCTTAAATTTCACGAGTTAAACCATATGATAATTGTCTTTCTCTGATTGACTTACTTCACTTAGCATAACAAATGAATGCTGACTATATAAAACATTATTAATAATATCTTGCAGGGATACGTGAAACATAATAGCATAAAAATGACAACTATATTATTTACATATACATTATATAATATAGGAGATCATATATATATATATATATATCTCAATTAGGAGATGAAAAAATGAAATTAAGAAATTAAAGTCTTCCAAGGTCCTTATATTATCTTAGAGGAGGCTAAGGTATGGATTATCTTAAGACAATGAAAAGTTGGGTAGACGTTGTGATTTTTATAGTAGCTACTGAAAAATAGAAGTGGGGTATAAAACTTCCTAACAAGTGGAGGGGGGGGTTAGAATATTCAGTCAATTTGAAAGAAGGCTCTAAAAGGGAGCAAAAGAAACAAAAAATGATTAGGAAAAATAGAAGATGGTAAATGTGAACACACACATGAATCAATGATTCATTAAATATAAATGGACTAACCGATTCAATGAAAAGGCAACAATCATCAGACTGGGAAAAAAATAACAAAATCCGAATATGCTATTTAAAAGGACACAACTAGGGGCGCCTGGGTGGCACAGTGGTTAAGCGTCTGCCTTCGGCTCAGGGCGTGATCCCGGCGTTATGGGATCGAGCCCCACATCAGGCTCCTCTGCTATGAGCCTGCTTCTTCCTCTCCCACTCCCCCTGCTTGTGTTCCCTCTATCGCTGGCTGTCTCTCTCTCTCTCTCAAATAAATAAATAAAATCTTTAAAAAATAAAAATAAAAAAAAATAAAAGGACACAACTAGAACATACACAACAAGTTCGAAAATAAAAGGATGGGAAAGATATGTAATGCCAATACTAATCAAAAGAAAATATGTTTATACTAGTATCAGACAAATTATACTTTAAAGTAAAAAGCATTACCTATAAATAAAATGGTTCATTCATAAAAGGTTTGATTCAATAGGAAGATGACAAATTAACATCTCTATCATCAACTGGTAAAATTCAAATAGGAACGTCACTAAGGATATAGAATATTTGAATGACACATTTAACCAACCTGACTCAAAGACCACGTGTAAACCCTCCACTCCACTTGAGAGTATTTATGAAAACGAAGCCATCTTGGAGTTGTGGGTTTGAGCCCCACGTTGGGTGTAGAGATTAGGTAAAAATAAAATCTTTTAGGGGTGCCTGGGTGGCTCAGTTGGTTAAGCATTGGACTCTTGATTTCAGCTCAGGTCATAATCTCAGGGTGGTAAGATGGAGCCCCGCTCAGCAGGGAGTGTGCTTGAGATTGTCTCTCTGTCTCTGCCCCTACCCAACCTACCCACTCTCTCTGTCTCTCTCTCAAGATAAATAAAATCTTTAAAATAAATAAATAAAAAGGGGGGGCGCCTGGGTGGCGCAGTCATTAAGCGTCTGCCTTCAGCTCAGGGCGTGATCCCGGTGTTATGGGATCGAGCCCCACATCAGGCTCCTCTGCTATTCTCTCGCTGGTTCCTCTCCCACTCCCCCTGCTTGTGTTCCCTCTCTCGCTGGCTGTCTCTATCTCTGTCGAATAAATAATAAATAAAATCTTTAAAAAAAAAAAGGAAATAATAAAAACAAAAGCATAAAATAGTGATATAGAAAAAAAGACATAAAATAAAAGTTATTAACACAGCCAAGGTCGTTCTTTAGAGAGACAATTCTGGCAAAATTAAGAGGAGGGGAGGAGGGTGAGGAAAGGGGGAGGAAAAGAGAGCGAGTATCAGCAAACAACCAATGGAAAGAATTTAAAAAGCAGCATAACTGAAAATGCTATAAATATACAAGATAAAAGGACCTTAGGGATAACTTTATTCAATAATTTTGAAAATCTAGATAGAAATGGGCAAATCCCATGGGGCGCCTGGGTGGCTCAGTCATTAAGCATCTGCCTTTGGCCCAGGACGTGATCCCAGGGTCCTGGGATCGAGCCCCACATCGGGTTCCTCCACTGGGAGCCTGCTTCTTCCTCTCCCACTCCCCCTGCTTGTGTTCCCTCTCTCACTGGCTGTGTCTCTCTCTGTCAAATAAATAAAGAAAATAAAAGAAATGGGCAAATCCCTTTGCAAAACATTAAACTTAACCAAAAAGGAATCAAGAAGAAATTGTAAACATGAATAGATGTACAATCATTAAAAGTCTCAAAAATTTTCCCAAAGATAAAGTCCAGTCCCCGATGTTTTCACTGGTGATTCTATCAAATATTTTAAAAACAAGAATTCCAATCTCACAAAAACTCCAAGAACAGAGAAAGAGAGCACAGGCCTAACTCATTTTTACCAGGCTAGGATAACCCTGTTGCCAAAACCTGACAAGGAAAACCTCACATTTTTACCCATTTTATAAATCAAATGAGACTCTTCACAGAAGTCTCTGGGACGCTCACAGAAATGTCTAGCAGCAATATCAGACCTTGTAAACTGGGGTAATCTGAATAAATATAGGACAAAAGGAACCATTCCGAACTTCAGCAACAAAATTTTTTGAAAATGAAGTCACCAAGAACTAAAGCCAGCAATGCTGTAGTAAGAGAAACGACATCTCATATGCCCAAAAAAGCCCATGTCCTAACAACAACAGAAACTGGGTTAAGTGGTAAGTGCTTCATATGAACTCCAAAATGGCGGCTTTGTGTATCATTTGTCATAGCACAAAGTCAGGTCAATGGCGAACCATCCAGCATGATGATAATATGAAGTTTTCATGTCTCTAGAAGCAAATGGAAGAACATGATTTGTTTGGTCTTTGCAGTGCAAAATGATTTCCTTAATAAGCATTAAGTGCTTTCTAATGCAGGGGGGAGCTTTATTCAATAAAACAAGCGAATCAGTATCATATATGCAAGATTAGAAATAAATTGTGCACTTAAAGTAAACAAATACTCACAAAACTCTGTGAAAGGTCTGATATTTTCCAACTCCCTCATTCATGTCCAAACTCCTCTACTGTCCTACCTGCAATCGCCCAGCCTCTTGATTACCCAATGTGTGAATACCCAAGGCAAAGCGAAAGCCTGCTTCATGTGTCCCCTCATTCTTTAGGCTCCTTTCCCAATGCATGGTAAATATGTTGAACAAGAGCGTGCTTGGTAGAGCCATAGGCCTGCCTTCGAACCCAGCCTCCACTGCTTACAGTGTAACCGTCATCTGTTCCTTAAGCTCTCTGGACCTCAATTCTGCATCTAAAAATTGGAGGCCATGATAGAATCTACTCACAGGGCTCTGTAGAAATGAAATGAAGTACTACAATGAAGGTCTTAGTAGGGTCAAAAAGTGTTACCT
This sequence comes from Ailuropoda melanoleuca, assembly GCF_002007445.2. NCBI lineage: Eukaryota > Metazoa > Chordata > Mammalia > Carnivora > Ursidae > Ailuropoda > Ailuropoda melanoleuca. The sequence goes on from NC_048238.1 coordinate 15,621,590, forward strand.
ATTATTGCAAGCAGAATTATAAGACAAGTTTACAGTACACTCTGGTCTAAATGTAAATAGATTAGGAATTATTTCCTACACTCATTCATCTAATTTACAAAACTGTGTTGAGGTTCTACTACATGCAAGGCACTACGCTTGGGACTTATGACACTACAATAAACAAGACAGATATCTTCCCTGCCCTCGAGAACTTACAACCACCATATACTTAGATCCATTGGTATAGCCAAATAAATAGTGACTTTTTTTTAACTTTCTCTTCATGGTCCATGAGACTCAACTTAGCCTAAAAAAACAAAAACCAAGGCACCGGAACACAATATCCTCGCCTATATAGACTCGGTCTCCACCTCACCCCAAGCCCAGTAGCATCCAACTCCACCCACAGCAGGACTCAAAAAAAACTTTTTAAAATTGATTTGGTCTGGTATGTATTGCTGTGGAATAATTCCATCAATTTGTAGAAGAGAAAAATAGGAGACTCTCCTTAAAAGCATCCTCAAGATGGTGATTGACACTGGGGGATGGGGACAGGGATGGGGTGGAAGTACATGGTTTGTAGCATCGGAAGATCATATTTGATTAGAAGTGAGGTACTAAGGGGCCCCTGGGTGGCTCAGTAGGTTAAACGTCTGCCTTCGGCTCAGGTTCTCATCTCAGGGTCCTGGGATCGAGCCCCACGTGGGGCTCTCTGCTCAGCAGGGAAACTGCTTCTCCCTCTCCCTCTATGCTCTCTCTCTCTCTCTCTTTAAATAAATAAATAAAATCTTTAAAAAATAAAAAGTGAGGTACTAAGAAAAGCGAACCACCCACCAATATTCTGTGCCCTTCCTTGCTTTTGTCATCACACCATGCCAACTCCTGTTTCAGGTCCCAGCTTGGCCATTTACTAGCTGGGTGACCCTGCTCAGATATTTTAACCTTATCCATAATAATAACAACGTACCGACATTTAACATAATAACTAAGCTGCTATTTACCATTTAAATTATAATAGGATCATTATAATTTATATTAATTGCAATAAATACTTGCATTGGTTACAAGGTTTCTATTGTTTATACCAGTGAAGTCCCAGAAATAACCAATATTTTTGAGTCTCAAAGGAAACAGGAAGTGTAAGTCAGTAGTGGTTTAAAAAGTTCTGTGTAGAAGAGAGTTGGGAGCAGAAATCTGGTTGGGAGGAGCCTTTGGAAGCTGCACGGGGCAGAGCACTTTAGGTAAAAAGGAGAACATTCAGGGACACCTAGGTGGCTCAGTCAGTTAAGCAACTGCCTCCAGCTCAGGTCATGATCCCAGGGTCCTGGGATGGAGCCCTGCATTGGGCTCCCTGCTCAGTGGGGGTCTGCTTTGCCCCCTCCCTCTGCCTGCGGCTCCCCCTGCTTGTGCTTGCTCTCTCTCAAATGAATATATAAAATCTTAAAAATAAAAAAAACAACCCAAATGTATTAAAAGAGAGAGAGAGAACATTTAATAGTCCATTCCCAAGCATAAGAAGAGCTGTTAGAGACAGGAAAGCCAGTCCAGGGAGAAAGAAGGAAAGAGGAAGAGTGAAACCAAATCCCAAAGAGTTCTCTGGAAATGACTGCTTTCCTTCCCCAGATTTCACTGCACCAAGTGACTTCAAAAATCTGTACCCATTTCTGAAAGCTCCTAAAAAACAATCGGATTCGCAAGAAGAAATGGGTCCACAAAGGAATCCCCAAGAAAAGAAAATGTCTGAAGAAGAAGGTTCCAAGTAGGAGTAAGGAGTTAAAGACAAAACAAAACAAAAAAGAATACAGTGGTTAGGGGGATAGGCATCTGAAATGAAAGGAGGTCATTTGAGAGAAACAAAACAAAACAGCCAAACATGTTATTTCTACATTATCACGTAAAAAAAAAAAAAAAAAAGCCTCACCTGACAGCAGGAAATTCAAAAGAAAGGATGGAGAGACTCTGCACAAACCTGAAAATGAGAAAAAGAAAATTAGATCAATGGAAAGTGGGCCTCCTTGGCACCATAATGCTTCAAGCTACTGTCAGCCCGTTGGCTGTGGCCCGCAGACCCCCTGCTGTGTACCAGGGCTTGAACTTGGAAGCAGAGATAACAAAAGAAATGAAGGAAGCAAACCCTGCTCCTAAGGAACTCTTTTTAAACTGGAAGACGAGCCCGATGCCGGTGGCGGGGCTGACCGTGTAAATGCTTTAGTAGCGTCTATTACTTTTCAGTCTCAGGCTTCGCTAACAGCCTGGCAGGGGCACTGGACCATGCAGTGATCGGATCTGGGAGGGAGGTAGTCCCCTCTAGAAACCACGCTTTGTTAGATACTTCTTTTTTTTTTTTTTTTTTTTTTTTAAAGATTTTATTTATTTATTCGACAGAGAGAGAGACAGCCAGTGAGAGAGGGAACACAAGCAGGGGGAGTGGGAGAGGAAGAAGCAGGCTCATAGCGGAGGAGCCTGATGTGGGGCTCGATCCCGTAACGCCGGGATCACGCCCTGAGCCGAAGGCAGACGCTTAACCGCTGTGCCACCCAGGCGCCCCTAGATACTTCTATATGGTTTCGTGACTTAACTTCCCTAGAACCTAAACTCCTTGATATCAACAACTGGGTCATTTATGTCTCTTGTGCCCCTAAAACCAGAGGCAGAATTCCTTCTCCACAGAGGGGCCAAATAAATAAACTCTATTGATTGTTAAGTTTGGCTCAGAGTTGAAAGGGGGTGATGGGGGTACTGGCAATGACAAGAGTGAGGGACGAGGTGGACGCATACCAGTGAAAGGGAAGTCTGCCCACCCAAGGCAGAGCGCATTGTTGACAACCCAACTTGTATCTTTCAGAATATTCCATTATGCTTTACTTCGAAACCAAAACACTGGTATAGCTATTAATTCGAAGAGGACAGTCACATCGCACAATGGTATCCCCTCATGTGGAATACAGGCATGATGATTTTCAAATCAAGATTTGCGAGAGGGAACAGTCCGTAGATGATCTGGGAGCCAACTGACCTACTTCTGGCTTCAGCCAACAGACAGAAATTCAATGCTCAAGGAGGAATCTAAGATATGAATTCAAAGAAGAAATAAGGAGTCATGGTGAATTTCTATTGATCATGATATGTCTTTTTTTTTTTAGATTTTATTTATTTATTTGAGAGAGAGAGAGAGCATGAGAGAGAGAGAGAGAACATGAGTGGGGAGGCAGAGGGAGAGGCAGGAGCAGACTCCCTGCTGAGCAGGGAGCCCAACATGGGGCTCGATCCCAGGACCCTGGGACCATGATCTGAGCCAAAGACAAATGCTTAACACACTGAGCCCCCCAGGCACCCCTGATATGTTCTCTGCCCAAAAAAAGTAGTTCTTGGGGCATCTGGCTGGCTCAATTGGTAGAGCATGTGACTCTTGATCTTAGGGTTATGAGTTCAAGCCCCACATTGGGTGCAGAGATTATTTAAAAATAAAATCTTTAAAAAAAAGTAGTTCTTAATAAAGCCTGATATGTCAGAAAAACTTCATTAAGCAATGTTTAAAGAAGACAAAAATGAAGGCCAAGCGTGTCGTCCTGTCCTAGGATGAACAAATTACAAACACATGGCCCAATGTTCAATGTGGAATGAATGTAGGATTAACAACTAAAGAACATTCAAATAATGAAAGAAACAAATTTATTGTGACTTGAGTATGGAAATAATTTCACTTCACATTTGTGCAAACGAAGATTTTCTACCTAGGGATTTTTGATGAAATTTCACACCTCAAGCACATTTCCTCTTCAAAACCTTATTGACAGCCACCATGAAGCACCCTTCATCGTCCCTGGTCACCAAGTTTATTAATAAATAACATGAGGCTCTCTCTGCTCCTTTGGAGTACTTTCAGGTGGAGAAAGAAGTCAAACGACAAAAATTTGTTTTGTCCACTAGACGAAGAAATGTAAAAAAGGCTAGTAATATCCAAAGCTGTAGAGCATGTGGGGAAATAAACACTCACATTCATTGTTGGTAGAAACGTCAACTTTGGGGCGCCTGGGAGGCTCAGTTGGTTAAGCATCTGCCTTCAGCTCAGGTCATGATCCCAAGGTCCTGAGATCCAGCCAAGCATCAGGCTCCCTGCTCAGTGGGGAGCCTGCTTCTCCCTCCCCCTCTCCCCATGCTGCTCCCCCTGCTTGTGCTCTCTCACTTGCTCCCTCCCTCAAATAAATAAATAAAATCTTTTAAAAAAAGAAGAAAGAAAGAAAGAAAGAAAGAAAGAAAGAAAGAAAGAAAGAAAGAGAAAAAACGAAACCTCAACTTTAAGAGAACAGTTTAGTTAACGTTTTGAAATGTTAAGTGTGCATACCTTTTGATCCAGAAATTCTCATTCCAGAGGTTGTCCCTACAGAAATACTAACACACACAAAAAAGCTATCATTGCAGCTTTGTTGTGACAGGGGGGCGGGGGAGGGTGGCGGCTAAGTCTCCGTAAGTAGATGAATAGGTAAATAAATGATGGTTCATCTATACTATATCTGTACTATGGAATACTATGCAATGTTTAATAAAATTAAGTTGATCTGCATGTAATGACATATAGAGACTGTGAATACATGGAAGCCAAAAACAACAAATCAAGTTTCTTAATAATACATACACTAGGATCTGCTGAGAAACAAGCAAAGCTATACATATGCATGCTGATTTATGCAGGGACAAGTAAGAATGCACACGAAAAAGCCTGGAAGGAAACCCACCAAGCATCCACAGAAAGCAGTGTGACGGGGCGGGGGAGAAGATGAAGCCCAAGAGAACACAAGACACATATTTGTGTATTACTTATGCAATTAAATATATTTCTTCTAGCAAAGAAAAGCATAAGAGATGGAGGGCCAAGCCATGCAAGTTCTCCACAAAGAGCTCCCAAACTGAGAGCTCAGAGGGAGGCTAACTAGGAGGTAATGCCATCCTTCGCTCCCCTGGCCCTGCCCTAATCCAATTAGAAAGGCCCAAAGCACAAAGACTTCTGGTCGCAGAGCCAAGAAACCAGCTTCCCGGCGCAGAAACTCAACTTGAGCAAGTTGCAGAAAAGAAGTCAAAAGCAATGATGTGCAAGGCCTGATGGGCAGAGGCCTAAACTTAATGAAAGAGCTCTACATCCTTCAGCCCCCCGGGACCCTCCTGGCCACTGTCACCACACACCCACCGTCCTTTATCTCCTACAGAAACTAAACAGGAATCGGAACCCAATCAGCACCAGCCTCCAGGAACAAAACATTAGTGACTGCCAATGTCTGGGCTTCTTACATCATTGAAAGGAAAGGGCAAGTCACAAAAAGAACCGTATCGACTTATGTAAGACATGGCACAGAACAGAAACTGCTCAGAGGAGAACAGCAAATTCACCAATTGCTAGGATTAACTGAAACCTCCCCCAGTTGCAGACTGCCCCAAACCATGACATCAGGGAGGGGAGGCTCGAAATGCATCCAACTTCCTCTATTTATCAAGCTGGCTAAAAGCCAGGGTAATACCAGAGTGAGCAGGGGAGGGGGAAAGGGCAAACAAACTGTACAAGTGGTTTGGGTGGGAAGGAAATGATCTCTGTATGCAGTTCAAGCCCTATTCAGCGTCGAGTAAGCTCTCAGAGAGGAAAGCCACATCCAAAAATCAGGACTCCTGTGCTCGGAGACTGCTCAGAGGCCCCGGGTGCCAGCCACAGGGCCCAAGCATCCTGGGGATAATCAGCAAAACAGGCCAAGTACACAGGTAACAGCCAGCCAGCCCCAGGCTGTACCGCTGCCCTCTGGGGTAATATGCTACTGGTCCAAGGATCAATTAAAAAAAAAAAAAAAACCGCTGGTGACATACGCATCCTGAAAGACTCAGCACTTCATTTGAAACCTAATGATTAAATTAGTGGCCCGGGGCGCCTGGGTGGCACAGCGGTTAAGCGTCTGCCTTCGGCTCAGGGCATGATCCTGGCGTTATGGGATCGAGCCCCACATCAGGCTCCTCCGCTGGAAGCCTGCCTCTTCCTCTCCCACTCCCCCTGCTTGTGTTCCCTCTCTCGCTGGCTGTCTCTATCTCTGTCAAATAAATAAATAAAATCTTTAAAAAAAAAAAAATTAGTGGCCCAGACTGAGGGGCAAGAGTGGCTGACAGTTTCTGGAGTTGACACCAGCATGGAAGAAACGACCAGAGAACAAAAAGGCTGTGATAATTTGGGAACAAGGGCAGAAATAAGCAAAGAGAAGCTTCTCCACACTACTAGGAAAAGCAAATTGCACAGATAGAGATGATGGTGAAGATTAGGCTTGTGGGCATACACAGGAGAAGGTCAGGGATATGCAGGTTCCTGACTGTAGGGTAGTACGTATTACCATCAAGGAAAAAACAAGAGTGATTCTAGAACCTTCTGGTGGCCCCATTGCTGGTCAGACCCAACCTAGTAAGATTTTTACCTACACAGACTGGTGTGTTCAGTTCTGGATGCCACCATTCAAGAAGAGTTCAATTGTGACAAGGCTTTGGAAAACTCTAAAGATATATTCAGCAAACATTTACTGAATGCCTACTACATGCCAATAACGGGGCCACACTGTATGGTTGTGCAGGTTGCACCCTGCACAAGGGTGCCTGGCCAAGAGAATCAACAGAGCCTGAATCCAGAATGTCGAGTTTTCTGGAAGAGCCATATGAACCAGCTGTGGGCTCTGTCACAGGCACAGCAGGAGCTCTGAGGAAGGACAGTAAACCAGTGCAGGTAAATGGATCCAGGAGCGTTTCCCCAAAGAGGTAATAACAGTCATGCACAGTGCCCTTTACATGAAGAAATGGGAAAGAGCATTCCAGAGAAGAAATAACTTGAACCAAGACACAGAGCCAATGACTGGGATGGAGTGGGCAGGACCTGGAATCAGCTGGATGTTGCTGAAGCATGAAGAGAGAAGCAGAGGATGGCGAGAAGGGACCCGGGGAAGATGGAGAAGAAAAGCAACAGAACGGATTAAAAATATAATCTTAACAGGCTGGGGAAAAGTCACACTGCACGTCCACATGGAGGTTGTGGTGCATTATGAAAATGGCTGCTGAGTACACAAGGCACTCACAGAAAGAAAATGGCAGCTAGGTGTGCTCCAGCTCCACCACAGGCAGAGAGGATGTCGAAATGGTGGCTTAAACCATAGCCCAAGACGTAAGTTAATCAGGAGGAAGAATGTCCTGGTATTGATCATTGTTCTACTGTAGAAGTGACTATGAGAGCGCTTTTGGAATTGCTTTCTGAAACATCTAAAAAGATGACCTCATAGTCCCTGTGGTGAGGCTTCGTTCCAAGATGGAATAAACCCGGCCAGGAAAAGTAGCTGGTGGGCCTCTTGCAACCGTTAGCACCAGGCTATTTTTTTCTGCAGAACTGAGAGCTTTCTTTTCTCTCCTCCCCTCTCCCCATTGTTCTCTTGGGCTCTTCCCTTCTAGGGGCGTGACTCGTTTTATTGCGCCCCCCCCTTTATTGCGCTCCAGAGACGCTATGGGGTTTGGGGGGAATTCTTTGTGGTTTTTTGGTTTTGTTTTGGTGGGGTTTTTTAACAAATGGAAGGGCTGTGGCAACCCTGCATCAAGCAGGTCTATCAGTGCCATTTTTCCAACAGCATGCTCACTTTGTGTCTCTATGTCACATTTTGATAATTCTCACAATATTTCAAACTTCTTCATTATTATTGTATTTGTTATAGTGATCGGTGATCAGTGATCACAAGTTGCTGAAAGCTCCCGTGATGGTTAGCATTTTTTAGCAATAAAGTATTTTTGAATTAGGTATGTACATTGTTTTCTAAGACGTAACGCTATTGTGTACTTAATAGACTACGTTATAGTATAAACATAGCTTACATACGCGCAGGGAAACCAAAAACTTCATTTGACTTGCTTTGTTGTGGGGGTCTGGAACCAAACCCACAGTATCTCTGAAGTATACCTGTACTCTCTCTCCTTCATCCTACAGTTTTCCCTCTTTTCCTCCCCTCCCCTAACCTAGCTTGACACTTGCCAAATTATTCCAGGCCCTAGAATGTGGACGGTTACCTCTGTCCAGAGCTGGAGGAGCAACACTGAAGACCACGTGATGAGAGACCCACCTTGGAATGACTCCCTGATAACCAGACCCAACCCTCTGAGGGAGGTGCCCACAGCCCTCCACCAGACATGGTGGAATAAAGGTGTTTCAAAACAGGGCATGACTGCTTTAGCGTACAAATAATTACCACCTTAAAAGTAAACGCGTAAGCAGGGATATAGCAACTAATTCTTTCACAGAGCATTAGTTTACAGTTTCACAAGAAGAACACCTTTAATGCAAGGCTTACAGTAAGCTATATTCAGACGTAAAGCATCTTTCATTTCTTTGAAAACATTTCACCAGGAAAACTGAATTTAGGTAACTATCACAGCCTTAAATCAATCCCAATTGTCATACCTGATATTTTCTCTTAACTTCTCTTCCCACTGGGTAGTAACAAATGCTGGGCATTTTTCTCTACTTAAACTATGTTTTGATATTGTATTTTCAATAATGAAATAAAACACAATGAAAACATACATAAATGAGGATAAAAACCAAATACTTGTGCCTGTAGGGTGGCTTTCACCAAGCAACTAAGAAAACCACCACATCGATTTTCTCCTTTGTTAAGTTGTTATACGCTTGATACTATATTGGGGCTAGAAATAAAGTCTGGTGCATTAAAATCTTTGTTTCCAACTATATTTGCCACATGAGATGCACTAAACACTTAACTGTCCCTTAGTCCAATTTTGGGGAGTAAAAGACAAACTTTTGCCCATAAAGGTTTCATTGTTCCCACTGGAAATGAGTAAGAAGTTATATTATTATCCAGCCATATTTGACAGATAAAGTGTGGAAGATAGGAACCTGGTAATTTATTAATATCATTTTTTAATCCAACTTGATTGAGAGCCTCACACTCAAACTCTATGCTGTTGTCTCTCTGCCAACTGTGGCCACAAAAGAAATTGCTAGTCTTTCCCTTTGGTGGTAGATTGCAAAACTAGCCGTACATTCTTGCTATCCCAGTATGCTTGTCCATTTGCAAGGCGACTTCACAGGTTCTCCTATCAAAAGGTGGAGTCTATCTCTCCACCCCCTGAACGTGGGCTGGCCTTGCCACTTGCTATGCCCAATGGGAGATTAGCAAATGTGATAGAACCAAAAGCTTGGAAAGTGCTTGAGCATGGAAGTTTGCGCTGTATGGTGCTCTTGAAACCTTGAACCACCAGGTAAGCACATACACAAGCCTGAACTAGCGTGACAGATGGCGAAAGCACATGCCCAGTCACCGCCACCGTGCCAACCCCCAGGGACACTCATCAAGCTGACTGGCAGCTGATTGCAGGTGCATGAATGAGGCCCAACTGAGACTAGCAAGACCATCTAGTCGAGTCCAGGTCAACTGCAGACTCCAGAACGGAGAATTAATGAAATGGCTGTGGCTCTACTAAGCCGCTAAATTGGGGGGCGTTTTGTTATACAGGAAAAGCTAATTTATATACCTATTCTTTCTCCCTCTCCTTCCTCTTCATTCTTTCTCTCCCTTCTCTATCCTTCCTTCCTTTCGTTATTTCCCCCCACGCTTCTTGCTTTCTTCTTTTCCTAATACAGGTACTACAAAGTACCCATTTCGGACCCATTGGTACAAGCCACAGGCCTGGGCTAGTTCTAATTCACAACCTGCCCTTTTTTCTTGTAACTCATTCCTTTTGAAGCCTGCCGAGCCTACTCTGCAGACTTCGCAAGGTCTATGGCCCCACTCATAATGTGATTCAGCAAGATGTTTCTAGGGACCAGCAGGCCGTAAGGTAGACTCTTGGCAGAGTTTGCAGCCCATCTCTGAACATTTGCTGGTAATAATCTCCCTGGGGGAGGCATTTGTCACTGTGACCTGTTGAGTGGGCTACTGAGTGTTCTAGCCCCCCCCCACCAGAAGGGAAGTGTCATAGGAAAATGGACCTTTTGGGGTGCTTGGGTGGCTCAGTGTGTTAGGCATCCAACTCTTGGTTTCAGCTCAGGTCATGATCTCAGGGTCGTGGGATCAAGCCACACACTGGGCTCCACGGATCAGTGTGGAGTCTGCTTGTTCCTCCTCCTCCCCCTCTGCCCCTCCCCGCACGCTCTCTCTCTCTCTAATAAATATATAGATATCTTTAAGAAAAAAAGAAAGAAAATGGACCTTTCATGCCAGACACCCGAGGGTTAAAGGGCATAGCCCAAGACCCCTTCTCTCACATGGCTGCTCAGGCTAAGTAAGCAGAAAATATATTTATAACTACAGGAAACAAGGCATTGTGAGTGGTAAAATGCTGACATTTCCATTTGTTTACTACACGAATAAAAGACAATCAATGGGATCATCTTGCTAATGATATCAAACCACTCAGTACAACTCAGAAGTCAGAAGGTCATTTCTTAAAATGCTTTTCTTTCCTCTTCCATATTTATAGTGGGCACTTTATTCCCTTTCTAACTTATTTTTCCCCTGAATGATGTTTTTTCAGAATTTTAAAAGCTTACTTTTCCCTGCTGGTCTGGAACCTACCATTTGTTTGTGGTTACAACATTAATGTTTAGAAAGGTCAAATTAGATGTCAGGGTTGGATAAAATATTCCTGTGTGTGTGTGTGTTTGTGTGTGTGTGAGAGAGAGAGAGAGAGAGAGAGGTTTTATTTATTTATTTTTTTAAGGTTTTATTTATTTGACAGAGAGAGAGAGAGAGAGAGCAAGCATGACCAGGGGAGTGGAAGGCAGAAGGAAAGGGAAAAGCAGATTCCCCACTGAGCAGGAAACCCAATGCAGGATTCGATCCCAAGACCCTGCAATCATGACCTGAGCCGAAGGCAGCCGCTTAACCGACTGAGCCACCCAGGCACCCCTGAGAGAGATGTTTTAAATGGAACTCTCTCCCTTAGGATTCCCTGGAGTAGTTCTTTCCTTCTCTAGGTGAATGTGTCAATGTACTTCTAAACTGGGCACCAAAATGTCAGGCGGACAGAAATTTTAATGGTTTCCACCAACAAGTGTAAACTGCAAGTAGACCCTCTGGTAGAAGTTTTCTCAGTTTCTTAATGCTGCCCTTGGCAGAGCAGAAGACTGCTGCCTCAAACATCTTCCAGTATTTCCCTTCCTATGTTCTAGAACTGTCTATAGAGCCTCCCCATTGAGAATTATGTGTGCTCCTTCCCATCTGCTAATAGTAATAACCCCTTCCATTTGTACAGTGGTTTATGATAAGCAAGCTGCTTTTACAAACATTATCCCAACTGATCCACAGATGTTTTACAGAGTGGCTGCCAGGCAAATTCTACGCCCCATGCTAGGTAGTGGGGTTACACTGGAAAGCAAAGTTAAGTCCTGCCTTCAGGAAGCTTATTGTCTGGTAGGGGAAACATAGAAGTGATACCAAAATTTAACACCAAGAAATGCAAAACTGCAATTGTGGTAAATGCCACCAAGAAAAGCTTGTGGCCCTCTGAGTGAAGAAGGTGGGATTTGACCTAGGGGGTCAAGGTCCCTGTGGGGTCAAGCTTCCCTGCGGAAGTGATGCTAAGACCAGAAGGGTAAGTGGGAGGAGTCAACCCAGAAAAGAGGCAGGGAAAGACTATACAAAGTAGAAGCAGAGTGTGCAAAGGCACTGCGGCAGGAGAGAATATGACCCACGTGAGGAACTAAGACCATGTCAGAGGCCAGGACACAGAGGGCTGGGGGGGCACTCAGAGATGAGGCTGAAGGAGCAGGCTGACTCAGCTCATACGGGCTCTTGGTGGCCAAGGTGAGGATTCATGTCTTGTTCTCAGAGCAACGGAAAGGCACGTAAGGATTTTAAACTGAGGGTGATACGGTCACATTTTGACAAGATTGTTCTGGCTATTGAGTGGAAAATGGATTAGAGGGGGACAGAGCAGAGGTGGGGGTTCCAGTTTGGGATTTCTGCTCTCCATCTCAAACACCAAAGTAAGATGTATAATCAAGGAAATGGAAACTATAGATTTATGCCAAGCATACATACACACACACACAATGGAATTAAGAGATCGGAAAAGGAGGAAGATTCAAAATAATTATACAAATCAGTTTTCCCAGGGCTCAGCAAACTGCTTCTGTGAAGGGCCACATAGTAAATATCTCTAGCTTTGAAGGCTGTAGGATCTCTGAGGCAACTACGGGCCTCTGCCACTGCAGCAAGAAAACAGCGACAGACAAAATGTAAACCACCGGGCGTGGCTGTGTGCCACTGTGACTTTATTTTCAAACCCAAGGGGCTGGTGGGATCTGGCCCATGGGCAGTAGCTGGTCCAGCTCTATAGCAATGAGGAAGGGATGGTTGTACCTGAGAAGAGAGAGGCTTGTTTGAGGGTGGTGGTGGTGGTGGTGGTGGTGGTGAGACACAGACATATTTGAGAAGTATCTGGAAGGGAGCACTGATGGGCCTCACAACTCGATTGGCTATTAAGCGTGAGCCAGTGGAAGGCGCAGCCTCAATTTCAGTTGAGGCAAGAGAGGCTCAGAGGTAGGCAGCAGCCAAGTGTGGACTAGACCCCAGTTCCTCGGACTTCTGCACCCCTGGCCCAGCGTGCCTTCCCGCCACAACCACGGCCCCTCGGGTAGTCCCATCCACAGCTCCCTACCGGCCCCTGCAGTGCACCAGCATTTCACCACTGCTAGCTTCCAAGTGTACAGGATGCTTCCTCCAAGTGCTTTTGGTTTCTGTGGTCACAAACAATTTCTGCAGTGTTAACATCAGTTCCCGGCCTTCCCCTTCACATCAGTCCCTGTGAGGCAACTTGCAAATGAGTCAGGTATCAACAACAACAAAAAACAGCACAGTAGACAGCCAAGGCCTAACTGGGGGCAGGGGCACAGAATGAGAAAACCAGAGTGGGTAGAATTAACCAGAAACCAGCCCTAAAAAGATGAGCTTAGGGGCACCTGGATGGCTCAGTCGCTGAAGCATCCAATTCTTGGTTTCGGCTCAGGTCATGATCTCAGGGTCCTGAGATCAAGCCCCTCACTGGGCTCCACACTCAGTGGGATGTCTGCTTCCCCTCTCTCTCTGCCCCTCCCCCCCACTCATACACTCTCTCTCTCTCTTTCAAATAAATAAATAAATCTTAAAAAAAAAATGAGCTTACAGTCAAGTGTCTGGTGAGGAGGAGTAGGGGCAAAGGCAGGAGGAGGAAGGGCAAGCCCAAATGTGAGGGGCAGATTTGAGAACCAACACTTCCTAATGCCAGCAGGGAAGGCACATAGACTGATGTGGGAAGAGCAAGAAACCAATTCTGGAGCTCTGAGTGGTAGGTACACAGGCCCTTCTTTTCTGCTCTTGCCTTCCAGCCTTGCCCCCCTTACCCCTAGCATCTTAAAATTCTGTCCTTGTACCTGTCCTCAGGGGTTACACAAACCCAGGAGGTCTCTGGAGAGGTAGAGAAAGAATTTCACACTGGGCTTGTGTCTTGGAATCTCTAGTAATATTTTTATTTAGAGACCCTACTTGTTCCATGGAGGCTAAGAGGTAATTAACAACCAAGACCACAGATGACAAAATGGCATTCTGTATGCCCCACTCCCCACAAAGAAAAGCAGCTTCAAGGAGAATATATAAATCAGAGAAGGAGACCGGTGCTTGTGTGGCTCAATTGGTTGGGCATCCAACTCCTGATTTCAGCTTGGGTGGTGATCTCAGGGTCATGATCTAAGAATCCTGGGATCAAGCCTTGTGTTGGGCTCCATGCTCGGTGCAGAGTCTGTTTGTCCCTCTCCCTCCCTCCGTTTGTTCTCTCTCTTCTTCTCTCTTGCTCTCTCTCTCTCTCTCCCGCTCTCTCTCAAATAAATAAATAATATCTTAAAAAAAAAAAATCAGAGAAGGAGGTCAACCAAGGAGAGGAACTAGAAAACAGGTAACTAGGTCCTAAGGCCTTCTTATTTGTATCGTCAAACCGCAAATGTGGCTTTTTGGTGCCTAGATAGGAGAAAGATATCAATCATATTCCATTCTGAACTCTTATCCATGAAGAGAGGAAAACAAAAGAATCCTTCAAGGTTGGGGCTCTTGGCTAGCTCAGTCAATAGAGTGCGCGACTCTTGATTTCAGGGTTGTGAGTTCAAGCCCTAGGATTGGTGTGGAAATTATTTAAAAATAAAATATTTTTTAAAAAATCCTTCGAGGAAGCAGTTTCTCCTAAGCTAGTTCTTAACAGAGCCCATTTAGGGGCGATACTCGGTCTCTCCACTTCTTTCTTCCAGCCTCTCTTGAATGGATTTCAGTCAGGTTTCTGGGCTGCTCCTATCAAGGTCACCCATGACTTCCACCTTGCCAAACCCAGCTGTCACTTCTCAGTCCTCCACTTGTCCTTTCAGCAGCCTTGAACGGCTGATCACATCATCTGCAGTTAGTTGTGGCTTCCAATTAAGACTCTTCAAAATGGAGGCTAGTCTGTGTTTGCACAGGAAAAGGATAGAAAGACATGTGCTGTGAAGGGAAGAAACATCTCCAGTCATCTCTTCCACATGGATGCATGGTATCATACCACATGCTCATAGTCATAAGAACACTACTGTGAGTAAGAAATGATGTCCTGTATCAGACGGACTGAAGATGACGGTAACCTGGAAGGCCCGTGAAAGCTTGCCTAGATTAGGACTCCTCTCTTACCCTAAAAGTTCTTAGTTTTTAACTGCCGTCTAAAAGACCATTTCTCAGGGATTCTTTTTTGTAAGGCCTTGCAACCGATTACAGAACACAAATTTCAACTACTACGGTCACTAATAGGTAAGTGCGACTTACCTGATCAGGTCAGCTTCAATGGTGAGTAGGGATACCGCAGGCGCGGATGATTAGGGAGGGCCCAGTGGGGTCAGGCAAGGACAACAAAGAGAATTGAAATGGGAACCTGCTGTTGACTTGGAGAGGGCGAAAGGAGAGGGATGGGGAAGAGATTCCCAAGGAGGGGCTTTGCCTATAGTATAGGTCTGCTCAGCTGCTCCTTAGAAACTGGAAGTCAATGCCATTGCAAGCAGCTCTCAACCGTCCAGGAAAATCTCCCATTTGAGACTGGCCTTCTCATTTTATTTTGTTTCCTCCCTCATCAGGATGTTCTCTCAAAGCATCAACACTACCTTTTGCTCGTGGTGCCTTCAAATGACTGCTTGGCTCCTCCGGAAGTGGAGTTATTTTTGCAGACTGGATGGTGTAAGATAGGGTGGAAGCCTGCGATGGTGGAAACTCCTCTCTCACCGGCGAACTTGGCTGTGGCACCAAGCCCTGGCCTCGCACCAGAGCAGGCCATCCATTTTCTTCTTCTTTTTTTAGTACTCTCCTCTTTGACCTACGCAGTGCTGTGATTTGTCAGTGTGTTTTTCCGGAAGAGCTGGCAAACAACTTGACAGGTTCAATGGTTTTCACTGACAGCCCCAGTGGAGTCCTCTGAAGACTGCAAAACTGGACACACAAACAGCCCATAAAAATCCTACCTCCCACAAGCGTCTGAACACTGCCTTTTCCCAAATGACCCTCCAGCACTGATGCCACATGGGTGGCTTCACAGTATTTTTTTTTAATGATTTTTCCAAAACTGAAGTATTCCAAGCGATGTGGGAGTATTATTTTTTCCCTTTGCAGTATGAGTCTAAACTCCCCAGATATTTTGGGGAAATGGGAGCATAACTCATGAATGAAGCAACTCTCAAAGCTAATCACCTGCCACCAGACAGACCCCAAAGTCTCCATGAACTGTGAGATGCACTAAGCCTGCCGGTTAAAAGGTCTGTAAGTCACTTTAATACACTGCAGGGAAAGTAGCATGGTAACAGATGTGCCACCTAGTTTGACCTTGAACTCTTATGAGGGGTCAGCAGACTTGACTGCAGAAAGGCCACTCTCCAAAGGTAGAGACTCCAAGTCCTTCTGCCATCCAGACGTTGACCAATAATCCACGCTTTGCTAGTCAGCGTATAGAATGCCAAAAACCTTGTACTGGTAAAAGCAGTGACTCAACAAGAGTGGTCAATAGGATGTGGAGGAAAAAAGCAAACATTATTTCTCTCATCTGAAGTCTAACAGTCCCATAGGTTAGTCTCGGGGATGGATGGAAAATTTTACAGTAAAAAAAGTTCAGGGTTAATATGAAACGGAATATTTCAGACAGTCTCCCAGGTTCTTCTTGGAAAGGGTCAGGTTGAAAGGAAATGGACCAAACTGGCAAAGTCAGGTTAGAGCTAGTGGGCTTTGTCAGGAACATTCACTAACTTGCTAACTCCCTGTAAATTGTCAAGAAATATTAACCATAGAGAAGATAGGTCACCATGCCCACTCATGAAGTAAATGGCAGTCGTTTCAAGGGACATGAGCCCCTGCCTTTGAATTCTGGCCGTGCCACTTGCTGCCCCTAAAACCTTGGGCAAGTGTTAAGTCAGTCTCTCTGTGCACTTCAGTTTCTTCATCTGTAAAATGGAGAGAATATCAGTAGTGCCCTTCTCACACGTGTTGGGACACATAAATGTGTAAACACATATAAAACACCTAGGGGGTACCTGGGTGAGCATCCGGTTCCTGGTTTCAGCTCAGGTTGTGATCTTGGGGTCGTGAGATCAAGCCCTGAGTTTGCTTAAGATTCTCTCTCCCTCTCCCTCTGCCCCTCCCACTCGTGTGCTCGCTCGCTCTCTCAGATGAGTAAATAAATCTTAAACACACACACACACACACACACACCTAAAACAACCCCTGGCACATAACAAATGCTCAAAGAAGAATAGGCACCAGTATTATAGTTAGAAATATAGATTGAAAGGGACGCCTGGGTGCTGCAATCAGTTGAGCATCCAACTCTTGGTTTTGGCTCAGGTCATGATCACTCAGGTCATGATCTCAAGATGGTGGGATCAAGCACATCAGACTCCGTGCTCAGCGGGAGTCTGCTTGAGGACTTCCTTCCTCTCCCTCTGCTCTTCCCCCTGCTTGCACATTCTCTCTCTCTCTCTCTCTCTCTCTCTCTCTCAAATAAATAAATAAATAAATCTTTTAAAAAAATAAAATAAAATGGACCCCTGAGTGGCTCAGTCTGTTAAGCATCTGCCTTTGGCTCAGTTCCTGATCTCGGGGTACTGGGATCGAGCCCGGAGTCAGGCTCCCTGCTCAGCGGGGAGTCTGCTTATCCCTCTCCCTCTGTTCCTCCCCCACCCCACTGCTCATTCTCTCTCTCTCTCTCTCTCTAATAAATAAATAAAATATTCCCCAAAAAAAGAAATACAGATTGAAAAATAACATTTGATATGAAAATGATCCTGCCTGAATAAAGATGCAGTATGCTCATGCAAGTAAAAACGTGTACAATATATCCAAATACCGGCTGTTAAAACTCACGTTCAGAAGTATTATAAACTGCCTTTAGTTGTTCTATAGAAATAATGCCAAATTATTGACAAAACTGAGAAAGCATTTTCACATACAGGATATCGCAGAAAAAAAGGGAGGCACAGGGAGACATCAAGATGCTTTTACTGAGTCATGATACGAATGGCCAATATTTAATGTCAGCCTATCGTAAGTCGCAGGACGCAGTGTTCACAGATATGTAACACCTCTCTACCTCGGATTCCTTACCCATAAAACAGGGATCATCAGTGTATTTGTGTCTTGAAGTCCTCGTGTGCAAGAGTAGGTAAGACAGGAAAAGAGCACCGCGTAGAGCCTGGCTCCCAGCACATGCGCAAGAGTATTAGCTCCCCGTGCTTGCACCAGCTTGAGAGGCTGCGCTGTGTCTGCACCTCGCTAACTGCATCCCACGCCTGGGCTCTGGGGGAAACTGAATGTGCTTCTCCAGAAGAGACCGTGTCCGCGGTGGGCCCACTGCCCTGTCCGCAATCCTTCCTCCCAGGCCGTCCCACCCTGTCCAGCCGCTCTTCTGCCTCGCTTCCCTGTGCTCCGCTCGTCATCCCCAAACCCTCACAGTCGCCCCAGGAACGTAGCCAATGTCCGCTCCCGATGCCTGAGTGTCAAGGCCTACTGAGCCTCCCGGCTCCAAGGGCACGGAGTCATTGGCTGAAGGCATTCGGAGACTAGCAGAGAAGTGTATTTGAGGGGCCAGGGCCCCTTTGAGGGGTTCATTCTCTCGCAGCCCGCGGGATCGTCCCCACCCTGAGGCCGGTGGAGGACCGCGTCACGCACGGAGGGCGACGTGCGCTCCCCTGCTCAGGAGCCTTCCCATTCAACAAATATTTAGTCAGTAAATACCACATGCCAGGCACTCCATGACGCACTAGGAACACACCAGTGAGCAAGACAGATACAGCCGTGCCCTTCTGGAACTTACATGCCGTGGGGCACTCAAACAAATAAAAATGGAAATGGACAAATATATGAAACAATGACAGGTTTTAAAGAGCACTGTGAACCAACACAGGAGATGAATCACATTCTTAGAGGAGATGGTGACACCAACAGAATGTGTAACTTGCTCCATATTATAAAGAAAGTCAGGGTGCCTGGGCCGCTCAGTTAAGTGTCTGCCTTCGGCTCAGGCCCTGATCCCAGGGTTCTGGGATGGAGTCCTGCCTCAGCCTCCCTGCTCAGCGGGGAGTCCGCTTCTCTGCCTCTCCCCTGGCTCCTGCTAGCTCGCGCTCTCTCTCTCTCTCAAATAAATAAATAAAATCTTTAAAAACAAAGTCAGCAAAGAGACTAAGTCACCGCATGATCATTTCTATTAAGATGCTCGTGTTAGCAGCAGTCAGGCAACGCTTTGCCAACATGCCAGGAAACCCTAACTCCAAGTGAGGGAACATTCCTTTTCACTCAGCTGCTCCTCCATCTTTTTTCTTTACTTCTACAGCTGGGACTAAACGAGAGCAGGGATTTAATACTTTCTCTCAGACCAGTTTCAGATGAAAATATCAAGGAGAAAAGTTAATCTTAAAGGGATTAAATTTGTAACACTGTAAATCTTCATCTGTTTATGAGCTGCTTAGCTAAAGTTATAGGAGGAGAAAATGTACTCCCTCTAGAGCTGGTGTAAACTTGCTTTCTTAGTACACCTTAAAATGCCAACTCTAGGGGTAAGGGTAGGACTCGGGCTGGATTATATTTGTTTCATTGAGGTTTTCTGGAATTCCTAAAATTTTAACAACAAAGAAAACAGGAAAATAAATTTTCTTACAGGCATAGTGTAGTTCGGGGTGGGGGTGGTTCTATCCTAGTAACAGCAAAACAAAACTACACTAAAAATATTATTAGCTGCTCAATTAAATCTATAGGTTATTTGTAATAAGCATCATGTAGAAAATCAAAACAGGGAAGTGGATACAAAGTGCGTGTGGAAGGGGAAGACAGCTTTTGAGAGGTGGCCTGCGAAAGATGCCTGGAGGCCCGCTGGGGGCTGAGGGCCGCAGGCAGAATTTGCTGGCCCCTGGAGGAAGGCTCCCGGGATGGCCCATTTCCCCAGACAGGCAGCATTACTTCTGATCCGGAACAGCCTGGACCTAATGGAACCAACCGACTCAGAGGAAAATGAAGTGATGGGTTGGCATGGCACTGAGATACGACAGCCAAAGTCTAGTAAATGCAGGATCCTAAGTGCTTTATTTGTACTAACTCGGTCTCTGCAACATTCCTAGTTAGGGCACATACATAATTTAATGTCCAGACTGGGGTACTGAAGAGCAAAAGGAGAGGCTACTAATTAATGCAGAGAAAACAGGCATAAATCAGGGCTACCTCAAGCAAACCGGGAGATATCACCACCCCACCGAAAAGGCACACTGTTCTGTTTTATAGAAAAGGAAACTGAAGCAGCACGGAGAGGTTAAACAACTTGCCTGAGGGGCGCCTGGGTGGCTCAGTTGGTTAAGTGTCTGCCTTCGGCTCAGGTCATGTTCCAGGACCCGGAGATTGAGTTCCTCTGTCAAATAAATAAATAAAATCTAAAAAAATTTTAATAAATAACTGCCTGAGGCCACAGAGGTAAGCTAGCTGTACAGTGAGGATTTGAATCTGGATGAACAATCTTCAGAGCCCCCACTCTTCATGCCTGTTCGGAATCGCCTTTCTGTGTTTTGTAAGCTAGGAAGCTCCTGGTGCTAAAAACCTAGGTTGTGTTTATCATCAGGAGTAGGAAATTAAGCTGGAAAAAGCACCAGCTTTTAGAGTGAAACGCTACCACTTGACAAGGTCTGCAGCCCTAGACAACCACAGTAACCTCCCCAAGCACCAGTCACCTGTAAAACAAAGCTAGTGAGACCCACCTCGCAACACCACTCACTGCAACGCTCAGATGCAGTGTTTGTGAAAATGTTTGGAAGCTGGAAAGCACAACATGGACAGTAATTCCAAAAAGTTATACTACATAAAACTCTGCATTTTCTCTGCAAGGGGCCAGATAGTAAATATTTTCTGTAAAAGGCCAAATAGTAAATATTTTCAGCTTTGCAGTCCATATGGTCTCTGCTGCAACTACTGGACTCTACCGGTGTAGCATGAGAGCCGTCACAGACAATCCGTAAATGAACAGGTGCGGCTGGTGCCAATAAAACTTTATTTACAGGGGCGCCTGGGTGGCTCAGTGGTTAAGTGTCTGCCTTCGGCTCAGGGCGTGATCCCGGCATTCTGGGATCGAGCCCCACATCAGGCTCCTCCACTGGGAGCCTGCTTCTTCCTCTCCCACTCCCCCTGCTTGTGTTCCCTCTCTCACTGGCTCTCTCTCTCTCTGCCAAAAAAAAAATAAATAAAATCTTTAAAAAAACAAACAAACTTTATTTACAGAAACAGGTAGAGGGCCACAGGCCATTATAATTAGCCAACCCCTGATCTAGAGAAATGCTATTTAAAATTGCAATCCCTTAATGCTCCCTGTGCCTCTTTTCTGATTCATTTTTCTCCCCTATCTAACATAATGTCTATTTTGCTTATTTATTATCTGCTTCCCCCACTAGAATTTAAGGTTTGTTGAAGGCAGAGGTTCTGTTTGGTTCACTGTCGAGTCCCCAGGGCCTGGCACATAGTGGGAACTTTATCAGTATTTGTTGAAAGATGCATGGATGAAGGAATGGAGCGATTTTGAAGAAGTTGGACACATTATTGGGGGAAAAGGGCAAATCCACGGCAAGTAAAAAAAGGAAACAGAAAAGGAATATCTGAAAGCCTAGGGGAGGAAAAACCACTGCAAATGAACTCAAACTCAAGTTTGCCATTCCTTGTGGGCAAAGGGAAATAGGATTACGGTTTCTGAGAAAGTTCCACCACTTCACTTTTTGTCATGCTAATTGCTTCTCCCGACTTTACACCATTTTGACTTATAAAAGGTTTCACAGGGATGCTGTACTTTTGGATAGCATGGTAAACCTGTATTTCCAAAACCAATTTTGTGGGTTGTGAACATTTGGAAGAACTGAAGCCTTATAAAAGGATCTCCAAAATAACTGGTTAAAATCTAAATGAATTACTGGCCTGATTTAGGTTAAGAGAATAGCTTGAGGTTTGCTGCAGCACAACTAATGTGCGTGAGTGTGTGTGTGGGTTTAAGCCCTCCTCTTCCCCAACCCTGGCAAATGCAGGTCAGTTGTTCACTGGGAGTCGTCTGGGGAGCAGTAAGGAATCGCTTCAGCGGACTGTGCAGGGAAACACATACATCTGTCCCTAGTTTGGCTCAGGTCTTGGCAAGTTGTATTGTCATTTGTTCTTGTTCTTCATAGTTCAATTGAAGCTCATGGTTAAAGTTAACAGCAAAATACTGCTTCACTGAATAGGCCCATTTCTACAGAGAGGATTCGTCGCATAAGGTGCTTCACGTCTGTATTTCGAAGCAAGCTCTATCATAGCACATCGAACGCGCTACCCGATGTCCGAGGTTCGCTGTAAGAAAATGCTACTTCACGGCTACAAAGGCAAGTGTGCGTGTCTAATGCACAGCTCACAACCTAAACAATATTCATCTTCCCAGACACACTGCTTAGCAAAAGTTTGGCTTGGCATAGAGTAAACAACCCTGGCAAGATGCTTCTAAAGAATTCTGCCGCTGATCCTCTATTCTGGTGTACTCTGCAAGCCAACAGGGAATCTGAAGAACTCTGTTGTTAGGCTCATGAGTAATCACTTCACTGTGTCCTTAACTTCTTGAAGAAATAAATTTCCACTTACTGATTGATTTAATATGGTAACTGTGAAAAGAGCTGGACCCAGAGTCAAAAGACTTGGCTGAAGGACTGAAGGAATAAAGGAATGAAGGAAAAGGAATAGAAAGAAAAGGAAAAGAAGATGAAAATGAGAAAAGGAAAAAATGAAGAAGGAAAAGAACAAGGAATGAAGTTCTGATTCATGACAGGGAGGACCCTTGAAAACATGATGCGAAGCAAAAGAAGCCAGACACAGAAGGCCATACACTCCATGACTCCATTTATATGAAATGCCCAGAATAGGCAAATCCTTAGAGACAGAAAGTAGATGAGTGGTTGCCAGGGGCTGGGGGGGAGGAGGGAAGTGGAGAGTGACTGCTAATGAGTCAGGGCTTCTCTTTAAGGTAATGAA
Source organism: Ailuropoda melanoleuca (assembly GCF_002007445.2). Taxonomy (NCBI): domain Eukaryota; kingdom Metazoa; phylum Chordata; class Mammalia; order Carnivora; family Ursidae; genus Ailuropoda; species Ailuropoda melanoleuca. The sequence continues at coordinate 15,644,131 of NC_048238.1, forward strand.
AATGTTCTGGAATTAGATGGTGATGATAGTTACACAGCCTCGTGAATACACTAAAAAAACATTGAATTGTGGGCGCCTGGCTGGCTCAATCGTTAGAGCATGTGACTCTTGATCTCGGAGTCCTGAGTTCGAGCCCCACGTTGGGTATAGAGATCGCTTAAATAAATAAAACTTTAAAAAACACACTGAATTGTACACTTTTAAAAGGGTGAACTTTATGGTGTGTGAATTATTTCTCAACCGAAAAAGGGGAGACAAAAAGAAAAAGTTAAAAAAGGGGCGCCTGGTTGGCTCAGTGGTTAAGCATCTGCCTTCAGCTCAGGGCGTGATCCCGGGGTTCTGGGATCGAGCCCCACATCAGGCTCCTCCGCTATGAGCCTGCTTCTTCCTCTCCCACTCCCCCTGCTTGTGTTCCCTCTCTCACTGGCTGTCTCTATCTCTGTCAAATGAATAAATAAAAATCTTTAAAAAAAAAAAAAGTTTAAAAAAAAAAAAAAGACCTGGCTCTGCTATTGACAACCTTTGTGAGCTATGGGCAAGGCATTTAATTTCTGCAATACGTTTCCTCATATGAGAAATGGGGGTAATATTAACCTACCTCCCAAGTGGTTGCAAGGTGCAGATGAGAGTATCCATGTCAAAGTAATTTCGGGAAAAACTGTATAATGCCACAGGGGCGCCTGGCTGGCTCACTCAGAAGGGTGTGTGACTCTTGATCTTGGGGTTGTGAGTTTGAGCCCCAACTTGGGTGTGCAGCTGACTTAAAAATAAAATCTTTAAAAAAAATGTATAATGCTACCAATTCAAGACAGTTTCACTTAAATCTTAATGAGGTTCTTCAGGGAACTTTATGGTGATTCTAACGTATATATGTAAAAGCACGGCCAAGACAACATAACAAAGAACAAGAAGGGAAGGCTTCACCTACCAGACGCCACGACTCATTAGAAAGCTGTAGCAATCAAGGTAGTGTAGTATTCTCACACAATTAGACAAATACAGCGGGAAGGCAAATTTCAGCGAACCCAGAAGCAGATTCACACATATGAGGACACTTGGTGGAGCAAAGGAAGTGTAAGGGTAAAAGCAGCTCAGGAGGGCAAGGATCTTGGGACAACTGGTTTTCCAAATGGAAAAACAATCCAGATTCCTCCCTCAATTCCAATTAGACAAAGTAGTTCAAAAGTCAACATTTAAAACTTTGAGTAGACAATACAGAAGAATATTTTTAGATCTTCAGGATAGGAACACAAAAAGAACAAGTTATAAAAGAAAAAAAAAGCAGAAACTACATTAAAAGTAAGAACTTCATCAGAACACACCATAAAAAGTGACAAAAGAAGCCACAGACTGGGGGTCAGTGTCTATAACACATATCACAAAAAATTAGTTTCCAGAATATATAAAGAACATCTATAAATCAATACAAAAAAATACTAACAACCTGATAGAAAATAGGCAAAAACCTGGAACTAGAATTTCACAAAGATGAAACTGAAATAGCCAGTGAACACTGGTACTCAAGAAATGCAAATCAAGGGTTGCCTGGGTGGCTCAGTCGGCCTTCAGCTCAGGTCATGATCCCAAAGTTCTGGGATCGAGCACCATATCAGGCTCCCTCTCCCTCTGTTGCTCCCCCTGCTTGTTCTCCCTCTCTCTCTCTCTTCTGTCAAATAAATAAATAAAATATTTGAAAAATAAAAAAGAAATGCAAATCAAAACCAAAAGACATACAATATCGTACCTACCATCTTAGCAATATTCAAAAGTCTATGCTAAGTGTTGGCAAGGATTCTGTGGCTTAGGAAAGTAATCTGACAATGTCTAGTACAGTTGAAGAGGCATATATCCTACCATCCAGCTCTTCCACTTCTAAATATAATCCTTAGAGAAATATTCATGTATCAATACAAGGAAATATGCTCAAGGCTGTTCATAGTAGCTTCATTTTTAATAACAAAATCTGAAAAAGGGGTGCCTGGATGACTCAGTCCTTAAGCGTCTGCCTTGGGCTCATGCGTTTGCCTTGGGCTCAGGTCATGATCCCAGCATTCTGGGATCGAGCCCGCACTGGGGCTCCCTGCTCAGCGGGAAGCCTGCTTCTTCCTCTCCCACCACCCCCCCCCCCCCCCCCGCGGTGTTCTTCNTCCCTCTCTCGCTGCCCCTCTCTCTGTCAAATAAATAAAATCTTTAAAAAAAAAAAATCTGAAACAACTTAAATGACCATCAATAGAAGAATGTATAAATACATATTCGCATAATGGAATACCACAGAGCAGAGAAACAGTAATGACCTAGAGCTACATGTAACAACGAGGACATATCTCACAAAGCATGTTGTTTGAAAATGAAAATTGCATAAGAATGGGACAGTAAGCAGTAAGAAGACACCACTCATATAAAGTTTAAAAAGCACGCAAGTAGCATTCTCTTTTGCTTAGGGAAGTATACATATGTAGGATAAGTGTGAGGAAATATATGAGAAGATAAACACCAATTTCAGGATCGTGCTTACCTCTGTGCACTTTTTTAAAGCTAATGTATGGCCAGGGTTGAGGACCTCCTGATGACACCAATGATGGAGCAGGTCCAAAGCAGACGGTATTCTAGGCACTTTCTTCAGCAGAACTGAACCAGCACTGACCTACCCTCAGTGAGTCCCCGTAGGAGCAAAGGCCACATAGGGGTCACAGCCGTGTGCCTGATTGATATACACAGTGTTCTGATGACCCGAGCCAATTTCCCATAAGCACCTGACCCCAGCAATAACCCACAAGGAGGGCTCACGCCACCTCAGGCAGCGTTTTGATTCTAGCAGGGGAGGAAGCTGCAGTATCAAAGTGGAAATACCCTGGTTAATAACGGATTACCATTTAGTAACAAACAGTAACGAAGACCATCAAAATCACAGTTAATATGAAAATCATCCCATACATATTTTAATCTTCAATAACTCAAAAAGTACTTTAGATTCCAGGAGCACATAAGAGGCCTTACAAAAACATCTATTGTCATTATACATAATTTTCTGGCTAAACAGAACGTCCATGTTGATAGAAGGCTGGATAAACCAATAACAAGTTGTACTTCCACCTCTCCCTTCGCACAGAGTCAATAGGACTCCTTCTTTAAAAGGTAGTGTTATGGGGCGCCTGGGTGGCTCAGTCGTTAAGCATCTGCCTTCTGCTCAGGTCATGATCCTGGGGTCCTGGGATGGAGCCCCGCATTGGGCTCCCTGCTCCGCTGGGAGCCTGCTTCTTCCTCTCCCACTCCCCCTGCTTGTGTTCCCTCTCTCACTGGCTGTCTCTCTGTCAAATAAATAAATAAAATCTTTTTAAAATACATTAATTAATTAATTAATTAAAAAATAAAAGTGTCTTTCAGGGCACCTGGATGACTCAGTCGGTTAGGCAACAGACTCTTGATTTCAGCTCAGGTCATGATCTCAGGGTTGTGAGGATGAGCCCCACATTAAGACCCAAATCCAGCTCCACACTGGGGGTGGAGCCTGCTTAACCTTCTCTCTCTCTCTCTCTCTCTCTCCCCCTCTCCCTCTGCTTCTCCCCACCCCCCCACACACATTCTCTCTAATTAAAAAATAATAATAAATAAATAAATAAAAGGCAGTGTCTTTCAAATCACTCACACACCCAAGAAAGCAGAGCCAAATACTCTATTTTCTTGTTTTAAGGGTTATTTTACATGAACTGATAAGAAAATAGTTCTGAGGACTTGAACAGGCCTTAGCAAAATAAAGGGACAGACAATGCTTGGAGAAAACCAACTTTGTTTTTAGTACCCTTTCTGTCCTCTCGGTGGGACCCATTCCCAGCCTGTAGGTATCCAGTGACCTCATACTTTTTGAACCCCTACCTGCTCTTAGAAGACCTCATATCAAGGAGCATAAATCAAATTCTATGTCCATTTACATTTTAACAATTCTTTAAACCAAAGAAAGACTCTCGAATTGTGGAATTTCAGGATTCTTTTAGATGAATAGGAAATGCTGGGGTGGGGGGGGAGATGGGCACAGTTATTGCTACAGGCTGGACTACGTTCCCTCAAAATTCTTATGTTGAAGCCCTAATCCCCCGTGTGACTGTATCTGGAGATAGGGTCTTTAGGAGATAATTAGGCTAAATGAAGTCATAAGGGTGGGGCCCTAATCCAATTGGACCGTGACTTTGTAAGAGAAAGACCTCTCTCTCAAACTCCATACCCCACCACCACCACCATTTGAGGATAATGCAAGAAGGTAGCAGTCTGCGAGCCAGGAGGAGAGCCTGAAGTCACAGGGAAGCAGTTGCCTAGCCATCCATCCTTGATGTTTTTACGGATGTTTACGTTAAAGCTAGCCCTACTGGGGCGCCTGGGTGGCTCAATCAGTTAGGCATCTGCTTTTGGCTCAGGTCAGGATCCCAGAGGCCTGAGATCAAGCCCTGCGTCGGGGTCCCTGCTCATGGGGAGCCTGCTTCTCCTTCTCCTCCCCCTGGTTCATGCTCTCTCTCACTCTCTCTCTCTCAAATAAATAAACAAAATCATATATGAATGAATGCATGAATAAAGTTAGCCCTGCTGATGTAGCATGTACCCTTAAAATATCAAATCTAAAGAACCAAGGGAACCCCCAGAGGTCCAAGCAAAAACATGGACGTTCCCTGGTTGGCAGCACACCCTGGCAGAGGTGCAGCAAGATTGGGAGAAATCCAGTCCAGATTCAGATTGGCAGGTCAGGCTACCCTCCTGAACATGCCTGCATGTCGTGAGTTCCCACCATGCAAGGAACCACAGAAAGGAAGATTCTGCCTAGAAGGTCTCGAGGGGAAAAGGCTGGGTCATAGCACACTTGTGAACATACAGAAGGACTAAGAACCCCAATGTGCGTGCAGGAAGTCCTTAAATGTACTTAGAGGCTTGAATTATGCCAAGGTTCAGGCCCACATCCAGTCTGGGGAAGGTGGCAGGAGGAGGCAGCCGTCCACCTGAAGAGGTAGCTAGGAGGAGCACTGATCCTTGATTCAAAGCTTGGGAAACAGGCGTGGGTACATCCTTGAAATTTAACGTCAGGGGCCTTCACGGTAAAAGGAATGTCCAAGAAAAAGCTTCTTGTCCTAAGGGGCTGGACAGAGAGCCCACAATAAAGAACCGCAGGGAGAGGAGTATGGAGGAGGATGCAGCCAGGGTGAGGATTGTGGGGGCCACAAGATGTGGTCAAGCACTCTGAGGCAGAATTCAGACAAACACCCCACTGGGCGAGGGTCAGAAAGAACAGAATCAGCTCTGCTGAGGAGCCCAGAATATCACCTCTGCTGACATGATCCCCAAACAGCCCAGAAACACAGAAGCATTCTCTTCATGTTTGGGCACATTTCCAGCCATCGAAATGGTTAGTGTCATGCCAACAAATTAACTAGACACTGATGAAACCCCCTCGAACAAACCCCGCGGGGCTCCCATGCTGCTTTCTTGTAATGGAGTTTTATTAAAACAAACTAAAGTACTTCCTGACTGCTGGCCTCGAAGCACCTTGCCATAGCGCGTCCAGAAGGTGGCTGCAGAAGGATTCGAGAGCAGGTAGTTAGTTGACTTAGGATGTGATCCCAGTGAACAGGACAATGGGAAAGTGAGACGGCAGCAGGAAGGCAGCTAATACAGGTGCATTACCTAGCCAGTTAGCACGGGGGGGGGGGGGGGGGGGNGGGGGCAGTGTAGACTGCCCATCTGTCTCAGCCACCCCTCTTTGCGGGCACAGGAGCTGGACTATTTATCTACCAACCGTCAGCAGGCATTGGTTGAGGGCTGCTCCCGGGGTCGGGTGCGGAGTGTTCATTCCCTGGCACTCGCCACCTGCCCCCTGGGCAAGCAGAGCGGGCTCCGGTCAGCTGCTGGCTGGAAGGGGGATGCTGTGTACTGAAGCAGGCGGGGCCGGGGATGTCGAGATGGACACCCAGTCTCTCTGGACTGAATGGGGAAGGATGAAGTGTTGAAGCCCAGAGAGACGAGGTTAGTTTCATGCCCGCCCTGCCTCAAGCCTCTCTTCAGGTCAGTAGCGGGGGGGGGGGGGGGGGGGGGGGGGGGGGTCAGTAGCTGGGGGAGTGTGTGTGTGTTGGTTTGGCATGCGTTTGAGTTCAGTGGTTTTTCTTCAAGTGTTTGGAATGTTTGAGAAGAGACTAGCTGAGGGAGGTTAAAAGGAGTTTCTACTTGAGGATAAAAGAAACATTTAAAGAGCACGGGCTTTGTCTGCCGCTCCGCCCGCGGATTGCACGGAGCTGGTTCACCTGGGCAGGGCTGTTTATCATCCGTAAACGGGCAATGGACAAAGCTTCCACATAACCCCCAACTGTGCCCCAAAGCCTCGCTATTCAAAGTGTGGTCCCTCGAAATCTCCAGCCCCACCCCCAAAGCTATAGAATCCGCATCTGCATTTTAACAAGATCCCCACCTGATTCGTTTGTACATTTGAAAAGCACGGCTATAGATAATACTATTCCGCTAATTGTTCCCTGTATAGAGTTCATTCAGCGACTGTGTCTCCCACCAAAATCAAGTGGAAGGTATTTGCCTGATTTCAGTCTATATTCGTGCTCTACAGTTTGTGGAATAAACTTCAGATCTGCTTAATGCAACTTGGGACACTGGAAGAAACGAGTGTCCAAATCTGCTGACCTAGGTGTAATCGCAACAAAATAAAGCACCTTAGGGCTAAAAACTTTAGTTTTTCAAAACTTTCAATTACTTCTTTCTGCTCTTCCTTTTTTTCTTGGCAAAATCAGGAACCAGTGCTTAATAAGCCTGTACCATTCCAAGTCTATTCAGGTGGGTAAACCTTTGCCTCAACATCTGCGAAATATATTCATCAGTTTCAGCAGTGTTTTCCATTTCAAAATAATTGTGTGTGTGTGTGTGTTTTGCAGGAAAAAAAAAGTACACCAAAATTCTTAAGATATTTTGTTAAATGATATTGGATGTAGGCACTTAGTCCTTAGGAGTAAGCGAGCATATAAACAGACTCTTAGAAAAAAAGAAAACAACTGATGCTAAAACTGAATGCAGATTATGAATAAAAAGCTTCAATATTGTATACAGATACAGACGTGTATGTCCAAAGGTGGCTACCAATCCTAACTGCATTCAGAGGAGAAAATAACTGACAATTGTGAAAATGATTAGAAATAGTTGCCCCTTGGGGCGCCTGGGTGGCACAGCGGTTAAGCGACGGCCTTCGGCTCAGGGCGTGATCCCGGCGTTGTGGGATCGAGCCCCACATCAGGCTCTTCTGCTATGAGCCTGCTTCTTCCTCTCCCACTCCCCCTGCTTGTGTTCCCTCTCTCTCGCTGGCTGTCTCTATCTCTGTCAAATAAATAAATAAAATCTTTAAAAAAAAAAAAAAGAAGAAATAGTTGCCCTTGAATAATGCTGGCCTTGGGGGTATTTGGCTCTCCCCTCCCCCCACACACACAGTTGAAAATCTGCATAAAATTTTTGACTCTCCCAAAATTTAACTAATAGCTAGCTGTTGATCCAAAACTTTACCAATAACATAGTCAATTAACACATATTTTGTATGTTATATGTATTATATACTGTATTCATACAATAAAGTGGGCTGAGAAAAAAACATTAAGAAAATCATAAGGTGGGGGTGTGCCTGGGTATCTCAGTTGGTTAAGCATCCAACTCTTGATTTCGGTCCAGGTCAAGATCTCAGGGTTGTGGGATTGAGCCCCATGTCAGGCTCTGCTGGAGATTCTCTCTCTCTCTCTGCTTCCCCACCCCCTCCCCCTGATCTCTGTCTCAAATAAATAGAAAGAAAGAAAGAAAGAAAGAAAGAAAGAAAGAAAGAAAGAAAGAAAGAAAAGATCGGGACGCCTGGGTGGCTCAATAGGTTAAACATCTGCTTTTGGCTGGGGTCATGATCCTAGGTTCCTGGGATTGAGCCCCATGTTGGGCTCCCTGCGCAGTGGGGAGGTTGCTTCTCCCTCTCCCTCTGTCCTTCCCCCTCCTCATGCTCTCTCTCACTTTCTCTCTTTCAAATAAAATCTTAAAAAAAAAAAAAAAAAGAAAATCATAAGGAAAACACGTTTGTGGTTACTGTATTGTTAAAAAAAAAAAACAAACAAACCCCCCCCACACACACACACATAAGTGGACCTGCACAGTTCGAAAACCCACACTGTTCAAGGGTCAACTACAGATTTTTTTAAGATTTTATTTACTTATTTATATGACAGAGAGAGAGAGACAGCGAGAGAGGGAACACAAGCAGGGGGAGTGGGAGAGGGAGAAGCAGGCTTCCCACTGAGCAGGGAGCCTGATGCAGGACTCGATCCCAGGACCCTGGGATCATGACCTGAGCCGAAAGCAGACGCTTAACAACTGAGCCACCCAGGCACCCCACAACTATATATTTAAAGCATTCTTTTGGGTATTGAATGGAAGCAGAATAGGACACCCCATAATGTGTCTGTTTGGCATAAGGATTACCTTGAGGCTGATTATTTTTAAGAAATGGCAGACACTGGAGGAGCTCAAAAAACCCAGAAGTTACCCTTTTTAAGACACATTTATATTTACAAGGGCAATATCAATTTGTAAGGGAGTTTTCCTTTGTGTACCAGGAGGATACCCCAATCTCTATAAACTCTTATCAATGGAAAAGGTAAGGACTTAGATCTGCATAACAACCTTACCTTGTCTATTGTGATTTTCCTGGTAACCTCCTATAACTGACTCCCCACCACCCCAACATCTTCTTTTGTCTTTAGCTGGAGATGGCATTTAAGATGATGTCTTACACAATTTGGGGGAGTTACTCAGTTTTCCTGGGTCTCTCCCATGCATGCAGGAGGTATACATGTTACTAAATTTGTTTTTCTCCTGTTAATCTTTTATTCCAGTGGGGGGAGGGGGTGGTCTCAACTAAGAAACTGAGAGGGTAGATAGGAAATTACTTTCCTCCCCTATGGTATTTACTGGATAGTAATACACATATGTTCATCAAAAAATATGTCCAAGAGTGTATCTCACAGCAGTATTTATAAAAGCCAAAAACTAAACAAGTCACTGGTCCATTGACAACAGAAAGGATAAACTGTGGTACAGTCATAAATAGAATATGGCAACTGTGACTACACATAACAATACAGATGAATCTCACAAACAGCACTGAGTGAAAGAAGTCAGATGTATTGTGTGGTACCATATATATGAAATTCAAGAATGGGCAAAATGAATCTGCGACAGCTGAATCAGAATAGTAGTTAATTTTGGGAGATAGTGACCAGAAGGAGACATGAAGAGGGCTGATTCTTCATGTGGGGGCTGGTAATGGGTGTGTGCAGTTCATGAGAAGTCACTGAGCTGTTCATTTATAATATATATAATGGGTATTTCAATAAAAAGTTTAATGTAAAAAATATATGTAGGGGTGCCTGGGTAGCTCAGTTGGTTAAACAGCCAACTCTTGATTTTGGCTCAGGTCATGATCTCAGGGTAGTGAGATGGAGTCTTGCATCGCATCAGTCTCTGTGCTCAGCTGGGAGTCTGCTTGAGATTCCCTCTCCCTCTGCCCCTCCCCCCTTTTGCGTGCTCTCTCGCTCTATCTCTAAAATAAATATTTAAAAATAATAATAAATTAAAAATACATGTATATACACTTAATCCATTTTCACAAATGAGTCAAAAAGAATAAGACTCAATATATCCATATCCATGAAATGGTACCTGACACACTTGCCTACTCTCACTAAAGATAGATGCTGATTAGTCAAACAAAATGAGTAACAATGATGCATAGGTGACAAACATCACAAGAGTGAATAATGGTACACAGCTGTGGACTCATGTATGAACAATGAGTACAATCGGCATTTGATTCAATTAAAGAATATAAATCCTACTGGGTCAAGGGTAATGGTTTCTCCAAATAGCCTAAAACATGATATATTCTATCAAAAAGTTAATCATCTATATAACAAAATCACTAGTTGAGTTCATTTGTACTGACTTTCCTGGAACTTTTAGTATGATATAGAACCCACTACAAGAGTTTAAAAAAAACCCACAGCTAATCTTCAAATAATGCCTAAAAGGGAAATCACTTCGGCACACATCCTCCCAATCTTTCTCTCCCTCTCCCACATATTCAATTTGTGAATATCCAGAGGGTTTAGAAAATTCACAGGTCTACATGCCAAGGTAAACATGTCATTTTTTTAAGATTTGTTTTATTTATTATTTTAGAGAGAGAGAGAGAGGGCACCAGGGGAGAGGGAGAGAGACAGAGAGAGAATCTCCAGCAGATTCCACACTGAGCACAGAGCCCAACATGAGGCTTGATCTCACGACCCTGAGATCATGACTGGAGCCAAAATCAAGAGTCAAGACACTAAACTGACTGGGCCACCCAGGTGCCCCAAACATGTCAATTTAAAATCTGAGACCCAGTCTTATAGTGAGGAGGGCCAAGAAAGTCCCACACTGAAAAATGTGACACTGTTGATTCCTGGAATTCTAGCACTGTTTTTTTTTTTCTTGATAAAATGTAATTCCCCTTTGTCTAGAATCTCTAATGATTAGGATCCTAACACATACATATGCATCTGTTTATCGAATCACCGTTCTCACCAGAAGCTTCTGGACTTAGGCCCAGAAAGAGATGGACACTCGTGTTAGAAAGGAACATTTAGTGTCTTCCAAGTGCTGGAAATTATGTTAGGCAATTTAAATGTATCATTCATTCATCAAATATTTATTGAATACCTACTATATACCAAATACTATTCTAGGCACTAGGGATAAAGTGTGCGTCCTGCTCACATTCGAGCTTAAGGAGAGGAGAAGGAAGGGGGAACAATAAATACACAAATAAACAAGAAAACTAATATAATGCTAAGGCACAATGTTGAGAATTAAAATAAGACAAGAAGGATACAGAGGGTAACATGTCGGCTATTCTAGATCAAGTGATCATAGGTGATATTTAAACTGGGTTATAAATGATGAGAAACAAGCCATAGAAAGATTGGGGAGGGGACAAAGAGAACATTCCAGGGAGAACAGTTAGTACAAAAGACCAAAAGGAGCTTGATGTGCTGGAAGAATGAAAAGGAGGATAGTGGTCCTCAACAGGGACAAGTGAACAGCAGGGGAGTGACATCCAATTAATGCTTCTAAAAAGATGCTCTAGCTGCTGTATGCGAAACGGATTCTAGGAGGCCACTGCAATTATCCAAGAATGAGATGGTGGCAGACTGACACAGGGGGAGGAGTGAAGGTAGAGACAAGTGGGAACACCTGGGATATACTTTGGGAGCCAAATGTGGGGCATGAAATTTCTAGGCTTGGGGCTTGAGCAACTGGGTGGATGGTGGTGCCATAGACAGAGATGGGGAGAGAATCAGGTTTGGCCCAGGGGTGGCAGGGAATCTGATTTTGCTTTGGAAACAAGGAGTTTGAGATGCCAACTAGAATCCATGTGAATTCAGTCTTTTTTTGTTTCAAGATTTTTTAATTTTAATATCAAAAACACAAAATGTTTAAGAGCATGATTTTTTCTGTGCTTTCCCATTTTTCATTTCTATAGCTCCCATTTCTGAGCCTTTTCATGTTTCAAGTTCCCCCCCAAAACTTTCAACATTCTTAGAACTGGTCAATTTATCAACATTGTTTTGTGGTATTTCTCAATGCCATTTTTGAGCCAGTATAAAAATCTCGAAGATATTTTTTGAGACAATGAGATCGACTCTACATTTTAATCTCACAGAGGTTAGTGCAGTATGAATGCCATGCTAAGGAGGCTGTAGCTCACTTTTTAAAATCAGTGTAAATGAATGAGTTCTGGAACCTAATGTACATTGTGGTGAATCAAGATAACAATACTTGTATACTTGAAGCTTGCTAAAAGGGTAGATCCGAACTGTTCACACACACCAAAACAAAGGTAACCATGTGAGGTGGTGGACGTTAGTTAGCTTGAGTGTGGTAATTACTTCACAATGTATACCTACAGCAAAACAGCAAACTGTACACCTTAAACATATCCAATTCCTATTTGGCAATTATACTTCAGTAAAGTTGGGGGAGGGGGAGAGTATACACAACATTTTTAAAAGAATGGATGAGTGAATCTTGAGTGGTAGGAAAGGTCATGGCTGCAGGTACTGGCATCTAGATGAAATGTAAAGCCATGAGACTTGGTGGGGTCATCTATGGAGAGGCTGTAAAGAGAAGGAGTCCCCAGGCCTTGGAGGGACACCAACCTTTGTAGGTTGAGCAGAGAAGGAGGAGTCAGAAATGAAGGCTTAGAATAAGTTACCAGCAGGAATAGGAAAGTGTAGTTCAAGAAAGTGTACAACAATGGAAGTCACACGGAGGAAGTGTTCATGGAAGGATGACTGACTGTGTCAAATGCCACTGCAAAGTCAAGTACAGTCAGTCAGAGAAATGGCGGCTGCCGTATTTGGCAATATGGCGTTCACTGAGAACTGACAAGAAGAGAATCAGGACCGGACCTGATTAGATCAGACAAGGGAAGAATGTGTGGTGGTGAAGCATGTGCAGTCTTTTAAGAGGCCCCTCTGAGAAGGGGTGGCTAGTAATGCCGGGTAGACAGGAGGGGGCTGTGGAGCCAAAGGAGATACTCTGTATTAGAGCGTGACTGTAAGCGAATGGAAATGATCCAGAAAAGAGAGAGGGGTGTATTGAAGCCGGTAAGAAGGAAGGAGACGGAATTAAGAATTACATTCTTCACAACATGAGAACAAAAATAATTAAGTATAGTAATGAATTACAAACCACTGAAAATATAGGAATTCAAGAGTCCATACCAATAATAAATACATGAATACAAAAATAAACGGGGAAGGAGTCTTGGTAAGGGCCAACTGGTAAATGTGGAGGGAATATCAGCATTGGAAAATCATTATTTTCAGCCATCATATTAAAGATTGGATCAGGCAAAAATCATCACTGAATGTTAAATCTAGAGATAAATACTGACGAGGAGCAGGTTATCTGTGTCTTCCCCAGATGACTCACTAGGAAGGAAGAAACCAGTAACCACACAGTGGAGAAATTTGACAATACCTTGACCAGGTGATCAAAATTAACATCGCCAAAGAGAAAGAGATGGATATCCGTGTAGAGGTCACTTTTAGGCAAACAGGTTTGAGCAATGGGACGCAGACAGGGCCACAGTGACCTCCTGGCTGAATACAGACAAGCCCATCAGGCGACCAACGTCAAAATATCCCCAGGCCCTAACTAACCAAATGGGCTACTTACAACTAGGCACAGTTCCCAGAAAAGGGGAAGGTTCCATATGTCACCATACCTCTCCATCTTCCCCCTTTAAAAACAGCCCCCACCCACTGCCTCACTGCAGACAGCCTCTCCTCTGCTGTCTTGCCTGCTGCTCCTTTGGTGTAGCCAATAAACTTCCATCTCCTTTGTTCGGCTTCCGGTGAATATTTTCATCTCCCGTGCCATTGGCCTCCACCCACATCTGCAGGCCCCCATCCGATCAAGACACCCTATTCAGGCACCACAATCCAGGCATCATGGGCCTCCAAATGTGATATCCTGAGGACACAACATCATCTATGCAGTATTCTGGCCCAGAATGCATAATCTGTATCTAATCACATGAAACATCAAAACACCCAAAATGACGAACGTTCTCTTAAAGAGAGAAATGGTCTACACGCATCCAAATGCTGAAGCAGAGAAGCATTTGCCACCCCAAAATAGGCCTCTCTGGCCTAAGGATTATTTTAAACTGATTATTTCTAAGAAAAGCAGACATAGAAGCTCTGAAAACCCATTAGACATTACCCTTTTGTAAGAAACATTACATGAATAAGGGAAATCTCCATCTGGAAGGGTGTCTTCCGCTCAGCACCAGGAAGAGGGGACGGCTCTCAACCTCTAGACTCTCTTGTCAGTAGAGAAGGCAGGACTTCAGCCTGCATCACAGCCCTGCCCGTGTTTACGGTGCTTTACCTGGTCACCTCCCATAACCGCCTCTCCACCCTCTGCCCCCAAATTTCCTTTGGGCCTTAGCTGGAGATGGTGCTTAAGGTGGTGACTTGGGCCATTCCGCAGAGTTACTCAGTTGTCCCGGGTGCACATGTTATTCAAGTTCTTTTTCCCTTGTTAATCTGTCTTGTATCACGGGGGGCGCTCTGGAGAGGGAAAATTACCTTTCCTTCCCCACACTGCCAATGTCATAAAAGACAAAGGCTGTGGAAATGTTCCAGACTAAAGGAGGCTAAGAGATGAGACCACTAAACGCCAACACCCCTAGAGTAAATCCTGTGCCAGAAGGAAAAAATGCTGTAAAGGATGTTATCACATCTATTGTCTAATTTGGAAGACAAATAACAAATTATGTAAACAAACAAACAGACAACAAATAGCAGATTAGGTAACAGTATATCTATGTTAAATTTACCAAAGTTGACAACAGCGCTGTGGTTATGTAAGAGAATATTCTTATTCTTAGGAAGCCAATACCCAAGTGCTCAGGAGTAAAGGCCATGCCACATGACACATCCTCAAATGGCTCAGACAAGGGATGGCTGTGTACACGTGCAGAGGAGAAAGCAAATGGGGTAAAATGCTAACAGTAGAGGAATCTGGACAAAGGGCATATGGATGCTTTCTGTATAATTTTTATTTTTGCAACTTACTTACAAGGTTTGAAATTATTTCCAAATAAAAAGCTTTGATTTATTGGTTTTAAGTAGGCTCCACACCCAACATGGGGCTTGAACACATGACCCTGAGATTAAGAGTCGCGTGCACTATGGATTGAGCCAGCCAGATGTCCCTCCACATAAAAATCTTTTAAACCGCGGGCGGGGGGGAGAAAGAATATGTCATTGAGAGGGCAAAGGGGATAAGAGGTCCAGAGCCCAGAAAAGCAGCCAGTCTTCCACACACCGGGAACGTTTCATTCAGTTTTCCAGCACCAGTGAGGAGCACCTTGAGTATTTAGTATTTGTATGAATGTGGGCATCTTGGGAGTTTGGGCCCCGAGGATCTAAGGAGGCTGCCGTCTAATGAGCCAGAGTCAGCAGCTGATGTAGGAGGCCTGACAAAATAAAAGGTGCCAAACAGCTGTTTTGGAGAAGAGAAAAGGAAACCTACCACTCAAGCACAGTAGGCTTGCTGGGCAATGCTGAAAGTCCACTCGAAGTTTACTAAGGTCAGGACCTGGACCTAGACGTCCGTATTTATTCTGAAAATTCCCCAAGTGATCTGAGTGGGCAGCCAGCTTTCAGAACTACCGCACTAAGGCAGGATTTCTCAAGCCCAGCACTATGGGCTTTTGGGCCTGATCATTCTTGGTGGGGGAGTAAGGGCGGGGCGGGGGTCCCGTGCATGACAGGATGTTTAGCAACATCTGGCTTCTACCCACTAGATGTCAGCAGCACACCCACCTCTGCCAGTCATGACAAGCAAAAATGTCTCCAAACATTGCTGAATGTCTCCAGGCAGGCAAAATCGGCCCTGGGTGAGAACCACTAGGTAAGGGAACAAAGGCCATAAACACGACTGTGTTGATAAAGGTTAGGAATTGTGTATGCTCCTTGTTGCCATGAGTACTGTGGCCTCTGAAATTACATGGTCTGTGTTCAAACCCTAGATCCATTACTTACCTTTTGTATTACATTGGCCAAGTTACTTAACCTCTCTGTGCCTCAGTTTCCTCATCTGTAAAATGACAGTAGCACCTGCCTCAAGAAGTTGGATTAAACGAGTGAATATATGTAAAGTTAGTAAGACCAGTGCCTGCTCATTAAATATTAGCTATTAGCTGTCATTATTACCATCACAGAATCAGAAATGGAGTAGATACCAGATGTCTATTGACTAATGAACTGCTTACATTAAAATATACTCCATCCTTAACCAATAGAAAGTTCCACACTAAAACAAAACAGAAAGGCAGAGTACATTAAACTTCTCTTAGGATTAGCGGCCTGATTTCTTCTAGATTCCAGGCACACTCATTCATCTTGTTGACAAATATTTATTGAGCACCTACTATGGCCCCCTGTTCTAGGTCCTGAGAACACAACACTGAGCAAGATACAGAAAGTCCTCGGCTCTCTGAGAACTTATATTCTAGCGGGGAAAAGAAGACAAGGAATCAGTAGATAAATAATTAAATGGTACAATTGCAGATAACAGGTGTTATGAAGAAAACAAAAGCAGGATGTGGGGCCATTCACAGCCGTTGGTGGGAATGTTGTTTTGGAATGATGGTCAGAGAAGACCAACAAGTTATGTGACCATCTGATGAAAAGGTGCTCTGGACAGGCAGCACAGCAAATGCTGGTGTGTTTGGGGAAGTGTGAGAATGGGGGTGAAGGCCGTACAGGGCCTCAGAGGCTACAGTGAGGAACTGGGGTCTTATTCGAAGTGAGGTAGATGTTATTAGAGGGTTTTGAGCAGTGGGTTTACAAGACTGCATTCACCAGCTGTTCTATGGGGGCAAGGGTGGATGCTGGTTTAAAGGCTACACAGTAATTCAAGAGACAAATGTCTCACTTTGCAGCATAACAGCATCTGATATAAAATGAATGTCTAGGACACAGTTCAGCAGTCTGGAGGCTTAGAAACTAAAGGGACAGTTTGATAAAATAGTGTTTAATGAAAGAGTGGTTGAATCCATTTATAGGGCAACGATCATTTTTATTTTTTTTTAAGATTTTATTTATTTATTCAACAGAGATAGAGACAGCCAGCGAGAGAGGGAACACAAGCAGGGGGAGTGGGAGAGGAAGAAGCAGGCTCATAGCGGAAGAGCCTGATGTGGGGCTCGATCCCACAACGCTGGGATCACGCCCTGAGCCGAAGGCAGACGCTTAACTGCTGTGCCACCCAGGCGCCCCAAAGATCATCATTTTTAAATGAAATAGAACAAATGGAAGAAGACTGAAAATATTAGAATACACTGCACAAAGGCAAAATACATAAGACTTCGTGAGATTCTATTTCAATCATATATAGGTAGGTTCGTACTAGGCTGAGATATAAAATATACTTCTCACTATGGGTGGCAGACAGGAAAGTTTGAAAACACTACCAAAAGCTAGCTTATTTATTCGTAAGTAGGTTATATAATCTGTCTCTATTTTCTCCCTTTCTTGCTGTACCTGGCATTCCCCCAAATGAGGATATTATAAAAAAGCTCCAAAGGTAGTATCTTCACAGTCTAAATAAAACAGTTGACTGATATTACACTTTACCTTCTCCTCCAGGGAGATCAAAATATGACCCTCTGCAGAAGCTGAAAAGAGTGACTCACCTCTAAACTGTTAGGCTTTTTCAATGGAAAAAAAGAATCTAAGCAGAACACGAAATTTTAAAATTAAACTTTAGATGTTTAGAAGCTCCAAATGCAAAGAAACTTCCTGAAGGTAGTAGGAGTAATGACCAGAACTCTACAGCAGCACAATACCTAGTAGTAAAGTGTTAGAACCATTCTCACCCAAATCAGATACTCCTCAACCGTGTCCTAGAGGGAAGCCCAGCCACTAAGGCAAGCAAGTAAAATGGGGGAAAGTATGGGGTGGGGACCTTAAAAATCCAAGCAAACTGACTGGAAGAACTTTGAACTTATAAAAGTTCAGTAACGTGGCTTGAATATGATAGACCTACAAAAAAATTAAATAGCCTGTCTATACAAGAGTATAGTAATTATAAAATGAAATGGGAATAAATGATACAATTTCTAAAAGCAATAAAAGTTACACCCACAAAACAATCGAGGAATTCACCTAACAAGAATGTGTAAGACCTATAGCATAGTATAGGCATAAGGACAGACATACAGATCAACGAAACAGAACAGAGATAAAAAAATAAACCCACAGAGGGGCGCCTGGGTGGCTCAGTCAGTTAAGCATCTGACTCTTGATTTTGGCTCAGGTCACAGTCTCAGGGTTGTGAGATCAAGCCCCGCGTCAGGCTCTCCCTCTCCCTCTGTCCCTCTCCACCACCTCCCCCCTCTAAAATATATACATAAATAAATTAACAAACCCACATATATACAGTCAATTAATTTTTGACAAAGGGGCCAAGGGGATACAAGGAGGGAAGTACAGTCTTTTCAATAAATGGAATTGGAACTGGCTATCTATATGAACAAAAGTGAATCTTGACCCATACAAAAGTTAACTGAAGTGAAGCCATAAACCTACATATAAATGACAAAACTATAAAACGTCCAGAAGAAAGCACAGGAAAAAATCCTGGTAAACATGAGGTAGACAAAGATTTATCAAACAGGTTACTAAAACTGCTATCTATAGAAAGAACAAAACCTGATAAATTAGATTTTATCAAAATTGGAAACTTCTGCTCTTCAAAAAAACATCATTAATTCTACTTATATGATGTGTAAGTCAAATAAAATAGTCAAACTCATAGAAACAAAGAGTAGAATGGTGGTTGCCAGGGGCTGGGGGAGGGGGAATGGGGAGTTCGCATTCAACGGACATAAAGCTTCAGTTGTGCACAATGAATCCGTTCCAGAGATTGGCGGTCCAACATGGTTCCAGAGATTGGCGCTCCAACATGGTGCCTATAGTTAACAGTACTCTACTGTACACTTAAAAATTTAAGAGAGTAGATCTCAAGTTAAGTGTTCTCACATCACAAAAAAGAAAGAAAATGAAAAGCCAAGCCACAGCCTGAAAGGAAATATTTGCAATAGATATCTGACCTGTATCCAGATATATGATATATATGCAGAACTCTCATGATTCAGTAAGACAGACATTTCATAAAAGATATACAAATGACCAGAAAGCACATGAAAAGATGCTCAACATCACTAGTCATCAGGGAAGTGCCAACTAACACCACAAAGAGCTGCCACCACAAACCCACTAGAATGGCTAAGATAAAATCAACTGACAATACCAAGAGCTGACACGTACCTGGACCTCTCATACATTGCCGGTGGCGGTGTACTGGGGTGTGGCCACTTGGGAAAAGTCTGGCCGTTTCTGATAAAGCTAAATTTACCACCCAGTCCAGCTTCAATCCTACTTGGAGGTATTTACCTGGGTGGAATGAAAGTGTATGTTCACACAGGAAGCTGTCTGTGAAAGTTCATATTGGCCCCATCCATAACCACCGAAAATAAGTAAACAGATAAAGTGTGGAATAGTACTCAGCAATAAAAAGGAACAAATTATTGATTCACACGACACTGAGAAATCTCAAATGCATTATGCGAGGTGAAAGAAGCCAGACACAGAAGGCGGCATCATGTATGAATCCATTCGCAGGGCATTCTGGAATAAACTTACAGCAACATTAAACAAATAATGGTTGCCAGGGGCTGAGAGTGGTGGAGGAGGTTGACTACAAAAGTTCAATAAGGAATTTTCTGGAGTGACCGAAATTCTTCTCTATCTTGCTATGGTGCTCATTAGATGACTATATGTACCTGTCATAACTTACAGAACTGTACACAAAGGGGGTGAATGTTATTACACATAAATTATACCTCAATTTCAAAAACATGGAGTCAACTCAAGAACTAATTAAGTAGATTTATAAAATAGAATAGAGTGTTCACAGAATCTTATTTGATTGAGAGGATTTATTTTATGGTAATTTTTACCAAATGTTCAGCCCATTTCTTAACTTCCAGTACCCCCACCTCATACCATGTCCCCAATTAAGTTCCATGTGGATTAAAGACCCACATATTTTAGAAACCATACACATTTTAAAAGAATTTTTTGCCCTCTATCTCAGCAAGGCCTCAAAACCAGCTGCTAGATTTTTACTAAAGGCAGAACCTCATTTCTATCTTCCAAATTATTAACATCACAGAAACACATTATCTGCCCATACACCTTTTTTTTTTTTTTTAAAGGGTGCTCTTCCCAGTTTGTAGCAAGTATTTGAAAGGGACTTGGCACTCTCTGGCAGCAAAATGGAAAAATGTGTTTGTCAGTTTCTCGTGAGCAGTGAAAGCACCAGGAACCTACGTAGTGATGTCCCCCTGAGTCCCAAACCAGACTCAGCCACACCACAACCACACCAGAGCCCCCAGAACAAACATGGAGGCCACGCAAAAGCAGCTTCTTAACTGGCTCCCTAGCACCTGAGCAAACTCACTTTGCCATTTCTGGAAGGCTGTTCACGGTACCAAAAACACAGAGGCTCTCCTTTCCCTGCCAAATCTGCCAATGAAATTCCATTTCTCAGGCGTTTTCTCCCTCTGCTGAACAAAATCATATCCATAATGAAAGTTCAACTTCTTTTTCTTTTCTGTGTTTCCAAACATTTTTTTCTAGAAAATCACACACACCTGGAATTATTATGCAAGAATTACTCACACGGAAAACACCTGCATTTCTTCAGTGTTTTTCAATAGCAAAATCTGCTCTATCCCCCTTTTAAGGAAAGTCACCTTGCAGGGATGTGGGAAAAATAAAAGCGGTGGGAATCCGATCAGGGCTTGGCATCGCGCCGAGGCCCTGTAAAACAATACCTTCGAACAGCTACAAAATTTGGCCACTTTTTGTTTTCCAGATTTGCATTCGAGCTCTAAAAGCAGCCAAACCAAGCAATGTCCAGCTCGTTTCAGTTCTTAACTAAGCAAAACTTCCAGACACTAAACAGGTCTCCCCAAATCCTGTGGGAATAACACATAGTTTATCACTTAATTTACAGATTATTATGATGTCGAACTTAACTGTATTGCCTATTAATAACTAAGCTCGTAATAAATTGTTTAATTATTAATATTAATAAAGCAATAAATATTGGCATACCACGTATAACTGAAGTTACACTCACAGGCTTATCTCTTAAAATAGTCAAAGAGAAGCGGAGAAAGACTGGAGGTACTGCAACATCCGGCTAGACTTTGGCTTAATAAACCTTCACTCTCCATCACCCACCAGCTCCTAACCCTGATCAAAGAAATGGGTCTTTTTTCTGCTGATGGGGACTATAAGACAGGATCAGCTACATAATTTGTGAGCTCCAGTGCAGAATGAAAATGCAAAGCCCCTTGTTCAGAAATTATTAAGAATTTCAACAGCGACAGCAAAGCATGAAAACCAAATACAGGCTGCATGCCCACGAAGCCGGCTCGACCAACATAATATATTTGGCTAGTAAGCTAGTAAGAAAAGTAAAGCATTTCGCTTCTAAATGAGTAGCAATCATTTCGTGTGCGTGTTTGGGGTGGAGCCGGGACTGTAAAGTCTTAGGACCTCTTCTGCCAGTCTCTCACTTTTCCATAGGTTTTCAGCCTGTTGGACAGAAAGTACTTCTGCAGTGCCTACCGTATCAAATGTGGTCCAAGGAGCCGCAGCATCAGCATCACGTGGGGGCTTGTTAGAAATGCAGACTGTCGGGCCCCACCCCAGACCTACTTAATCAGAATCTGCATTTTAACAAGATTCCCAGGGGATTCTGGTGGAGAGTGCAAACTAAGATCTGTCACTATCCAGGCAGCCACGGAAAACCTCTGCCGCCTACCTCATCTGATTGTGCTAAAACCCGTCGGCTCTCCTCCTCACCACCTTACACATAGTTCCGGAGCCTAGAAAGGTCAAGTCCCTGTCAGAAAGCGCTCACCCGAGACTTAGAGCCTCCTCCTTCCCCGACATGCTCACCCCTAGGCTTCGAGCTGCCGCTCCATCCCGCCGCGCCCCCCGCCACCTGTTCTGGCTCCTGCCAGACAGCGCCGCGCCGAGCAGTCGGGGACCCGGGGCGCGTTCGCGCTCCGAAAGCTCCGCCGCACCCCCAGCCCGGAGCCGTAAACTGAGTCCCCCAAGGCTCTGGTCTCGAAGACCGTCCGCGCGAACAAGATTCGTAGGTCCGTTTTCCGGAGGGGCGGGGAGAGTTTCAGTCCGTTTGAAGCTTTTATATACACACGCCGTCCCCCACCCCTCGGAGAACGTGTCGCGGGAGCCCCCTTTCCCGTGGCGCGCACTCTCCCACTGTCCGGGTGCCGGCCCCCGGAGCTCGGCCCCTCTACCTCTGCCTTTCAGGGCGGCCCCGGGCTCCGAGTCAGAGCCGCAGTCGGGCGGAGGGAGCGTTCGCCCCGCTGTCCCGTCGCCCTCCAGGTCCAGGCGCTCCGCCCGAGCTGCCCGCGCCCGTCGTCAGCTCCCGGGCTGGGTCTCAGGAGCCTGAGGAAACAAGACTCATCCCAGCGCCGCGCGCTTACCTGCCTATCCAGGCAGACCCGCTGGCTGCTGGCGCTCTCCGGGGGCCGGAGCCCGGCGGGGAGCTCCGGGCAGGGGGGCGGGGAGAGAATCGCGGCCGGCTGGCTGGGCGGCCCACCCCACCCCTGCAGAGGTCCCTGCGGCGCCTCTGGACTCCCAGGACCGCGCGACCCTCGGATGCTCGGCGTCCGATCGGGCGCGCTCCTTGGAGACCCCCAACCTCCAAACCCATCCTCTCACCTTTAGGGGTCGCCCTGGTACCCAAATGCCTAGCTCACTGTTTTCAGCACCGTGCACTGGGATGGGTGGGAACCCCGAAGTCGCGCCTCTGCCACAGTATTCCCAATGCAGAGATCCTGTGTCAGACCACTGGAGGGGGGATTTGGAGAAACCGGTAAAAGGAAAATGTCCTGGGAAAGGTTTTAGCTCCATGGTTTATTTGGTGAAGGACGGGTTACACCGGATACCTAGAAACTGGGATCCCCAGCACTCTGCTTGCTGAGTGTGTGTGTTGGGGAATGGGGGTGGGGGTATATGGAGTGAGTTGTCTCTGGTCCTTTCAGTCTTTTCTATTAGCATCTCCTCCCTGTGCACGGTCACAGAATAAGAACTAGATCTGGATAGGACTTACAGATCACCTAACCAGCTTGTCAAAGTACCCCATGTTACAAATGGGAAAATGGAGGCCTGAGGGCCTTGACCCAGTTCTACAATTCTACAATTCTAATTACTCGTAGAGACAGAGAGGAGGGGGAAAAAAATAAGCACTCCGAATTCCCTCTCTGGCTCCTTTTACTGCTGCCCAACTATTCGCTTCAACCCTACCTTTTATAGTCAAATAGCTTCTGTATTTGCAAAATGCTTTATCGCTCTAAAGGCACCATTCTCTTTTGTTAAAACCTGCAGGAGAATATTCCATTGTTCTTCACCACCAAAACAAGATTCCAGGTTCTGAATTGCATTCACCGCTCTGAAGAAGGTGTTTATAAAATGCAGAGCACATCCTGGCTGACTCTGCCCTATTAGACACAACCCCGGGGTAAGATGTACTCAGCTTTGCAGGAGGGGTTGAATTTGTTTGGCAAACGCCAACTTATTAACACTCACAACATTCTAGCTGGATAAATGAATGGAAAGTGTTTTCAGAGAGACTTTTGACTGATTGGATTAAGGGAGAGTGGAGGTCAGGAAGTTCATCCAGGTTACATAACAAGTTGGAGGCAGAATTATGATAAGGGGGAAAACAGCATATTTTAATAAACAGGTTTAATGATACTCCAAAGGATTAAATTGTTTCTGTTTGCATTAACTTAACATTTGTGTATCTTCGACTTACTAGAAAGTAGACTTCATACTGTGTAGAGCCGCCAAAAATCTCATACACTGCTATTTGGCAGAATCTATTGAAACTGAGCATACAACTACCACGTGTCTGGCAATTGTCCTTCTAGATGTATACTCAACAGAAAGGAGTGCATATGTTTACCAAAGGATATGAACGAGAGAGTGTTCATAGCAGTGTCTAATAGCCCTAGACTGAAAGCTACTCAAATGTCCATCAGCACTAGAATGGATTGAAAACATTGCGGTGGTGTAGTCACAAAATGGAATAGCAAACAGCGAGGAGAAAGCATGAACCACAGCTACACTGAGTATAGACAGAATTCGTAAACAATATCGAGCAGAGGAAATCAGACATGAAAGCATACGTACAATGTGATTCCGTTTATGCAGAGTGTAAAACAGGCAAAACCAACAATCAGGTTAGCGGTGGTCGAGAAGTTGGTGACTGGAGGGAGTTACAAGGGGGATAAGAAGGTGATGTCTTGTTTCTTTATCCGGGTGCTACTTACATGGATGTATAAGGTTTGTGAAAATCCATTGAGTTGCTCACCTAATGATATGTGCACTTTCCCTATATATGTTTTACTTCAAGAAAGGAGTTTAAAAGTCTGTATACCTCATATTAAAAGTTGTTTGAATATCTAAAGTAAGTGTGATGCCAGAATAAATATGCTTTTCCTTTAAACAACCTTGCTGTTAAAAAGAAAGACACTCAAGGCGCCTGGGTGGCTCAGTCGGTTAAGCGTCTGCCTTCTGCTCAGGTCATAATCGCAGGCTCCTGGGATGGAGCCCTGGAATCCAGAAGCCTGCTCAGCGGGGAGTCTGGTTCTCCCTCTTCCTCTGCCTCTCTCCCCACTCCTGCTCTCTCTCTCACTCACTCTCTCGCTCAAATAAATAAAAAATCTTAAAAAAAAAAAAAAAAAGGAAGACACTTGAAGGAAGTAAGTCTAAAACACAAAAATGAGAGACTCCTTAGCCTGAAATTAAAATTCAGATTTTGATGCACTTCCAGTCGAACTTCCATTCCCCTTGGCACACACTGTCAGGTCAACATAACTGCCATCCTGACTGAAAGAAGAGGAAAGAGGCTGGGACCGAAGAGGTGGCCGGCACTCCAGCCAAGGGGCCCTCTGCCTTTTCCATGAGAGGAGCCCAGGTCACACACTGCAGGCACTGTCTGGCGATACGGAGGAAGGCTGTGGGTGCTCGGGATCTGCAGTTCAATCTTAAATCTACGGGAGCACAGCCCAGAGGCTGCTGTCCCAGCAACTGGAGAGTGGGCGGTTTGGATCTTGCCCTACAGGGTATGTGTGCCGGTGATAGAGTTTGATCCCCAACATTAGTTGGTCAGGAAACATGGCAGACACTGAGTGGGAGGGCAGAAGGTCTCCTCCTGCTCCCCCCCTCCCTCTGGTGGACCCTTCAGTGTGGGCTCTCAGCGGAGGGAGGTGGCAGAAAAGGATAGCTCAGCAGTGCTCAAGGCCCAGCTCTCTCCTTAGAACTTCAAATGCAACTTTACCTGTGGCCAAATAGTCTGCAAAGATACCACACAATGGTCTCTAACAGATTTATTATTTTCCAAGGGAAATGAGCATAAAGAGAACATGGGACTTGGGGGTAAGTCAAGACGGTGGGATGAGAAACCACAATGATGATGACAGCCATGATGGTGATGAACATTATACTTGCTACATGCTGGGCATATTAGGTTCTTCCCTAGTTTATACTTCATTACCAAATCTTCACGGCAACCCACTGAGGATTGTCCAGCTGAGGAAACTGAGGCACAGAGACCTTAAGTAGCCTCTCCCAAGATCCACAGCTAGTAGGTGGTAGAGGCAGGAGTGAAATCAGTCAGAATGTGACTGTCAAGCTCCTGCTGCGTGAAGGCCAGGTATGAACGGTACAACGCTGGGGTGGCAAAAACACTGGGCAGAGAATCAGAAAATGAGACTACACTGAGTCTGGGTCTCAGTTTTCCCATTTGTAAAATACATAGAGGGTGACAAGTTCAATCTAAACTCTAGTGGTAGTGCCAAGGGTTGCTTTAGGGAATTTTGAGCCCCTCATAATCTCATCAACATTCCAACACCCCAGATAAGAGGCATCTGATAAAAGCAGTGTACTATATGAACAAAACATGAAAAGTTCCCTAGCCATGGCCTCCACTTCCCACACAATTGTCACCTGTTTACCAGGACTGAATTTCTTCTTTTTAGAAATTCTAGAGCTACCACTGTTCAGAAGTCCTTTCTGGCTTTAATCATTCATCCGTTCAACAACAAACATTTATCTTATGTGTAAGTATCAGTGAGGATAGCCTAGATTGTGCTGCAGTGACAAACTCAAAATCCCTATAGTTCACACAACAAAGGTTTTTCTCTTACTCATGCTATGTGTTCATTATAGGTTGGAAGGGAGAGCTCTACTTAATACCGTCATTCAGGGACCCAGGCCGACTGAGTAGCCACCCTCCCAAATGTCGCTGGTGGCTCAGCTAGAAGGAAAAGAGAGCTCTGGACCACAAGCATTTAAATGTTTCAGCCCAGACTTGATGTACAACGCTTCTGCTCCCAACTCATCAGCTGGAACTGCTCGCAGAGTTGCCCCAGGCACAGAAGGCCAGGCAATGCAGTCCTTTAAGGACGCAGGAAGTGAAGAGGTAGAAATACTACCATACCTACTATGGCTGACCCCTGGGCAGATGAAGATGAGCGAGAGGGGATCCCAGCCCCCTCGGCACTCACAATGAAACCAGAGAAGCCTCTGGCCACACCATTCCATCCCTTGCAGGGCAGGCTTTGGTGCATGTAGGTGAAAAACCAATCACTGCCGATGTGAGTGATGTCACCATGTGATACAGCAAAATTTTTCTCTAGAACATTGCGTTAGTTGTAATGATGGTGAACCGATTGCACAATGGAGGAGATAAATAAATCACACGTTCTCGTGGGAGGCAAAAGGCTCTCTCCTGTGAAAATACTGAATGAAGACAGTGGGACATGTTGTCATTCTGTTCAATGAAAGTTACAAATAGCAGTCTAATGAAAAATGAAACCAGACTTTGGCCTCTAGCAAGATGAGGATGATGGGACCAGCCCTTTCTGAGAATGTGTCCCAACTTGGGAAGAGCTGAGCATGGCCCCGTGCCAACACAAATAATCCCAGAATCAAGAGGAAACTAAATGCATCCCAGTCGATGTGCACACTGGCATTAGCTTGTGCAACTCACCACCACCCTGCCTACAATGAGTAATCCAGAGCCTTGGGGTAGAGACCAGGGGGAGGAAGATGAGCCCATCTCTTCAGAAGTGACACAGGGAACAACTCTCTGAGCCAGGCCACATTCAGCTCAGTCATAATTGAAGTTCTTTGAACAGAGATGGCCCTGTTTGTTTCTTGGAAGAGCCCATGAAGTCCTCCTGACCATGCAATTTCTTTCTTTCTTAACGATTTTATTTTTAAGCGATCTCTACACCCAATATGGGGCTTGAACCCTCAAGCCCGAGATCAAGACTGAGCCAGCCAGGCACCTACTCGCCATGCAATTTTAAACGGAGTTTCTGGTTTACCTGTCTTTGAAGCCACAGGGCATATTTCCAGAGAAAACTCTGGACGGACACACCCTTAAAGCACCCTAGTTGGGCCATTTTCCCTCTTGCAGAAGACACTTTGAGACTATGCAAATACCCTGTTTCTCCTCAAACCTTCTCTTATTAATGTTAGCAACCATCCGTGGGTCATGCCTGAGACAGTGATTGCTGGGGTGTGCTAATGGTAGCTTAGTATTTCCCTCATGGCTTCTGCATTCGTTCACTGGAATTCTTCTATAGGGAAGAGCTATACCTTCTCTCCCATTACTTTAC
Organism: Ailuropoda melanoleuca; assembly: GCF_002007445.2. NCBI lineage: Eukaryota > Metazoa > Chordata > Mammalia > Carnivora > Ursidae > Ailuropoda > Ailuropoda melanoleuca. The sequence continues at coordinate 15,671,552 of NC_048238.1, forward strand.
TTATTCAATTTATTTATATCACTATGCACTCATAGGTAATTGTTTTAGTCTTTGGGTTATAATCCAATGTTATCATTTTGTTGTCAAACATCTTGGCTTGTCGGTCACTGGGAGCTCTTTCAGGTCAGCTCCTGTGTCCATTCCTTTTTAGAGCACTTCCTTACTTTCTGGAACCACAATATATTACAGGCTCATCTTGTATATTACTCCATTTTTTTTTCATTTCACCTAAGAAGACTTCTTAAGACCCCCTCCCATTTAATAAGAAGTATTTGTATATTTTTAACCAATTCACCAATTGGGGATCCTCTGCATGAGGTAATCCTCCATTTTGTTTGTCCTAAGTTGCTTTTCTCAAGTTACAACAGTTAATCTACCTGGATCTAGTTTTGGGGAACTTAGTGAAAAAAAAATCCTGTTAAGTAAATACATCCTTCGTCCTAGAATAGTTTTGGTATGCCCACTGGCCCCATACTTCCTTGACCTCACCTGCAGTTATGACGTTTCTGGCTGTAAGTACAAGAAACCACAAATCCAACTGGCGTAAATCATAAGGAAATGTGTTATTTCAGGAAACAGGAAGATCAGATGCATAGTGCAAGGATTCTGGCTCCTCTTTGCTGTGATCCTTTGGGCTCTGCCCTCAGCCTGGTTTCCCTCACGGTCATATGTAGGCAGTCAGCAGCAAAGAGGGCAATGGGCTACCTCGCTTGTGCCCATCAGGAGAGGAAAGGAAAGGAAGGAGAGGGAAAAACAAAAAAATGAACAACATAAATCTTCCTTCAACTGTGGCTTAAATGGCCTTCTTTTTAGTCGGATGGGGCCAATTTAGGTCATATGACTACCTCTGGACGAATTCAGCTGCCAGGGGAATGCCAGAAACTGACTGGCTTAAGCCTGAATTCAGGAACCAATCACTATCAGGGGGAATGTGATCAGCATGACTGGTGTGGTCAAGTGGTTCTCAAATATAAGCCTGAATCAGAATCACCAGGAGGGTTTACTAAAATACAGATTGCAGGACCCACAGCCCCAGGGTTTCTGATTCAGTAATGTTGGGTGGGGTCTGAGAATTTACTTTTCCGACTGTGCATTTCTAACAAGTTCCCAAATGATGCGGGGAACCACAGTTAGAGGACCAAGGGGTAAGCCCATCAGACTAACTCTACGGCTGGGGCTAGGATCAGTGTCCCCTGAATCACATGGACTGCATGGAAAAAAAATGAATGAATGCCTGAAAAAAACTAGGGGAAGAGAAGAATGGGTTGAGGGTGGACCATCAGCTGGTGCCTGCCAAACTATTGCTCCTCAAACTTGAAAGTGCAAGCAACACTTGAGGATTCTGTTAAAATGCAGATTCTATTCAGTAGGTCTGGGGTGGGGCCTGAGAGTTTGCATTTCTACTAAGCAACGCTGATGCTGCTAGTCCGTAGATCCCATTCTGAAGAAGGCACTATACCCCCGTTCCCTGGTTCAGGCCTCCCATAGCTACATGCAATGCATGTAACATCCTAACAGACTCCCCTGCACTCCCCTGCAACTCAGTTGTGAACAGTCCAAATGGCTTCTTAGACCAGTCCATGGCATTCCCTATCATCTACAGAACCCAGCTCAGAACCCTTCAGTTGTCATTCACAGCCCGTTGGGATCTTTCCTCAACCTTAGTCTTCTATGTGAATCCTCAGTTCCCATCAGAATCCCTGCACACTCCGCTCTACCTCCCACCCAAATTGTCTTTCCTCACCCTCTGCTTCTTTGAATCCTGCACTTTTCTCAAGGGCAAGTTCTTCAAAGCCTCCTCTGCCCTCCCTTATATGGATTCTACAATTATTCGCCCACCCCCAGGTGCCAGGCAGCTTCAGCTGTCCTTCCTTCCCCTGAATTCCCAAACCCTCATTTGTTCGCACCATTCATTAAGCTCTGATGATTCATGGCCTTGAATGTTGAGGCTAAGTTGCAGTTGTAGTTGCCAATTAGAATAGGAGTTCCTTGAGACCAAGCCCTGGTACTTCCTTTTTCCCCTAGCGTTCACCCCTGAATCTAGGTATAGTAGATGTATTCGTCAAGTAAAGTTAGGCCAGGCTGTTGTAACAACCCTAAAATTCAATGGTTTAATTTCGTAAAGGTATATTTCTCCCTCATGTGAAGTCAGAGGCAGGACAGGATACCCTCCTCCAGCTTCAAGGGAAACCATCAGGAACATGTGTCTCCAAGATGGCAGAGGCAGGGAGGAAGAGGGGGAATGAGGCACCCGGGCTTTTAAATGCCACAGCCCAGAAGTGATACATATCAGTTCTGTTCACAATTGATTGGCCAGTATTAGTCCTATGGCTCCAACTTAACTGTATGGAATATTTGATGACACTCGTCTATACCATAGTAGGTATCAGTAGTTATTCTTTTCTTTCTTTCTTTCTTTCTTTTTTTTTTTTTAAGTTTTCCTTTTTAAGTGATCTCTATATCCAACATGGGGCTCGAACTTACAACCCTGAGATCAAGAGTCACATGCTCCACCGACAGAGCCAGGCAGGGGCTGCTCAGTAGTTAGTTCTTAATTAATAGTTTGAGTCTTTTTCTCAGGGTCTTTTCCAGCTTCAAGAGATCTTTCTCGAGGATTGATGACACAGACCACACTGGATTTCAGTGAGGCCTTCCCTGACTGCCTTATTTATTCACATTTTTAAATTTCCTCCTTCACCACACCCAGCTCGCTCACTCTGCTCTTTCCCTGCTTTATTTTTTCTCCGTAGCACTACTTGCCAACCAACTTATGTTACTTACTTGTTTTGTTTACTGACTGTCTCACCCCCCGAAAAACAGAAAGCAAGTTCCATAAGGGCAAGGATGTTTTTGCTTGGTTTTTTACTATTTTTGTTGCTGTGTCTCCAGCGCCTAGACCTGTGCCTGGCACATGGTTGGTATTCAACAAATAATGAATGAACGAACAAACAGATGAATGAATGTGTGAATCATGGATTTATATGAGAGGAAGTGATGCTTTTGTGTTTTTTTTTTTTAACCAGGTACCTTCCTGGAGGGCATTGGCCTTGCCCAGGTAGATGTACCAAAGAAAAAGTATATAGTGACTATTAAAAGCTTGTCCTTTCTAAAATTGGTAGTGCCAGCAAATTCCCTTGATCCTTTGCTCTGGTACCTACTACGACCGTCTGTATACTCCTGAGTAGGCAAAAGAGATACTAAGAAAGGCTTCAGAAATATTGGTGCCAGGGCCTTTCTTCTCTTAGGTTTGCCTCTGGATAGACCAAGTCCCCGGGGCAGGCTGGACAAATCATCGGAAAGCAAGCTACTAAATAGAGTTTCCAGGGACACTCTGGAACGCCGCTGATCTCTCCCTCCACCTGAAAAAGAAAGTTCAAAAAACGCAAGCTATTCTCCAAGTCACCAGGTTAGGTGCCCAGTTTCCCTCCGAGGAATTTCTGCCCGTCCCAGGACAACGATAAAACCCCTTTCTCCCAGCGGGAGAGGTGGGACCCAGGAAAAACTGCCATCCCTTGCTTTTTGCTTCATCTTCTTTATTCCTTCACTCCACAAAGCGAAATGTGATAGTAGCATAATTTCTGTAGCTTTTCTAAGAAATTCCTCTTTGCTGGCACATAAAAAGGACTCTCCTGGATTCCTGCCATTGGCCATGGAGGTTTAACACATTGTTGTTGGCTCAGCTGGGGAGCCAAGATGAGTAAAATATTCTCCAAACTCCTGTGGAAACACACAGCAAGTGTTTCCAACCATACTGTATTATTTGACCCAAAATATTTTTCCCCCTCCTATTTGCCAATCCATGTGTTACTTCCCTCAAAACTCCAAGTGACCTTCCTTTTCCAAACCCCATAGCCCTTGGATTACTATGAGGGTCTGAGCCCACTTCGAAATAGTTTGATGATCTTCAAGTTACCTCCCGTTTCTGAGCTTCGATTTTCCCATCTCATGGGAAGAGAATGGGACTGAATTTCTCAGACTTCAGTGTAGATCGAAATCATCTGGAAGGCCTATTAAAACTGATGGCTGGGCTCTCCCTCCACACTTACTGATTCAGGAGGTTTGGGGTAGAATTCCAGGATTTGCATCTCTAACGAGTCGTCAGTGGCCCCAAGGTTACAGGCTCAGGGACCCCACTTTGTGAGTCATTGTATTAGACAATTTCAGAGGTTTATGTAGTTGTTCATTTAATGAGTCTGTAAGTCTGAGTCAGGGCTCTTTTGGTTGCAAATGACAGAAACTTGACTCAAATTAGCTTAAGAAAGAAAGGGAATTTATCAGCTCACAGGTCTGGGAAAGACCGAGGTGGAGTGGATTCTGCATACAGGAATTCAAATTATGTCATCAGATTTCTCTTTCTCTCTCCCTCCCTTTTGTTCTCTCCCTCTCTCAGTCGTTCCAATCTCATCTTTTTACACAGGACTTCTTCCATGCTAAGCGGCATGACGCATGGTTATAGACACTTCCAGCTTATCATCAGTCCAGGTAACAATCACAGAGAAGAAATAGAACTTCTGGTTTGGTCTATAATAACGCCAGGGACTGGTTCTCACTGGCCGGGCTTGGACCATCCTATGGTAAGGAGGATGACGTGTTATGACTGGCTGACCCTTGTCACACGCCTTCTCTTGACGTGGAGATGTAGAGCGTTAGGATGGGCGGCACGGTTCTCAGATGTAACCTCCGCATGTGTCATGTTCATTGCTGTGTTCTCAGGATCTAGGACCTGGCACATGGCAGGTGATTAACAAATATATTTTGAGTGAATGGATGAATCATTTCATGAATGGTGTAAACTTCTCTTAGCGAATCCAGAATCTTCAACATTGGTGGTTCTAGGCACTCTGGGGTAGATGTGAAATTTCTTGAGATTTTCGCACAACTTTGCTGGACCCAACCAAACAAAGTATGCTGTGTTCTTTTCCTTTTTCTTTTTTTTTTCTCCCAGAAGAGACTGGAATTTTGCTAAGACCCAGCATATCCTCTACCCTTTACACTCTTCTGGGGCTTCTTTTGATCCTGCTTTGTCTTTGGAGACACAGTCTTGTACCTTTTTTCCTCAAAATAATGTAAATCACTGTTAATTTAGATCCTTTTTAGTGTCTTTTAGTGAGTACCCTGTAGGCTTTTGTTAGTTGATAGTTTAATAAGGTTTAAACTATCAGGTTTTTTTTCAACAAAGATAATCATCTCCCCATCCTGGTCCCCAGCCTCTACAGCAGTGGGTTTTTTTTTTTTAAGATATTAACTGAATGAGGGGACCCGCGTTCTTTGTTACAAACACTGACTCTTGTGGTGGGGGGCGGGACATTTAGTTTCCTTATTTGTAAAAGAAGGGTTGAACCAGATCAGTGTACTCTGAATTGACTACCCACTGAAACCACCTAGGGAGCTTGAAATAAATATTGATGATTAGGCACCATCCTCAGGGAATCTGATTTATATGATGGGGCCATCGGAGTTAAGAACCACTGGCTAGGGGTGCCTGGGTGGCTTCGTCAGTGGAGCATCTGCCTTCCGCTCAGGGCTCATGACCCCGAGGTCTTGGGATGGAGCCCTGTGTTGGGCTCCCTGCTCAGCGGGGAGTCCACTTCTCCCTCCACCTGCTCCTTTGCATACGTGGGCATGCCCTCTCTCTCTCTCACTCTCTCTCTCAAATGAATAAATAAAATCTTTTTTAAAAAAGAAAAAGAACCACTGGCTAGATGGTTTTAATTTAAGAATGTAGACTTAGAGTCAGACCACTTAGGCAAACCATGCCATCTCCCTAGGACTCAGTTTCTTCATCTGTAAAATGGTGACATTAATTGTATCTAGGGTTACTGTGAGAATTAAGTGAGATGATCCAACTAGAACCTCCCTATTCAAAGTGTGGTGCCTGAACCCAGCCTGTGGTATATGTATCACTTCGGTACCTCCTAGATGCAAAATCTCAGGTTCCTCCCCAGACCTACTGAAGCCAAAGCTGCGTTTTAATCAGACCCTTAGACAGTTCTTATGTACGTTACAACCTGAGAAGTATTGGTGTTGAGGATTTAGTAGACTACCCAGCACAAAGTAAACGTTCAATCAATGTTAGTCATTACTAATATTTGTACTAAAAATTCTCAAGGTAAATAATTTTATTTCTATCCCAGCTTCTCAAGTCTTTCCTAGACCCAGCATTAATGTTTTAGTCCTTGGACTGTTCTTTAACTAAAATAAACATGTACTCCCAAAGTCACTCATTACTAAAGATGCAAATATGTTTTCATTATAAGGGGAAATACCCCATAACTATGTTTTGGGTGTTTTTTTCGATAAATTAAACAGAACTATTTCTGCATTGCTTATCTTCAGTGCCCATGACAGCCACACAGTCCTTTTTCAGTTCATACAAGTAAAAATGCATTTCACATAACTAGGATTGTTTTTTAAAACTACTGTATTTGGCATATTTTATTTAAAGGCAGTTTATTCAGGGGCACCTGGATGCCTCAGTCAGTTAAGTGCCCAATTCTTGATTTTGGCTCAAGTCATGATCTCAGGGTCGTGGGATCGAGCCCAGCGTTGGGCTCCCCGCTCGCTGGGGAGTCTCCTTCTCTCTCTCTCTCTCCCCCCCGCCCCCCCACCTACTCTTCCCCCCCCCAAAATAAATAAATCTCAAAATAAAAGAAAATAAGATAAAAGTAGACTTTGTGTTTTCTGGACTTAGAGTCCACCATATTATCAAACAGATTCAGAAATCAGCATAACCCTAAACCCTGCATTCAGTGAATCCAGCATCTGGCACGGGAGACTTCACCAAATCAGTCTCGCTTTATAAGCTCCTGATCAAGTTATCTCCTGATTCTTCTAACACTTCCTTTTCACTTTTTGTTTTTTGCCTAGGAGGTTGTTAAATATTTTTATTGACCATGAGTTTGCTGAACCAGGTCCATTCCTTTTACATTCTCATGGGATAACAGTTACTCGGTAAGCTGAGGAGATCCTGGCCCTGGGGCCTCAGCTCAGCCAGACCGGAAGGAGTGGCCGAAGGTTCTCGGTCTTGTCACAAGAATGAGTTTGGGGACAGAAACGCAGCAGAGCAGACGAGTACACAAGTGGGAAAGTTTATTAAAGTCCAAAGCACACTCTGGAGCTATGAGAGGGGCATACCCTGGGGCTCGGGTTTCTCTCTTTTATTGACTATGTTAACTAGGGGGTGGAAGATTTATTAGTTGGGTTGGTAAGCAGGGTTTCATGTTTTTTCTTCCTAATTTGATCAGGCGTTTCCTGTCATGGCTTCTGCCATCTTGGGCCTGTCTGGTTTGATCTGGCTTCCTGTGGGGTGCTGCCAGGACAGGCCTCTGACCTTCCCAATAGCCAGCCATGACTTTCTCATTGCTGATCTCCAGGTATCCTGTTAGAACCTAACAGGCAGCAAGAGAAGTCAGACGCTGAGATGCAAAGACCATGATGTTCTGTGGAAAGAAGAGAAACCCTCTATTTTTTCTGACGGCCTAACCCCCCTACCCCTCTTCTATTCTGGAACACTCAAAGTCCAGGATCTAAAAGTGTTGATATTTAGCAATCTTGGTCCAACGGAAGAGGGTTGATATTGGCTGCTGACATTCGTGCCGCGGAGGAAGGGAAGCCTCCGTGGGCACCCCTGGGAATGAAGAGTCTCACCAAAGGCCTCCTCACTCCTTTGCCCTCACTTACGAGCGCGGAAATCCTTTCGGTCTAGGCTCATGAGTTAGGATAGCCCTTTGTAGGAGCAGAAAAGTTTTCGCTTCTTCCCTTCTGGTTCTTTGGCCAGTCCAACAATTCAATTGCCATAAGACACATTACCAAGAGAAAAACAAACAGAAGGTTAATAACACGGATACCGCCTGTACACACAGGACAGACCTGGGAAGCTGAGTAACTCCCCAAAAAGTCCCAAAGCCATCACTTTATTTTTTTTATTTTTTTTTTTTTTAAGATTTTATTTATTTATTTGACAGAGAAAGAGACAGCCAGTGAGAGAGGGAACACAAGCAGGGGGAGTGCGAGGAAGAAGCAGGCTCATAGCAGAGGAGCCTGATGTGGGGGCTCGATCCCATAACGCCGGGATCACGCCCTGAGCCGAAGGCAGAGGCTTAACCGCTGTGCCACCCAGGCGCCCCCCAAAGCCATCACTTTAAACACCATCTCCAGCTAAGGCCTAAAGGAGATGTTGAGGGTGGGGAGTCAGTTATGAGAGGTTACCAGGAAAGCACAGGAAATAAAGGTAGGGTTGTTACGCAGATCTAAATCATTGCCTTCTCCATAAATAATGATTTCTAGAGATTTAGTCAGCCTCCTCTTCCTGGTAATGGGAGGGAGACACCCTTACAAATGGAGGTTTCCCTCCATATAAATGGAGAAAAATGTAAGTATGTCTTACAAAAGGGTAACTCCTACTTGGTGTTCAGGGATTCTCCTGTGTTTGCAGTTTCTTAAAAATAACCAGCTTAAAATGATCAGTATGGCAAGGAGAGATATCTTTGCCCCCCTTTGCCTTATTTTTAGAGAACAGAGTTATAATGCCTGATCCTCTGACTTCTTGCTACTTCAAGTGTGGTGCCGGGACCAGTATTGTTGGCACCATCACCTGGGGGCTTATTAAAACTTGTTAGAAATGCAGAATCTCAGGCCCCACTCCAGACCTACTGCGTCAGAACTTTTTTTTAACAACATATACACATTTTTCAAATTAAACCAGCAATTTTAATTATAAACACAGTTCTTGAAAATTGTTTGTGCTTTTAACTTTTTAAAATTTTAACTTTTTAAAATTTTTCCAAGCTTTATTGAGATGTAATTGACACATAACATCGTGTAAGTTTAAGACGCATCATGTGTTGATTTGTACATTTATATATTGCAAAATCATTACTGATGTGGTTTGGAGTGTTGGGGCCTGGAGTCGACGGCCAAGAAAGAATTCTTGAAACATCTTTGGTGCTAAACAGGGACGGGAACCGTGGGCAGAAAGAGCTGCACTGGGGTGGTGAGGAATGGCTGATTATATACTTTGGAACTGAGGGAGCTGGGGGAGGTAAAGGCAGAGGGATGTTTCCAAAAGGACTTTCATATGCGAAAGAGGACACACAGGACCCTGGAGGCCTAGTTATTGTCAAGCTCAGGTTGTTTTTCCCTCTAGCAAAGCATTAACATTAAGACAGTTGGGAGCTTCCTAGAGGATTGTTAAATTCTGCCTGTCTCAAGTATTTGTCACTGGGCTGCAGGTTCTAAGGAAATTTAACTTTATCTACATTTCCTTCTCCCTTTGTTCCCCACAGCAGCTACCACCATAGCATTAGCTCCCACCTCCGTCCTGTCACAAAGGAGAGTTGTCCCAATTGATTTGCATGAACATTCACATTTAAGGAACACTATTCTAGAAACTTTTACACAATATCTTCCTATTCTATTTTTTTAATTGATTTAGGACAGTATTTACACCTTATCCTGAATATATTTTTCCCTCAAAATAAATTTTGAATACCCCAAAACATGACTGCCTTCTATTTCCCCTCATTTTGAGGGAATACTTTTCCCCTCATTGTCCCCCTTGATTTTCTCATTTTTAGTCACCGTTTTATTCATCATTCCAGAAAGTGATTCTGTGGAACAAGAGGACATGAGACTGTTCCTCAGAGCCACCAGGGACTCTGTGTAAAACCATCGGTCACACCCCTTATGAGGCAACTAACTTCTCATTGTCAGTGTGAAGTTTTTTTGTGTCCTCCAGAACGGCTTTTGCACACAGAAAATATTATTCAGAGGCTAATTTGGTTCTTGGAAAGAATATTCAATTCAAATTAAATTAACAAATTTAAAAACTTAAAAACAGATCTTTCTTAAGCTTTCAAGTTCAACTTACAAATCTTGTTTTCTTTATAAATATAATTGCGTTTTATCAATAATCTTACAGGAACTTTTACAATTCATTAATTTCTTTTAAATACTTTTAAGCCAAGTTTATACATTTAACATATTTTATTTTCTGTTTAAGTGCATCAATTGCTTCCTAACAAACAAGTTCCTCAAGAATGCCGCTGATTCTAATAAATGTAATAAACAAAACTTCTGAGTAGGTCTTTTCAAATGTTCTAATGATGAGGGAACAGAAGGCAAGCTGAGCGCAAAGCAGAAGCTGACGCCCCCGCCCCCACACACACCCACAGATGGGATATACATGACATTCCTCAGGCACCCCTGACTGCCCTAAAGCTAAGGCAAGGAAAAACAAATAGTTACCTTACAGAGATCACAATCCTGCAAGACATGAGTCTCCCTCAGTTCACGAAAGTCTTAGCAATTTACAAGAACAAAGCATTTCTATCAATGGCCTAGCTTCCAGAAGGAAATATAGATACAACTAAATGTCCTTATAACCTGCAGCGCATTGCCAGATACTTCAGGCGGGCAGAGTGTAATGTTCCTCCAGGAAGCTCACAACTGATGGGGTTGTGGAATATAGGTGAGGTTCAGTGGGATGGAGTCCGGAGCCGACGACCAAGAAAGAATTCTTGAGAGTGTTTGGTGCAAAATAGCGGTTTATTAAAGGACAGGGGCAGGACCCGTGGGCAGAAAGAGCTGCTGCCTCGGGTTGTGAGGGGTTTATGTACTTAGGATTTGGGGGAGGTAAGGAAAAGGGAGGTTTCAAAAGGATTTTCGTATGTTAAAGAAAACTCACAGGATACCAGAGACCTTGCCAGTGTCAAGTTAAGGTTGTTTTTCCTTCTAGTAAGGCATTAACAGTAAGATAATTGCGAGCTTCCTGAAGGAACATTACACTCTGTCCGCCTCAAGTATCTGTCAATGGGCTGCAGGTTATAAGGACATTTAGTTATATCTATATTTCCTTCTGGAAGCTAGGCCATTGATAGAAATGCTTTGTTCTTGTAAATTGCTAAGACTTTCATAAACTGAGGGAGACTCATGTCTTGCAGGATTGTAATCTCTATAAGTTAACTATTTGTTTTTTCTTTAGGGCAGCCAGGAGTGCCTGAGGAATGTCACACTTATCCCATGGGGGGGATGGTTTGTGGGGTGTCAGCTTCTGCCCCTCCTCAGCTAAACTTCTCTCCCTCATCACAATTATATTGATGTTAATGCCTTAACTTGACAATGGCAAGGCCTCTGGTATCCTGTGAGTCTTCTTTAACATGTGAAAATCCTTTTGAAACCTCCCTTTTCCTTACCTCCCCCAACCCCATGGTATATAATCAGCACCCGCTCACAACTCCAGTGCAGCAGCTCTTTCTGGTCCTGTCCCAGTGCTTTAATAAACCACCATTTTGCACCAAATACCTCTCAAGTATTCTCAAACACCTTCCAAGTATTCTTGGTGGTTGGCTCTGGACCTCACCCCACTGCACCTCACCTATATTCCAAAACCCTATCACTAATACTGTTTGCAAACTTGGTAAGCTGGCCATCTCAAGCCTAAATCAATTTCTCATGTACGTATTTTAAATAAGAAACATAAAGCTAACCTGTTAGATAATTAAATATTCAAAATTATCTTAAACATTGCAAGTAGATACATACAGAGAATTCCCACACATAATGCAAAAATATTAATACTACAGGTTTGATTTATTTATCTATCCCTATACTTAACCATAAATATTTTCAGGGTTAAAGCAATGGTTCTCAATAAAGGGTGGTTTTGCCTCCCAGAGCACATTTGCCAATGTCCAGAAATATACATACATGTTTTTTTGGTCGCAACTGGGATGGGGGAGAAGTTCTGCTGGCATCTAGTAGGGTAGGGAGCAGGGATGCTGCTAATTATCCTACAATGAGTAGGACAGTCCCCAGCAAGAGTCCTGCAGTACAAAGTATCAGTAGTGCCAAGGTGGAGAAGGTACTATTTAAGGAGACAAGTATGAACCCAACCAAGTGTCCCTCAACAATTGAATGGATAAAGAAACGTAGCGCATATATATGTATACAGGCATACATGCACACATACGCATACAAGGGAATAGTACTCAGCCTTAAAAAAGAATGAGATCTTGCCGTTTGTGACAACACAGATGAACCTAGAGGGTATTATGTTAAGTGAAATAAGTCAGACAGAAAAAGGCAAATACCATATGATTTTACTTATATGTAGAATCTAAAAAACAAAACAAATGAATAAACAAAAAAACAAACCCACAAATACAGAGAGCAAACTGATTGTTGCCAGAGGAGGTGCGGGGATGGACAAAAGGGGTGAAGGAGAGTGGGAGGTACAGGCTTCCAGTTATGGAATGACTAAGTCACAGGGATGAAAGGTACAGCATAGGGACTACAGTCAACGGTATTGTAATAATGTTGCATGAGGACAGGTGGGAGCTGCACTTGTGGTGAGCACAGCATACCCTATAAACTTGTTGAATCACTAGGCTATACACCTGAAACTAATACAACATCGCATATCAACAATGCTTCACTTTAGGAGAAGAAGAAAAAGAAGAAGACAATTACATCATCACAAGCAATTTGGAGTTACTCCCCAAATGAATTTTGAGGTTATCTTCTCAATTGACTGAGATTGATCAGAATGTGAGCACTGGGGCTACAGACATTCAGAGTGATCTTTCGTACAATCCAGACTGCCTTTCAGTGCCCCCTGCTACACGCATGGTTTTTCACAGTGGTTATCTCAGTGGGCGGCTCCGAGTTTAGATCCCATAACCGTGGTTAATTTTGCTCTCAGAACCCCCTGAGCAAATTCAAGTGAAGGCTTATTTACTTTTGTAACTGCTTTTACCTTTTTTATCTGATAAGCCATAGAAAATCTGAGACCCTTAAATCCAGATTGCTATAACATCTGATTGAATTTACCTAATCTATTTACAGCTTCACTCTATTACAAAATGTTATCGTAGTTCAGAAGGCTGAAACATTTAAATGACTCTTATTGGATTCTGTGTATTTGTCAGGATTACTCTAAATAAAAAAAAAATAAGAAGAAGGATGAATGGTATGTGAGTTAGTTTATTTTTTTTTAAAGATTTTATTTATTTGACAGAGAGAGAGAGAGAGAGAGAGCAGAAGCAGATGGAGTGGCAGAGAGAGGGAGAAGCAGGCTCCCCACCGAGCAGGGGGGCCCCATGTGGGGATCAATCCCAGGACCCCAGGATCGTGACCTGAGCCAAAGGCAGATGCTTAACCAACTGAGCCACCCAGGCATCCTCTAACAAGAACTTAAAGAGGAGCTGATATCAATTCTTCACACGCTCTTCCAAAAAATTCCCAACTCCTTATATAAAGCCAGAATTACCCTGATAACAAAATTAGACTAAGATATCACAAGGAAAAAAAAAACTACAGACCGATATATGTCATAAATACACATGCATAAATCAAAAAATACAAATCCAGCAACATATAAATAGCATTATACACCATAACCAAGAGCAATTTATCCCAGGAATGCAGTTTGGTTTAACATGCAAAAATTAATTACTCTGGGGCACCTGGGTGGCCCAGTCAGCAAGGCATCTGCCTTCGGCTCAGGTCATGATCCCAGGGTCCTGGGATCAAGCCCCTAGTTGGGCTTCTTGCTCAGTGGGGAGCCTGCTTCTCCCTCTCCCTCTGCCTGCCTGCTCCCCCTGCTTGTCCTCTCTGTGTCAAATAAATAAATAAAATCTTTTAAAAAATTAATTACTCTAATAAAGTATATTAATAAAATAAGGACAAACCACTACACAATCATCTCAATAGAGGCAGAAAAATCATTAAAATCGTTTAACACCTCTTCATGATAAAAGCATTCAACAAACTAGGAATATAAGGGAATTTTCTCAACCTGATAAACAGCATCTGTGAAAAACCCAGTTAGTGTTATACTTAATAGCTTCCCTAAAAGCAAGAACAAGACAAGGATGTCGGCTCTCAATACTTCAATTCAACATTGCACTGGAGGTTCTAGCCATGGAAATTAGGCAAAAATAAATAAATGAATAAAAATAAAAATAAAAGGCAGCCAGACCAGGAAAGAAGAAGTAAAACCATCTCTATCTGTAGATAACATGACTTTATACATAGAAAACCCCAAATAATCCTCTAAAATCTAAAACTAAAATCTAAAAACTAAAACTAAAGTTTACTAGACTCTAAAATCTACTAGGACTAATAAACTAGTTAAAAAAATTTTAGGGGGGCACCTGGGTGGCACAGCAGTTGGGCGTCTGCCTTCGGCTCAGGGCGTGATCCCGGCGTTATGGGATCGAGCCCCACATCAGGCTCCTTCGCTATGAGCCTGCTTCTTCCTCTCCCGCTCCCCCTGCTTGTGTTCCCTCTCTCGCTGGCTGTCTCTATCTCTGTCAAATAAATAAATAAAATCTTTAAAAAAAATAAAAAAATAAAAAAGATTTTAGGATATGGGGCACCTGGCTGGCTCAGTCAGTACAGCATGCAACTCTTGATTTCAGGATCATGAGTTTGAGCTTCAGCTCCACGGCTGGGGTAGAGTTTGCTTAAAAACATACCAAAGAACAATAACAAGAAAGAAATACAAAAATAAAATAAAATCTTAAAAAAAAAAAAAAGGTTTGGGGGGTCTGCCTGGCTGAGGCAGTTAAGCATTGATTTCAGCTCAGGTCATGATCTCAGGGTCATGGGATCAAGCCCCATATCAGCTCCACGTTCATCGGGGTGTCTGCTTGAGATTCTCTCCCACCCCCTCACCCCTGCTCCTCCCCTGATCAAGTGCTCTCTCTCAAATAAATAAATAAATAAATAAATCTTTTGAAAAAAGGACTTTGCCTTTAAAAAATAAATAAAATAAAAAATTTAAAAGGTTTCATGATATAAAATCAATATACAAAATTCAGTTGTATTTCCATCCATTAAAATGAAGATTCAGAAAATGAAATTTAAAAGAACAATTTCATTTACGATAGCATCAAGCAGAATAAAACACTCAGGAATAAAATTGGAAGAAATTCAAAATTTATATTCTAAAATTCAAAACATTGTTGAAAGAAATTAAAGACCCAAATAAATGGACAGATATCCTTGTTCAGAAGAACTAACATTGTTATTACGGTGATAGTTCCCAAATCGGTCTGCAGAGTCAATGCACTCTATCAAAATCTAGGATGGCTTTTTTACAGAAATTGACAAGCTGTTCCTAAAATTCATATGGACATGAAAGGGACTCAGAATAGACAAAACGATTTTGAAAAACAGTAACAAACATAAGAATAACAAATTTACGGGGCGCCTGGGTGGCACAGCGGTTGAGCGTCTGCCTTCGGCTCAGGGCGTGATCCCGGCGTTATGGGATCGAGCCCCACATCAGGCTCCTCTGCTATGAGCCTGCTTCTTCCTCTCCCACTCCCCCTGCTTGTGTTCCCTCTCTCTCTGGCTGTCTCTGTCGAATAAATAAATTAAAAAAAAAAAAAAAAGAATAACAAATTCACACTCAAATTTACCAATTTTAAAATCTAATACAAAGCTACATTAATCAAGATAGTGGAGCTGGGATAAGGGCAGATGTATAGATTAATGGAATAGAATTTAAGTAAGAGTCCAGAAATATATTCCCACATTTACAGTCAATTGATTTTCACAAAGGTGCCAAAATAATTCAACAGGGCAAGAATAGTCTTTTCAGTCAGTGGTGCCAGGACTGCTGGATAGCCACATGCAGAAGAATTAAGCCATATCCCTACTCTACATCGTATACAAACATTAGCTGAAAATCCATCAAAGACATAAATATAAGAGCAAAAATTGTAAAACTCTAGAAGAAAACATAAGCCTAAATTTTTCTGATCTTGGATTAGGCAATGGCTCTTAGATATGATACTAAAAACACAAGCAACAAAAGAAAAAATTGAGGGGTGCCCACGTGGCTCTGTCAGTTAAGCGTCTACCTTTGGCTCAGGTCATGATCCCAGGGTCTGGGGATCCAGTTCTCCCTCTCCTACTCCCCCTGCTTGTGCTCTCTCTGTCAGATAAATAAATAAAATCTTTTTTTAAAAAAGGATAAATTGATAAATTATACTTTATCAAAAAAGTAAAAAGACAACTTACAGAGCCAAAGGAAGTATTTGTGTAGGGAGGAAAAATGATTTTCCATCTACCCTTCTACATTCCTGGCTGAGACCCCTCTGTAATAAAAGATAGATTAACAGGAGAAAAACAAACAGACATTTAATAACATTTATACCTCCTGTACACATGGGAGAGACTCAGGACAACTGAGTAACCCCCAGAAATGGCCTAAGCAACCACCTTAAAATAAATAACATCTTCAGCTAAAGACAAAAGATGTTGGAGGGGGGTTGTCGGTGGGAAGACCTGGTAATGGGAAGTGACCCGGAAAAGCACAGTGAAGGTTGTTATGCAGACCCAAGTCCTTACCTTCTCCACTGATAAGAGTTTCTAGAGATTTAGTCATCCTTCTCTTCCTGGTACAGAGAGAGAAACACCCTTACAGATGGAGATTTCCCTTATACATGTAAATGTTTCTTATAAAAGGGCAACTTCTGGAGCACTGGGGTGGCTCTGTCAGTTAAGTGTCTGCGGTCCACTCAGGTCATGATCCCACAGTCCTGGCAATCTCTGCTCAGCAGGGAGCCTGCTTCTCCCTCTCTCTCTCTACCTGCCCCCCGCCATGTGCGCGCTCCCTCTCTCTGTCAAATAAATAAATAAAATCTTAAAAAAAAAAAAAAGGCAATTTCCACTCTGATTCCAGAGATCCTCCTGGGTCTGCAGCCTCTCAAAAATAATCAGCCCCAAATAATCAATATGTCAAAGAGGCATATTTTGGGGTGGCAAGTCCTGCTCCCCTTAATTTGCAAGTCATATATCTGACAAGGGACTTGTATCTAGAAAATATAAAAAACTCTTACAACCCAATAGTAAAAAGATAACCCAATTAAAAAACGGGCAAAGGATCTGAATAGATATCTCTCCAAAGATATACAAATGGCCAATAAGCACATAAAATTTGCCCATCATCCCTAGTCATCAAGGAAATGCATTTGGAACCCCAATGAGATACCATTTCACATCCACTTAGGATGGCTACAATTAAAAGGAGAGATAATAATAATTGTGGGTAGAATACCAAGAAACTGGAACTCTCATACATCACCGGTGGGAATGTACAACGGTGCAGCTATTTTGGAAAACTGGTGCAGCAGTTTCTCAAAAAGTTTCACGTAGAGTTATCATATGATCCAGCAAGTTTCCTCTTTGGTATATACACAAAAGAAATGAAAACATATGTCCACACAAAAACTTGCACCTGAATGTTTATAGCAGCATTATTAATGTTAGCCAAAAAGTGGAAAAAGCCCAGATGTCCATCAACTAATGAGTGGATAAACAAAATATGGCATAGCCATACAATAAAGTATTATTTGGCCACGAAAAGGAATGGGGTACTAGGACATGCTACAATGTGCATGATCCCTGAAAACATGATGCTAAGTGAGAAAAGTCATTCATAAAAGGCTACATATTGTATATTGCATGATTTCATTTATCCAACATGTCCAGCATAGGCAAATCTATAGGGAGAGAAAGTAGATTAGTGGTTGCCCAGGCGTCACTGTGAATTATATCTTTATTTTTTTAAAAAAGATTTTATTTATTTATTGACAGAGAAAGAGATAGCCAGTGAGGGAGGGAACTCAAGCAGGGGGAGTGGGGGAGGAAGAAGCAGGCTCCCAGCGGAGGAGCCTGACATGGGGCTCGATCCCAGGACCCTGGGATAACGCCCTGAGCCGAAGGCAGACGCTTAACCGCTGTGCCACCCAGGCGCCCCCGCTGTGAATTATATCTTAATAAAGCTGTTACTGAAAAAAAAGTTTTAAGTAGGTATTGGTTAAGTCTCTATCAGCTAGAATGATCTAGAACCGATTTACCAAAATGAATACTTCAGAGATCCCCAGGGTGATCAAAATTGTTAAGTGCTGCACAAAGTGTTTTCTTTTAGGTTATTTCTATAGGATAACAAAACATTTGGGGAGTGTGTACATGCATTTATGTACAATCTACATGTAGTCTGGATGTTCAAACAACCACATACCAAAACTCCACAAATCTTGGGAGCCAGTGCTTCTGATTAATACTGTGTTCATTGTGAGATTTTCAGATTTCCCTCAGTGTTCTGTAGGGGTGGAGAGCAGGCTGCCCCCAAATGAGCTGCTCTGGCACGAAGATTATTTTGAGCTGAATGCAATCAAGACCCTGTGGGCTCAAGAGAAATTTTGTCCCTCCTTTAATCACACAGAAGAATCTAAATTGGGGGTCTTTCCCAGAATTAGCATTAGTAACAGAGATAAATTATTATCTGAGTGACCCATCTGTATGGTAGGGCAAACATCTAATTACCAAACCTCTGCTTTTCTTTTCTTTACTTTTTTTTTTTTTAAAGATTTTATTTATTTATTTGACAGAGATAGAGACAGCCAGTGAGAGAGGGAACACAAGCAGGGAGTGGGAGAGGAAGAAGCAGGCTCACAGCGGAGGAGCCTGATGTGGGGGCTCGATCCCATAACGCCGGGATCACGCCCTGAGCCGAAGGCAGCCGCTTAACCGCTGTGCCACCCAGGCGCCCCAGCCTCTGCTTTTCTTATCACCCTGTGAAGTGCATTCCTTTCCTCGGAACTCCCAGACCCCTACCCCATCTCTTTAGTTCAGAATAACATATAGACCTCATTGTGCCTGGCTGTTTTTGGAATTTCCATGTCTATGTGGATTCTCCCAGTACGTATGCTATTAAGTTTGATTTTCTCCTGTTAATCTGTCTCATGTCAATTTGATTCTTAGTCCAGCTAGAAAGATACTTGAAGAAGACAGGAGTCCTTGCTGCCTGACAGTTCCAAAACATGAATTATTTTTGAAGTTCCTGCATCTTCCTGCAGGCTTACTCAGATCTTAGGACTTTTATAACAGGGAAAAGGAAAAAAATACTAAAGTAGAAAAGAGAGAGAGGGAGGGGTGCCTGGCTGGCTCACTCAATAGAGTCTATAGCTCTTGATCTTGGGGTCGTGAGTTTGAGCCCCACATTGGGTATGGAGCCTCCTTAAAAATAAATAAACAAATAAATAAATAAATAAAAATAAAAAGTAAAAAAGAAAGAGGGGGAAACAAAGAGATAGATGGGGACAGAAAATAGTCCATATCCCCGACTTTGACCTTTTCTTTTCCATTCTTCTGGTACTTTCAGAAATAATACTTCTTTTTTACTCCCGTTGTCCTGCTTAAATCTGGCCTTCATCTTTGTTCTTTATTTACAATAATTAGATGTTTGCCTGCCATGCAGGTAAGCCTTTCAGATGAAAGTTATCTCTGCTAGAGGCTCACTTTCTGGGCCAGGCCCCCTATCTGAATTCTTTCAGGCAGTTGAGGAAGAGGTGCAAGTTTTTCTGGAGTCTACTAAGTCTTTATTGCCTTCAGTTCAAAATAATCCCCATGCCAAAGTGGCACATTTTGGGGTGGCATATTCTGCTCCCCTTCAACCTCAAGGAACTCATAATTTAGTGTTTCTCAAACTTTTTTTCATTATCTTCCCCCAAGGAGACTTTGTAGACCTTCCCCCACCTAATAGACACCCCCCCACACATGAAATTTCAAATCCACAGATGTACTGCTTATCTGTTTATGTATGTGTGGCCCTTTCCAGGACCGTAAATCATTGTCATATATAAGATTTTTGGTCCTTTGGAAACCATATTGCTCTCACTGAGAATGCATGATTTAGTGGGAGTGGGCGATGCAAACAAGATGACAAAATGATATGACATGATCAAGGTTGAACAACAGATATCAAACCTCAGAGAAAGGAGAGAACTTACATCCAAAACTATTTAAATGGCAAGAGCCTGTGCTGGGGGCTCTTAGAATGTTTTTTTTGGGAGAGAAAAAATCAATAAAACAGGTATCTATCTTCAAAGCATTTGCAAAAAAGTAATCCTTCCTTCCTTCCCCCTTCTTCCTTCCCCCTTCCTCCTTTCTTCCACAGGTGCTTATTGATTTTATTCAAGATTTCACTGAGACCAGTGACAAGAATCTATTACCCAATCTAACTTCTAGCTATGGTTGACTAATATGATATAAAGAGAAGTTCTTGAATGGGATATTCAGGAAACCTCTTTAGAAGGGGATACAAACTGTCATGGGTCTTTCTTTCTTTCTTTCTTTCTTTCTTTCTTTCTTTCGTTCTTTCTTTCTTTCTTTCTTTCTGCAGGCTGGAATACATATATGATGGCTTGAGCTCCAGCAGCCATCTTGGACTCTGAGTGGAACTTGGAGATATAATGCATGTGCTTAGGATGATGAAGCAAGAAGACTAAAGGAGACTGGGTTCTTGATGACCATGGGACTTCCTTCCCAACATTGAACTACCTATTTCAGGGCACCCAGGTGGCTCAGTTGCTTAAGTGTCTGCCTTTGGCTCAGGTCATGATCCCAGAGTCCTGGGATGGAGCCCCAAGTTCGGCTCCCTGCTCAGCGGAGAGTCTGCTTCTCCCTCTCCCTCTGACCCTCCCCCACCCCTGCCCTGCTTAGGCTCTCTCTCACTCTCAAATGAATAAATTAAAACATCTTTTAAAAAAATAAAAAATAAAAAAATGAACTACCTACTTCAAAACGCATTATATAAGAGGGAAAAATAAACTCTTGTGTTTGAGCACTGCTGTTTTGGGTTTTCTGTTGCTTGCAACCAAATCTAATATAAACTACCACCTTCCCTCGACGGTATTTGCATTTCAACAGGCATTGAGAGTTTAAACTAAAAGGAGCCTCCATCCCAAAGTTTCAGGCAGAAATCAGCAGATAGGATTTTGAGTTCTTAGATCTCCTCTGGGAATTTGAGGTCCCCTTTCCAATGCAGTCTAATATCTATAAAATTAGCAGCTGTGTTTTGTAATTATTTTCTACTTTAGCAACTCTGCAATGTTATTTGACCTATAAGATAACATTTAAAGTGCTACTTTCTTACGCATTTATTAAAATGATTAAGTGTAAAAGAAGAATACTTTAAAATAAGTATGTAAATGGGTAATTACCAAGTTGATTGATTCTGATAAAAATCCCATACCTTTCTAAAAATGCAACGCAGACTACGCATTGTTGCAACCTGTGTTTTCTGCTTGTTTCCTGGGCTTGTGCTGAGGAAATTAGAACCTAGAACTGGACTTTGATAAAGTCAGAATTATCTTCACATGTGCCTGCACAGGGCCCAGCCTGTCCAGGTGGTGAACTGGTGCCTGGAGCAACAGAGCTCTACCCAGAAACTATCTCTGCTTAGTCACACTACCATTAAAAAAAAGGCAACCGTATCAACTTGGAAACTATACGTAAGAATTCCAGTGGCTAAGAAAATATGAATCATGAGGGCTGGGAAAAGGAAAATTGGATTATGTTTATGTGATATTTAAAATCTATTATGTGTGGTTGTCTTACACATTATTTGATACTGAGTTATGCCTAAGGATATAGACAGATTCCAGGACAAGCTTTTAAATATATTTTCCTACTTAACCTCTAAGAAATTGGGAGCCAGTGTGAAGCTGCAACTCCAGTCTCTATTTCCAATCTCTGCTCTTACTTTATTTTTTTTTAATTTTATTTTATTATATTGTGTTAATCACCATACAGTACATCCCCAGATTCCGATGTAAAGTTTGATGCTTCATTAGTTGCGTATAACACCCAGTGCACCATGCAATACGTGCCCTCCCTACTACCCATCACCAGGCTATCCCCTTCCCCCACCCCCTCCCCTCTGAAGTCCTCAGTTTGCCTCTCACAGTCCATAGTCTCTCATGTTCTGCTCTTACTTTAAAAGCATATTAATTTGCCTAAACCCAAGAACATTTATCCCTGGGGCTCCTGGTTGGCCTCAGTCCTTATAGCATGTGACTCTTAATCTCTGGTTCGGGAGTTCAAGCCCCATGTTGAAAGTAGAGATTACATTAAAAAAAAATTTAAAAAAGAAGAACATTTATCCATATATGATATGAAATTATATCATAAATATTCAAGTTTTCCCAAGAATGTGATTGAGCTGTTGAACCCTTTGAGCTGCCAATAAAGAAAGTTCTTCTCCACACAGAGCTTGCTATAGCCATGACCAGCATCTTGCTGAAAGTTGCCTGATCACATTTTCCAGAAATGCTCCCAAATGTTTATTTTGGTTTAAAGGGATAAAAATTGCTTTCCTGTTACTATAATGTGTGCTTATGTCACACTGAACACCAGACCTTGAGACTTTTTAATTACACATTTGTGAATAAGAAGCAGTAATCCCATGAAGAGGATTGATATCCATAAATATGTATATATGGCTACAGAAGATGGTTTCTACGGTCAAAGGTCAAATGAATCCGTGCCCGCCTGAAAAACAGGTAACTTCATGTGTAAGACCAGTTCTCTTCAAATAAAGCCAAACAGCCATTTCAAAACAAGCAAAAACATAGCATTTAGAAGAAGGTAGTAAGTAAAGAAATTAAACAGACCAGGATCTTTGGCAGATTTAACGTATTAGTCAGAGTTCCAGCAGGAAACAGACGGCACACTGAGCTGGGACCTGTGGAGATAATTTAATGAAGACGCTATTTATATAAGTGTGAACAGGGTTAAAGGACCCAGCAAGAGATGTCAGGGCACCCGGAGACCAGCAGCAGTGGGAAGCTTTTATGACTCCTGGGCTGGAAAGAAGAGGAGAAAGAAGTGGTGTTTCCAGCTCCCAGTGAGAGCTGGAGTCTGGAGAGGGGATGACTGACAGAGGCTGTCAAGGGAGGCAGCCGCTGCCATAACCAGAGAGGGAGAAGCGGGAGCTGGGAAGAAATACCCCCACCTCACTCTTCTCCTACCCTCCCATCTCCTGTGGTGACTCCCATTGGCCAAACCCAAATAGAATCCAAAGGATATGGGAGTTTGGGGTACAGAGCAGGGTCCAGATGGGCCAAGAATGGGTTAGGAAGGAGGATTCAAGTAGGAAATATCCAGATACTGTCAAATGTGTAAGTGGGAATAAAAATAGTATTTATCTCCTAAATTTGTTTTAAAGATTAAATATACGCAAATAATGAATCGTGGAACATTGCATCAAAAACTGGGGATGTACTGTATGGTGACTAATATAACAAAATGAAAATTATAAAATAAAATAAAGATTAAATGAGACAGTGCATGCTTAATCTTTTTTTTTTTTTAAGATTTTATTTATTTGAGAGAGAGAAATAGAGAGCACGAGCAGGGAGAGTGGCAAAGGGAGATTCAGAAGCAGGCTCCCCACTGAGCAGGGAGCCCAAAGCAGGGCTCGATCCCAGAACCCTGGGATCATGACCTGAGCTGAAGGCAGACACTTAACCAACTGAGCCACCCAGGTACTCCAGTGCATGTGTAATTCTTTTTTTTTTTTTTTTTAAGATTTTATTTATTTATTCGACAGAGATAGAGACAGCCAGAGAGAGGGAACACAAGCAGGGGGAGTGGGAGAGGAAGAAGCAGGCTCATAGCAAAGGAGCCTGATGTGGGGCTCGATCCCAGAACGCCGGGATCACGCCCTGAGCCGAAGGCAGACGCTTAACCGCTGTGCCACCCAGGTGCCCCCTGCATGTGTAATTCTTAATATAATGCCTGGCATAGAAGAAGCATCAAATTCATTCTATTGTTTTTATTGTATGCACTATTGAAGATACAGACATACTTATTTATTTCTAGTTATAGCCAGTTATTGATCGATGTTAAGATTTAAAACCTCTTGTGGTGCCTGGCTGGCTCAGTGGGTACAGCATGCAACTCTTGATCTCGGGGTTGTGAGTTTGAGCCCCATGTTGGGGTAGAGCTTACTTTAAAAAAAAAAAAAGATCTAAGACCTCTTGAACGTGATCCTGAGAGCTGGCTTACACAGATGTCTTTTTAATCTGTCTTTTTCTTTTTCTTTTTTTTTGTTCTTAAGATTTTATCTATTTATTTTATAGAGAGGGGGAGAGCATGAGCAGGGGGAGGGGCAGAGAGAGAGGGAGGAGCAGACTCCCAGCTGAGCAGGGAGCCAGATGCGGGGCTGGATCCCAGGATCCTGAGATCATGACCTGAGCCAAAGGCAGATGCTTAATCAACTGAGCCACCCAGGTGCCCGTGAGCTGTGTTCTTCTATTAAGCTTCATAATTTTATAGCTTATAACATAATAAGTGATGCATCAGACAGTAACTTCATCTCATGTACTCACATGATCCATTCAGTGATAAAGCAGAAACCAAAGAAGGTAGGGGAATTTTTCTTTCCCCCTCTGGAAAAATAATATGTTAAAAGTCCAAGTTTTTTCTCTTTTGATTTGCAGAAGGACTCATAAAACATTAGCATTCTAGATTCTTCAGCTCCCAAAATTCTTCCCCAGCTGCCTCTGATGCCTGAAATTCTTCTGTAAAGGAATAAAGCTTTTCCTTCTGCAACTGAAGTCAAGACATGAAATAAAAATGGCCCTTGGGAAAAGAGCACATTGGCCAAGAGTCTGGCCACCTCTCGGGCAGTAAGTTTTGATACATGGAGAAAGGGAGTGAATGGGCTTCCTTTAACTACCGAGGCCCTGCTGAGACTGACAGAGGCAAGATAAGTGGGAATGCTCCCCACTGGCTGTGCCAGTGAAGGAAGGTTCCCGAGGCCTGGGCTGAATTAAAAGGGGTGTGACTCAAGGCAGTCTGAGGGAGTGTAGCCAGCTGCAGGGGAGAACCAGAAGAGTTCCTGCCGCAGCCAAGGTCAGAGCTGAGAAGTCAATTCCATGTGTGCCATCCAAAAGGTGAAGCCAGGACAGAACACTAGTGAGAAATGTGAGTTGTGCCTAAGGGCAATGGTCAAAATACTTAACAACAGGTATAGTAATATAGAGATACAGATACAGAAATATAATATCTATAGAAGGAGATAGAGACATTTGGATATATTGATACATACTCTATATGAATCAAAAATTAAATGCATATAATCCTTTCATTATCTAACTCTATAAGTTTATATATTATAAAACTGCTTTTTAAATCATTCATCAAGGGGCGCCTGAGTGGCTCAGTCAGTTGAGCGTCCGACTCTTGATTTTGGCTCAGATCGTGATCTCGGGGTGGTGAGATTGAGCCCTGTGTCAGGCTCTGTGCTCAGCAGGGAGTCTGCTTGAGATTCTCTCTCCCTCTGTCCCTCCCTTGATTGCGTGCTCTCTCTCTCTCTCTCTCACTCTAAAATAAATAAATCTTTAAAAAAAATAAACCATTGTTCAAATAGTTTTAATAGCTTCTGTTATTTGTTGAGTTTTAGAAAATCTTTATGTGGTCTTTTGTTTCACATGGTCTGTTACTGCCGAATAATGCCTCCAAGGCCGTGGTGATTTGGTGCAGGGAGCAACATCAAATTCTGCGAACAGCTACACTGTTAACTTGATAGTCATTAGGTAGCTTGTAGTCTCAATTCATAGATAATTTATCTTAATATTCACATTTGTCATGGTGCTGATGCTTCTTTCAGCTTCTGCTGAACCTACATCATTGACATTGGAAGACTTTCTGGCTCTTATGATTCTGTTTGAGAATTTTGTAGATTCAGCATCTTTCTTATTCTCAGGACTAAGTCCTGAAAATCACTTATTCTAATTTTATATAAAATTGGTTGTCTTATTTTTAAAAATTTTTGTTTTCCTTCAATCCAAAGAGATTCACAAACATCATTTGGTCAAATTTCAGGTTTCGATATTATGCGTTTTTTTCCTCATATTTGTCATTGAACAACAAATCCATTTTTAAGTAATTTATAAGGCAAATGAATAGTATTTCTTCTTGGAATTGATCATTGCTTAGTTTCAAAGGGTATGCCATAATTCTCCATCTCTAATAATATCATCCACCTCTTTTAATACTTTGATTTATTTTGTTTTATATACTCTGTAACTATTTGCCTTCATCATATTAATCCACCAGCTTTAATATCAAAATATTTCTTTCTTGGAGAGATGAAAAAAGTTATTGACATCTCAGGAAGAATATTATTGTCTTGGGGGCACCTGGGTGGCACAGCGGTTGAGCGTCTGCCTTTGGCTCAGGGTGTGATCCTGGCGTTATGGGATCGAGCCCCACATCAGGCTCCTCTGCTAGAGGCCTGCTTCTTCCTCTCCCACTCCCCCTGCTTGTGTTCCCTCTCTCGCTGGCTGTCTCTATCTCTGTCAAATAAATAAATAAAAATCTTTTAAAAAAAAAAAGAATATCATTGTCTTAAGCCAAATCTCTTAAAAATAATATATTTTTCAAATATTTCATTAATCCCATTTAATAATTTCTATGAAAGTGACTGTACAAGTCTAGATATTGTCCCCAAACTGCTTTTGCAGCTTCTAATCCCACAGACTGCTCCAGGAGATCCAAATATTCTCATTTTCATTACTTCAATTTCCAGATTTTCAGCTGGTTTAAAAAATTTTTTTATTTATTAATTTTAATTCTTTAAATTTATTTTTTTTTAAGATTGTATTTGGCTGAAGCTCCTTTCTTTTTATCAGGCAATAAGATTTTTTTGGTAAATATTTGTCATTGAAATCATTCTTCCCAAGCACCAACAATAGAGTTTAACATATTATTCCTTTTGGTTCTGCAATATCAACAAAACCCATTAAATGCTATTCAGACTTGACTTTCATAATTTAAATACATTATTAAACTCCTTTATGCAAAAGTTGGAAAACCTCAGATAATTATTGAAATTTGTGTCTCTTTGCTTCATATGTTTTCTTGAAAATTATTTCCTCATTTTACTAGGTAAGTTTTATAATAAGGAGAACTTGAAGTCTTGATTGCATTGATATGCTCACATCAATATTATTCTTCCCTTGAAGTTCTCATAAAAATTTCCTTTCTGAAAAAGCTTGATTACTTTTAGCTACACAGTGACATTGCTTAAAATTCTGATTGTGTTTCCTACATGTTTTTCATTTGCTTTTTTGACATTTTGATAGAACATTTTGGGGGCACTTTTACTATTTCAAAAGCTTTATTTAGGGAATAATTCTTGACATTATTTCAAGTTTTTCCTCATTGATAATAATGAACTTTTTTCCTGAACCATGAGTTTGAATAGATAAAAACACATGTTTGGCACTTTCAAATTTTAGTGATACAACTTTTGAGTCCATTCGCATCTAACAGTTATGTCATTAGAAATAATAAGCTACTTGTATTTTTTGTGGAAATAGTCAAGCTGTTTTTTTTTTTAAGATTTATTTATTTATTTGTCAGAAGAGAGAGAGAGCACAAGCAGGGGGAGCTTCAGGCAGAGGGAAAAGCAGGCTCCCCCCTGTGCAGGGAGCCCAATGCAGGACTTGATCCTAGGACCTTCGCATCATGAACTGAGCCTGGGACCCTGGGGTCATGACTGAGCTAAAGGCAAACACTTAATCAACTGAGCCACCCAGGCATCCTGTCAAGCTGGTTTTTTATTACAAATTATTTTACTTTGAATTTGTGATTCTTGCACGATATCAAAGTATATTTCAGGCTGTTGGTGATTTCTGCCACTATCAGAAGATGTAACAAGCTGTAGTTCATTATTGAAATTGTTTCTTTGTTTTCTTTCAAACTAAAAAAGATTCATGTTGAAGATATTTTAAAAGAACATTAAGAAACTTACCAGATTTTGTTTCTCCATTCTCTAAAAACTCTTGAATTTATTACTATCAACACGTTGCACACTTACCACATGCACATTACAATGTACTAATAACAAACCAACACATGAATGGAATTATTTAGACGTCATTGCAACTAAGTGATTTGAGGATAATAATAAAATAATGGTTTTTCTAAAGCACAGAGTGCTCCATCAAGAAAGTACAATTCAGGGGCGCCTGGGTGGCACAGCGGTTAGGTGTCTGCCTTCAGCTCAGGGTGTGATCCCAGCGTTATGGGATCGAGCCCCGCATCAGGCTCTTCTGCTATGAGCCTGCTTCTTCCTCTCCCACTCCCCCTGCTTGTGTTCCCTCTCTCACTGATTGTCTCTATCTCTGTCAAATAAATAAATAAAATCTTTAAAAAAAAAAGAAAGTACAATTCAGCCTTGCCGATGTAGATGTAAAGACTGTATCATTCATGCTTCCCACATTTTTCATCTGTCTATCCATACACGCACAGGCACACACACAAAGTTAAGACTCATGAATCGTTTAATATTGCAAAATGTTTGCCAGGCATTGTGTGCAACCACAGTGAGTGCCACACTCATTCATGAGTACCTTTGGAACCCCACCCTGTAACGACAAGGGAAGGGGGAAAGTGGATGCCTGAGACGAGTACGGGAAGCGACACTTCATTATGAAAGCATCTACGACATTCATTCCATGTGCCAGAAATGGATTAACGTGTGCTTTCTCTTGTCTAAGCACTTCCACAACTGAAATCTCCGTACGCCAAAGCTACAGCTGTTTTTTCAGGCTGACTGCTGCACGACCACAAACGCTTCCAGGGATGGGGGCCGCCTGGGTGGCTCAGTCGTTAAGCGTCTGCCTTTGGCTCAGGGCGTGATCCCGGCGTTCTGGGATCGAGCCCCGCATCAGGCTCCTCCACTGTGAGCCTGCTTCTTCCTCTCCCACTCCCCCTGCCTGTGTTCCCTCTTCTCGCTGGCTGTCTCTCTCTCTGTCAAATAAATAAATAAAATCTTAAAAAAAAAAAAAAAAGAAAACTCTTACAGTGATGGGACACAGCTGCGTGTTGTGTGAAGGACACAGGGTGAGAGGTGTGCAGAAGCATTTCCCTGGGGCTGAAACAGTGTGAGGCGTGAGAGTCAATGTTTTCCTTCCCTGGGGACGCTGTGCCAGGCTGAGCACTGGATTCCTCATGACAGTGGTGTCCAAGTATTCAATACTTCTTTTCTTGGGGTGTGTACTAATGGCGTCTGTGGTCCTCTAAAGCACGGTGTCCGGGATTTGTCTTGCATGGCTCTAACAACGGAGTATGTGTCAAGTATTATACTCGATGCTGTGGTACGCAAGTTAGAAAAGTCATGTTACACAGAGACCGAAGGTGGAGGAAAAACAAGAAAACTGTGCGGGGTGCTGAGTGTCACCCTGGAAGTGGGCAAGGAAGCTGTGGGCAGGGTGGGGAGCACCTAGCCTACCCGGGAGGAGAGGACGGAGAGAAAAACTGGAGAAGACTTCCAGAGGATATCAAGTTTGAAGAAGGGGAAGTAAGGAAGAAAAAGGGTGAGAGCATTTCAGGTAGAAACAATGGCAGAGGAGTGAGGAGGGAAGCAGGCGAGTGTGGCCTGTTGGGGTTGGGCAGAGACCAGGGGCCTCAGAGGTCATAGTGAGAGGTTTAGATTTCATCGTGAGGGCCATTTGGAACCACATAAAGATAGAAAGCAGAGGAATGATATAACCAGATGTCCATTTCCAAAGGAGTCCTTGACAGCCAGCTAGACGACCAATCCCGGGATCCAAGCCAGAAAAAAAGCTCTGGAGAGTGGGGGGTCGAAATGACAGAGGGGACGGGTGGACCTTCTACACATTGGTGGCTCAAGGTACATGGGGGAAAAGAGAGGGAGTCATCAAGAAAGACTGCCAGGGGGGCGCCTGGGTGGCACAGCGGTTAAGCGTCTGCCTTCGGCTCAGGGCGTGATCCCGGCGTTGTGGGATCGAGCCCCACATCGGGCTTCTCCGCTGGGAGCCTGCTTCTTCCTCTCCCACTCCCCCTGCTTGTGTTCCCTCTCTCGCTGCCTGTCTCTATCTCTGTCAAATAAATGAATAAAATCTTTAAAAAAAAAAAAAAAAGAAAAAAAGAAAGACTGCCAGGTTTCTGGGTTTTCTGGCTTAGGGTACTGGCTGGGCACTAGCACTGTTCCTCAAGAAGGGAGACTGAGGAGGAGAAAGAAAATTTTGTGGAAAGTAAGTTCAGTTTCAGACATGCTGAGTATGGGTACATCCCTGGAGAACTGTCCAGATGGGCTGACTCCATGGGTCTGGACTTCATGAGAGTGTATAGATTTCAGAAGAGAGGGCCATTTAAATATGGGTGGTAGTTGAAATCTTGGGAATGGTCTCCTCTATGGGGAAAGGACTGGGTGGGGAGAGGGAGGAAAAGAGGAAAGTGGAGATGAGGAGTGAGGAAGTGGAGGGAGGGGTGTGGAGAAGGGAGGAGAAGTGAGAGGAGGAGAGTGAGGGAAAGACTGAGGGCAGGACCTTGGGGAACAGCAATATTTAAGAAGGGAGGAGGTCACTACAGGAAGGCCACAAAGAAGACCAAGAAAGAGCAAGCAAAGATCAGGAGGGATGGGAGGAGGAGGTGGTATCACCTAAGTCAAGGGAGGAGAGCTCTGGAAAGGAGGCGGTGGCCAACACTGTGGTGTGAACCGGATTTGGCGAGGAGGTCCTTCCCTGTCTTCAGGTGAGGGGTTGCAGTGACTTGCCGGGGACTGAAGAAAATCACAGTGGTTCGAATAACGAATGGGAGGTGAGGAGTGAAGATCATAAGAAGCTGGATCAAAAGGGAAGGAAACAAATTGGCCATGGCGAGATAAGAGAGGGATTGAAAAGAGGGTTTGATTTGAAAGTGTTTCACCCTAGATGAATAAAAGGCAGAGGAGCAGTGGGGGTTGGAAATGCAGGAGAGTCGGGTGACTGAAGCACTGGAAAGGGGGGTACCCCTGCCCGGGTGGGTGGAAGGTGGACCTCCCCTGACAGAAATGGAGGGAAGACTGTAAGGGAGGGAGAGAAAGAATGTGTCTGACTTGGGCAGGAAGTGTGAAGGGGAGGGCTTTCTGCTGGACTTCTGTATTCCTGAGCGGTGTGCGGCCGTCGGGACTCGTGCGCCGGGAACGTTTGAAAGGGTTGCCGCGGACGGACGGCGGGGGAGGGAGGATGCAATCAGAGAGTGGGGCCGTGGAGTTGAAGATGTTAAGATCCTGGGTTGAGTGCCTCTAGGTCTCTCCGACTACCCTGCCTGGCTTTACTGATACTGCCAAGCTGTGATGTCATCAATTACGGAATTAAAACTGGGTAGCCTGTATTTTGTGCCTGGGATTTTCCAGGTCCATTCCCTGCCGCTTCCTACACACGGCCAGCCATTCAACACTGACAGTCAGCTCTCCACAGTCGTTCACACAACCCACATTTGGCGCGGGACTGGTAAACAACCAAGTGGAGCCCCAGTAGGTCTCCCCGCATCAAACTTACAGAGTTGTAAATCCCTAGAAAAGTCTTTTTTTTTTTAAGTAATCTTTACACCCAACATGGGGGTCGAACTCACGACCCTGAGATGAAGAGTCGAATGCTCTACCAACAGAGCCAGCCAGGTGCCCCTGAGTCCTGACACAATTCTGTTTGTATCTGTCAACGGAATTTACACGATCCATCTATCAATCCCTGGAGTCCTTTCAGGCGAGCCTTGGAGCGTGACTGCCTTCTCCACAGGCCCCCTGTGAAAGGTTCCCTTCATTACAAGGATATGAAATGCCCTTGAAGTCTGATTTCCAAAGTTCCCAATTCAAGTAAGGTCCCTCGGGGGTTCACCTAATCCCAACAGGTGTGATGTCTCTCAGAGCTTGGATTTTATTCCTAGTTTCTCCTCAGGCCTCACTGCTTTTCTCAATCTGCCAATTCCCTTCTTTGCTGTTATGCACCCGCCACCACCACCACTAGGTTGGTTCCACCGGGCCTGGCGCCCCCCCCCCCCCGGTCAGTTCTGCCCGGGAGATTCTCTTCACCAGGTGCTTCCCCACAGCAGCAGCAGCCCCCCAAAGCCGGGCAGGGCCACACTGCCTCTGTGCATGCATTCCATGGACTTAGCCTGCCTCCGCCCGGAGTCTTGGGGCTTCAGGATGGGACGCAGCCCCACAGCCAGGCTGTGCAGCCTCATACTCCCTGGCCTCCCAAATGCTTGGTCCTCCACGTGTGGGGTGTTCACCCCCTCCTTGTGTCTCCAGCGGTCTCCTGGTCCCTAGGGGCAGATGGACCCATGGTTCTAGGCACTTGGCAATGGTATATCCATTCTTTCTGGTGAGCAGTCCTGTTACGTCACAGGCCACAGACCCTCCAACCAGCCAGGTACTTCCCCGAGTGACCGACGGTCTGCATTTTCAGCAGAGAATTAAAAAACGTCTCTCCACCTCCCTGGGTCCTACCAACCAGTCGAGGCAGAGACTAAATGCTGCTTCTTCCATGCAGCCTTCCTTCATACCTATGAATAGATGTCATTTTTTTCCTTCTCTAAACAGCCACAGAGTCTCACCTGTGCTTCAAGTTCATTCATTCATTTGTTCAATAAGTATTTATTGAGAATCTTCCAGGACCAGGCTCTGTGCCAGGTGCTAGAACACATGAATAAAAACACAAGTCTCTTACCTCATAGAACTTTCCGGAGTAACTGGGAAACAGCTGTGTACACGAACAATTTAATATTAAAAAATTGCTGTGTGGTAGATAGTACAGTTGTTAAGAATGTGGACTCTGAACCCAGATTGCTTGGATTTGAATCTCAGCTCCACCGCTAACTGGCTATGTGAACTTGAGCCAATGCCTTAGTTTCTACACCTCTAAAATAAGATAGTAATAATAATTACCTCATAGAGTCTAGACCACTGAGCGTGTTCTACAAACGGGTTCCTGTTATAATTGCTGTTATGATCGTTTAAACCATTAGAAGTATAAAGGGAAATTGGAGCAGTGGAGAAGCATTTAATCCCCCTGACTTAATATTGGAGTCCTTTATCTGTGAGTCTAATCTCCCCTACCAGAGTCTAAGGTCTTCCAGGGCAGACATACTTACAAACTGCATAACCTTTGACTTGGTTCCCTGTTCTTAGTAGGTGCTCCATGAATATCCACTAGTTTCATGGAAATGGATTCACCCAGACCTGGGTCAGCCAACCCCTTGGCCACTCCAATTGGGTGTATAAGTAACCAGAGCTGCCTCCTGCCTTCTAGACCAAATCCTCAGGGGCTGTATGGGTCTGTGGTCAAAGCAAAGGGGCAAATGAAAATGAAGGAAAAGCTGTCTCACCCAGAGATGCCACGTTTTCATCCTGGGCTTTACGTTTATTCCTTCCCATGAAGGCCATCTGGGGTTTGGCCTTTCTACTTCCATGATGTAAATGTATTTTCAAGGGTTGGTTACTTGGCTCTGGAGTTCACTGGGTGGACCTCAGCGCTCAAAAATCTATCCTGGGAGCCATTAGCACTTTCCCACCCCTACCCCCTTAATAAACTAACTGAAAGAGAACGAAAAGATCAGTTTTAAGGTCTGCAAATGTAAGCAACTTATTGTTTCCCTAAGAAAGTCACTTTGCTCTTCTTGAAGTAAATCGTCATTAACCTATTATGGAATTTTCCAGAAATTCCTTAAATTTCTTAAATTTTGAGTCATGTGGTTCTGAAAAGAAAATATGTCACGCTGGTTTTAATTTCGAAGGGCTTCCAATTTGAAGTCCTGGCAAGTTTCTATTCTGGATTGAACCCTAGACGGACTTTGAATTAATTCTAGTAAATGATGGAGATGGGATAGCTTGCTTGTTGCCAACTTCGCTGAAGTAAGTTAAGGCAAGTTGAGTTCAGATGCTTTTCTTTCCTACCTTGGGTATCACATGCCTAATACTTTCATTACTATAATTTCCAGTCTTCTGTAATCTCATTAGAGAAGTATTTTAAAAATATAATTGCATAAAAGAGGCACAGCACACTCATCATTAGCTCCTCGAGTAAATTTGTATTGTGGAGAAGAATTTTAAAAGGGGCATTGGTTAAAAACTGGAATCAGATACAGGTAAGAACGCAAAAGGTGCTCATAGGTAGGGTGGCTATTTTTGAAGGTGAAGGAATCACAGAATTTAGAGAAGAAAGTCAAAGCAGAGCTCTTCCCACCCAGCTACTTGCAGAGTGCTAAGTCCTGTCGACAGGATCCAGAACTGCTCGAGTAGCTCCAGAGAGAAACAGCTGCCTGCATCAGACTGTTGGTGCTCTACGCATGTTCCTTGACACTCACTCTTCACCCATGGATTCCAGTGACTCTGTTCCTGAGAGCCTTTTTTGTTGTTGTTGGAGCACATTGGGCTTACAGGCAGGGCAAGCTCCGAGTGCTGGACAGTTAGTGTTTCTGGAAGCAGTTCTAAAGCAACGGTGGTTGGGGAATTGGTAAATAAATCCTCCACCTTCCTGGTTCCTTGTGGGTAAAACTCTGAGGCGTGCTCTCCTCCGTCTTCTAGAGTTTCCCGGTGGGATTGACCTCTAGTCACCCACACTAGAAACTGGCTTGCTAACACACCCATTACTGTCTTCATTTCTTTCCCTGTTTCCCCTCTCCTCAACCAGTGTTTCCTGGGATCACCTCTCAAAGAAACTATTTGTACTTGAATCCTCGGGGTCTGCTTCTGGAAGGATCCCAAATAAGATAATTACTAGTTCTGCAAGTTGGGTGAGGTTTTTCCCGCTTCTCTCTTTGATGATTTTATACATCTGCCAACTGGTTCGGGCCTGCAATCTCTTCTCCTTCCTTTCTTACCACGCATTGCTCCCCAATCTTCCTTCCTCCCAAAGCAATGGTCAGATATATTGTTCCCCCTGCTCTAAATCCTCTATTACCCCATGTTCTAAGTAGGAACAAAAGTCCATACCCCTCTCATAATCCTGCCCATACCCCTCCCTAGCCTTTGACCCATAATCCCTTGAATGTGTAGGGTGCTCTGCTGACCTTTCCTGCTTGCGGATGCTAAGTATTTGTAGAACCGGAAAGTTTAAGGGAAGGTGAGAAAAGTCAGCTGGGTATTATACTTGTATCTTTATCCTACTTAAAAGAAGTTCAAAGTACATTTTTGCACTGACACATTTTCTGTAAATAGATTAGAAACAGCTTTCCCTCTCCTCCCCCAGTTCTCTCACTGCAGATATAGGGCTCTTACCAGTTCAGTTAGAACAGAACTCCACACGTAAACTCCCTACAGTAGTTTCTCTCTTCCTTCCATTCTTTCTCTTTCTTTCTTTTTCTTTCTTTTTCTTTCTTTCCTTTCTCTTTCTTTCTTTCCTTCTTTCTTTTCTTTTTTTCTTTGTTTTTCTTTTCTTTTCTTTTCTTTTTTTTTTTTTTGTAGGCTGTACACCCAACATGGGATCAAGAGTTGCACGCTCTACTGAGTGAGCCAGGCAGGCGCCGCCTACTGTAGTTTCTTATACCGGAACTAACTTCAATTCCAGTAAAATTAAACCACTGATTTTCCAACTGCTTTTCTGTTTTGAAGTCACAGTAGGTACTGTAATAATAAACATTTCACAAATGCAGACAGAGGGAGGGAGTGTGTTATGTCAGACTGAACAACATAACAGACCTCAGCCGTAGCTTGGCTCTGCCCATAAGAGCTCAGGTGATATTGAACAAGTCATGAAACTTCTTGGAACCTCAGCTTCCTTATCTGTAAAATGGAGGTTGTACCTGAGATCCGTGCTAGGGCTAAGATGCTACTGACAAGCTACCATGATCTGAAGTTGTGTTTGCCGGGAACGAATAGGTAGGTAGAGTCACAGGCTCAGAGGCTACTCTAAATTTGTTCATGCATCTCAGAATTTTAGTTTAGTTGGTCCAAAAATTCACCTAATTTTTTAAGTCCTTAAAAATGACCAATGAGTGGGGCGCCTGGGTGGCACAGTGGTTGGGCGTCTGCCTTCGGCTCGGGGCGTGATCCCGGCGTTGTGGGATCGAGCCACGTCAGGCTCCTCTGCTATGAGCCTGCTTCTTCCTCTCCCACTCCCCCTGCTTGTGTTCCCTCTCTCGCTGGCTGTCTCTATCTCTGTCGAATAAATACTAAAATCTTTAAAAAAAAAAAAATGACCAATGAGTGTTACCCATCCGGACATGGACTAAAGTCTGCTGTGGTCTTTGCTTCCCCCAGAAACTCCTGTCTCTCCCCTTCCCCCGGTACCTTCCTGACCTTAAGGCTGGATGACTATAACATGCCTAACTTGGTCCTGGCTTTCTTTTGAGATAAATAAATATTAATGTGAAATGAAAACCACACACGTAATAATGTTGGGATTAATGAGGTGCTGAACTGTATTCTTACTTTGCTATTGTTGGCAAATGTGGTATTCAGCTGAATTCAAAACTGTGGAACCATTTGTAAAACAGAAATATTAGTCCAAAGTTTTGCATCCACCCTGTGGCTGATTATTCTACCAAGGTGGGATGGCAGGGCCCTCCACATCTGGGACGCAGGGCAGGCAGTGCTTGTGCCATGTGGCCTGGCGGGGCCCCCCCTTCCAGCCTCCATGCATGGTCAGTCACAAAAAAAAGAAGAGGACAGGAGAGGAGGGAAGAGAATTGTTCTCACTTACCTAGCTCTGGTGAAGGTGGCTGGGAGAGGTTGTCCATTAGACCATTATTGGCCATTAAATTCTAAACTCTTATTCCATTCCATGGTTAGTCTCCAAGCAGAGCTGAAAGGGGATGTGAATTAAGCCTTCTATGTGCAGTTTCTCACATATTCATTCCAATAGTCTTCGGGAAGGTGTCATAAATCCCGGTAAACATATAAAGAAACCAGGTATTAAGAAAGTGAGTGACCCATCAAGGTCACATGGTTGGCAAGTCAGAATTTAAACCAAGGCTTCTGGCTGTACGTCCAGCAGTCAGTGCAGCGACCACCCCTCCTACCCTTAGAAACACAGGAATGTATTCCCAGACGTGCATTTTCTTCGTTCCCATGTGGCAGGTGGGAGTCAAAGTTGGAACCACGTTGGTGGAAGGCAATTAGTGTCATGTATCAAGACCCTTTAAAACGTTTATACCTTTTGGGGCACCTGGGTGGCTCAGTCGGTTAAGTGTCCATCTCTTGATTTCAGCTCAGGTCACGATCTCAGGGTGGTGAGATCGAACCCTGGGTCAGGATCTGAGCTGAGCATGGAGTCTGCTTAAGATTTTCTCCCTCTCTCTCTCTCTGCCCCACTCCCCTAACCCCTGCTCATGTGCACGCGCACTCTTTCTCTCTCTAANAAAAAAAAAAAAAAAAAAAAAAAAAAAAGGTTAAACTGTGGACTGTGTAATTCCACTTTTAGGAATCTTCCTGAAAGAAATTACCTGAGATGTGGATGATTACTTGAGATTAATGCAAAAAGGTGCTATTACAATATTATTTATAACTGTGAAATGCTCTAAACTCCCCTTCCAGGAGAACAGCTAAATCACTGAAGCAGAGACCCCAGTTAGGCCAGAACAGAAATGCAAATATGTGACGTGTTCCCACCCTTTGAGTATAGGTCTGAGTTAACTCCTACACATGGGCACTGGAGCAGAAAAAGCATTAACTCAAGCCCACAGTTGGAGTTTAGATAATACAGGTAGACTTGATAAGGAGAAAGAGGATACCAACAGAAGCCAGCTTGTAGGGAGAAACCATAGGGCCCCTGAAAAATAATTGATCCTAGAGGAGAAAGCATTTGGTGTGATGAAGTGGCTTCAGCAACAGAGCTTGAGATTCCAAGAAAAGGGACACCTGGGTGGCTCAGTTGGTTAAGCATTGGCCTTCAGCTCAGGTCATAATCCCCGGGTCCTGGGATCAAGGCCCAAATTAGGGTCCTTGCTCAGCAGGGAGCCCTCTTCTCCCTCTGCCTGCCATTCCCCATGCTTGTGCTCAATCTCTCTCTCTTTGACAAATAAATAAATAAATACAAATCTAAAAAAAAAAAGAGAAAGAGATAGAGAGAGAGATTCCAAAAGAAGTAGAACGAAATCTCTCCTCCCCAACGTTCTCCACCACAGCTTATCAACCACCAGCTTTGGACCTTCTCTTGGGCTCTTGCCCTGATGAGCAGCTTGGCCTTTTGACATATCACTCATCTACCCTTGGCTTGTTTTTGGACTACCTTCTCAACTTAAGTCTCACCCTGGCCTGCTGTCTCCCTCTTTCTATCGGATACACACAAAGAAGTATCTAGTAGCCATGCAGATAATGCTTGGAAAGAGTTTAAAGTGGAATAGGAATAGTGTTGGATATAATCTTAATCAAGTAATGAAGGGTGAAAAAATCTGTATATATATATAATATGATTTTCATTATAAAAATGCCTTCAGGATTTTGGAAAGAAATATGTTAAAGCCTTAAAGCAGGGTTATGAATGCCCTATGTTTCATATTTATTTAACTTTTTATTTTCCATGAACATGAAGGTGTTATTTTATACTTACAAAAGGGAGGTATTTAAAATGTGCTCTTTTTCTCCCTCCTAAAAGGCAGGCAATGCACAAATCTATTAAATGTGGGTTGAAAAATAGATGGAATTGGCCTGGAAGTCACTGAAGTGGCCCATCTGGTTTAGCTGTATTGGATGAGAACCAGTTGACTGCTTAATCTGGCATCAGCTTGGGCCACTGGTGCTTTTATGAGTCTCAGGGAGAGAACTGAGCTGTTCCATATCTGGAAAACTGAGATGGTACCATCCTGATATAGGTGGTCCAAGGGGAATAATTTTGTATGATGTGGCAAATTAATGTTTGCAAAGAAAATGCGGTTCTCTTCTTCAAATGTTCTCAAAAATAGCTTATTGAGACTAGACAGCCTCCCTGTCCAATTGCAAAAGAACTTTCAGTTCTCATTTGTAAGTGAACCTTGAATCAAACGTTGATCAATAAGCCAAGTGCAACTGTGAGGATTTTGTTAGATATGCATATAAGCAAGCACATACATTTATAGTCTAAATTCAGAATTTACGACTTGAACCTAATCAACTTCTTTTCACTCTATAGTAATAATTTATTTGTAACATATTTATTCTCTCATTTTTTCTGTAGTCTAAGAACCATTTGCATGCACGTATTAAGTTTTGTATAGTTGCTTTGCACAAACTCAAAATAAAGCATATTTTCCCCTTCAACTATTATTGCAATTATGGTTTTAATTACATACACTTTTCTTATCTGCCTAAACATAAAGATACACTGTATCTCATAGGTACTTATTAAATGTATAAGAACCAAAGGATTTGGGGCACTCCAATCAGCATCTCCAGTTTTATGATGCGGTTTCTCCTCCCTGAATTTTTGCTTCCCTTCATCTCCCAATCCCCAAGTGGTTTCATTTGCTGTAGCTTGAATAGCTAACTAAGAAAAGTAATTTTTGTTTTCCTTGGTGCTGCCTACGGAGGTGGCAGCCATCTCCTATTCGGCATGACGGCTGCCCTCAGACCTCTGGTGAAGTTCAACATCATTAAAAAAGAGGACCAACACGTTCATATGGCACTGCTAAGACCAATGTGTCAAAATTAAGTGCAACTGGTGGAAACCCAGAGGCATTGACATTAGGGTGTGCAGAAGAGTCGAGGGCCAGATCTTGATGCCTGACAGTGGTTACGGGAGCGACAAGAAAACAAAGCACATGCAGCCCAGTGGCTTCCGGAAGTTCCTAGTCCACAACGTCAAGGAGCTTGAAGTGCCACTGATGTGCAACAAATCTCACCGTGCAGCGATTGCTCACAGTGTCTCCTCCATGAACCGCAAAGCCATTGTGGAAAGAGCAGCCCAGCTGGCCATCAGCGTCACCAATCCCAATGACAGCTGCAGGGCAAAGAAAATGAATAGACGGATACCTTATGTGCACATCATATGTGTGTTAATAAAATCATAAAACTCCCCCCAAAAGCAACTTTTAAAAACTCTCACAGGCTCCTTATTCCAGCACATAAGCACATTCATGCCTCTACCATCTTAAAACAACACTACAACAAAACACCTCCAGGTTAAAATGGAGACCAGATATTGATAAGCTAAGAGCAAGTACATTGTTTGTTGGGCCTCTAAACCTCCAAGAGTGGGCTAGAAGAGGGGCCCCAAAACTCTGAATGTTGCTAGCAAGAGCCACCCTCCTCCTCCAACACTCCTAGCCTCACCATTACCTCTGCCTTGAAGACCATGGAGGCTCGTGCCCTCCTGCCCTCTCTCTGTTATGTATTGAATTGGGTCCTCCCGAAATTCATGTTAAAGCTCCAACCACTGGT
The DNA here is from genome assembly GCF_002007445.2 of Ailuropoda melanoleuca. Classification (NCBI taxonomy): domain Eukaryota; kingdom Metazoa; phylum Chordata; class Mammalia; order Carnivora; family Ursidae; genus Ailuropoda; species Ailuropoda melanoleuca. The sequence goes on from NC_048238.1 coordinate 15,711,498, forward strand.
ACCTCAGAATGTGACCATATTAAACTGTAGTTAAGGTCTAGGGACACCTGGGTGGCTCAGTCGGTTGAGCATCTGCCTTGGGCTCTGGTCCTGATCCCAGGTTCCTGGGATCGAGCCCCACACTGGGCTCTTTGCTCACTAACTTAAAGTGGATTAAAGACTTAAATGTAAGACCTGAAACCATAAAACTCCTAGAAGAAAACATAGGGGAAAACCTCCTTGACATTAGCCTTAACAATGAATTTTTTGGAAACAACACCAAAAGGATAGGCAACCAAAGCAAAAATAGGGGCGCCTGGGTGGCGCAGTCATTAAGCGTCTGCCTTTGGCTCAGGGTGTGATCCCAGCGTTCTAGGATCGAGCCCCACGTCAGGCTCCTCCACTAGGAGCCTGCTTCTTCCTCTCCCACTCCCCCTGCTTGTGTTCCCTCTCAGGCTGGCTGTCTCTGTCAAATAAATAAATAAATAATCTTTTTAAAAAATTATTTAAAAAAGGAGAAATAAACAAGTGGGACTACATCAAACTACAAAGCTTCTGCACAGTGAAAGAAATAAGCAACAAAATGATAAGGCAATCTGTGGAATGGGAGAAAATATTTGCAAAACATCTGATAAGGGGTCAACATCCAAAATATGTAAAGAATTCATACAACTGAATTGCATAGAAAAAAACAAATAATCTGACTTAAAAATGGGCAAAGTACCCAAACAGACATTTTCCCAAAGAAGACCCACAAATGATCCTCAGGTACATGAAAAGGTGCTCAACATCACAAATCATCAGGGAAGCACAAATCAAAGCCACAATGAGATACCACCTCACACCGTCAGAATGACTATTATCAAAAAGACCAGAGATAACAGTGTTTGCAGGATCTGAAGAAGAGGGAACCCTCTTGCAATACTGGTAGGAATGTAAATTGGTAGAGCCACTACGGCAAACAATAAGGAGGACCCTCAAATTTTTTTTAAAAAATTAACTACCCTATGATCTAGCAATCCCACTTTTGGGTATATCTCCAAAGGAAATTAAATCACTATCTCAAAGAAATATCTGTACCTCATGTTCATGCAGCATTGGTAACAATAACCAAGACATGGGGACAACCTCAGTGTCCGCTGATGGATGATGATTGGATAAAGAAGATGTGATATTATATACATATATATTATATATATAACATATATATATAATATTACTCAACCATAAAAAAGAAGGAAATACTACCATTTATGACAACATGGGTGGACCTTGAGGGCACTATGTAAGTGAAAGATATCAGACAGCGAAAGACAAATACTGTATGATCTTACATGTGAAATCTAAAAAAGCTGACCTCATAGAAACAGAATAGCATGGTGGTTGCCAGGGGGTGTGGAGGGTGGGAGAAATGGGGAGATGTTGGTCAAGGGGTACAAACTTCCAATTATAAGATGAATAAGTTCTGGAGATCTAATCAGAGCCTAGTGACTATATTAGCAATACTGTATTATATACTTGAAAGTTGCTAAGAGTAAATCTTAAATATTCTCACTACACACACACACACACACACACACACACACACACCCCAAAAGGTAATTATGAGAGGTGACAGATGTGTTAACTAACCTTATTGCGGTAATGATTTCACGATATATGCATGCATTCAATCATCACGTTGTACATCTTTAACTCACACAATGTTACATGTCAATCATATCTCAATAAAGCTGGAAAAAAAGAGAAAAACACAAAAGTACAATAAAACTAGCTTTAGATTACAAGTCATAAGAAAAAAGAAAAAGTCTGAGTAAAAACAAGTTGCTCTCACTCTGTGAAATCTTTGGTTATTAATCAGGATTCTTGGCCGTGGAGGCTGCCTCTGGCAATCTTGAGCAAAAGTTAATTTGTTGCAAGGATTTGGGAGACAAAAAGAAGGCTTGGAAAAACCTGGTTAGCACTGAGTGGTCCCTAACCAGTCTTCAAATTCTTGTATCACCCAGGTTTCAAAGACCCGCGTGAGGGCATCCCATGATCTAGATTAGGTCTGGCCTCCACCCAGTGAGGGAGCTGGCCTGTTAACTTCCACTGGGACAGGCAGACACCACCTCTCTCCAAGACAAGGCAAAGTGGGAGAAAGGTCAGCTCCCAAAATACTAGGGTGCTGTTAGGAAGGGGGATGAAATCGTGTTAAACTGAAATGTGAGATCATGACTTTGCTTCTAGTTTGTCTTCTTCCCCATTCCTATCCTGTTCGTTCCTTATCTCCCTGAAATGCAGCATCAGACCCCCCTCTCTTCCTTTGCAACTTCCTCACTCAAGTCACCAATCGAAGGGACTGTCAGATCCAGTGGATGTTTCTCAGGCCTTATCTTTCTAGATATCTTAGTTTGGGTTCCCCTAGAAGCAGAATATGAGACAAGAATTCGAACGTAAGTAGTTTATTTGGGAGGTGAGCCCAGGAAATACAGGTAAAGGTGTGAAGAAGTGAAAACGTAAGGGAAGGAATTCAACAGAGCGTGCGTTATCACACAAGTTAGTGCTACGGTCAACCAGAATTTAATCCCGCTCCGGGGAACTCTGGGAAATGGTGTAGAACACGCATGTGAGAGTCATGTCACCCAAGGGGCAAGGGAGCTGGAGTAGTTATACACCAACTTCTATCAATCATTGGTGGAAGGCTGCTTGAGCGACAGCGGTGCACCTTAACTCCCTGACACTGCCAGCCTGCCATCCGTGGGCAGAGCAGGCTCTGGAAAGCAGAGAAAGTCCAGAATCAAAGAGATGCAGGGTCTGGCAGTTGGAAGTGCAGTTGGAAGTAAGGTCTGTGGGAATATGGGCAGGACACCAACAGCATTTGCTATATTCGACATTTCTGTGTGTTGTCTCACATTACTTGTGACTCTTTGAAATTCTTTCTTCCCTTGGATACTGGAACATACCACCCCACTTGTTTTCTGTCCATTTCTCTTGCCACTTCTTCCCATTCTTCTCACCTTTTTTCCCTATATTTAAATATCGGTAAGCTGTCAACTGTTGTCTTCTCATCCCACACAATCTCATCAACCTCAGCACATCCTGGCCACCAAATCCCATCTATAAACCAACTGGTCCATATTGATATTTCCAGTCCTGCTCTTTTTTGGTGGATTCTAGACCCAATAGCTTAATGAACATCTCCACTTGGGTGTCCTGAGCACCTTAACCCAACAGGTCCAAAACTTACCTCTTCAAACCTTATCTTCTCTCTAAATTTCTCTCTCCCCTGAGTGCCCTCTCTCGAAATGGCGTATTATCCACCCAGGTTCCTTCACTCTTCCTTCTCTCCTCTGTTGCCTAATTGGTCACAAAGTCTTTACAATCCTAACTTGTAATCTCTTTCCTACCCTCTCTACCTTTAAGGCAAACTACCTTCATGCACCGTGCTTAATAAAGCAAGGTATAGAAGGGACTCCTAGCTTTCTCCCCAACCTTCCGTTTGCTCCTTTTGGGCTCATTCCAATTCCTGAGACTTCGAGGACTTTGTTCATGTCCCTTTGGCTTAGAAAGACCTCAGCTTCCCTGGCTCACTTCAAAGTGTTTGGTGTAGCCTTAGAGCTGGACTCAACCCCAGGATCTTCCCACTCTTGGTAAAATTCTGAATCAGTTAGGATCCAGCTCTGTAGTGAATTACTGAAATAAAAACCAACTGGGGCTTAAAAGACTAGAAGTGTATTCCTTTCTTATATTAAAAGAACATGCCTAAAGGCGATCAGTCCAGGGCTGGTGTGCCTCCCGCCCGTGGGTCTCAGTTTCTGAGAGCTTCTGAGGGGACCCAAATTAAGACAAAGGGGTAAAAATTCACTTGGGGCATTTGATTCAAAATAATAATTCCCCTGAGCACAGTTCTTTAACAACTTGGTTAATTTTCATGTGACGTAAAGAAGACCTGGGCAGGTTTTCAACAAATGACTTCTGAAGGTGGAGCCATTACACCACAGAGCTGTGTCGCAGCCTAGAAGAAGCTTGCTTCTGAGGGGAATCAGAGATGTGACTTTTTCCTTTTGGGGTTTCTGGGGACACTCCTGCCCACGATTCCACCCACCACCATCACCAGGCTCTAATTTCTCAGCGCCTTTCTCTCTTCCCTCTTCCCCTCAGGCCTACTCATTCTGGAGCCCAGCAACCAGCTTCCTGGCTTCCCCCAGGGTCTTATCCACACCTCCCCCCCCCCCCAGTACTTAGCCCAGGTCTAACACTCACCCGTTATCCTTTATCCGAGGGAGGTGTCACTGAGCTGTCAGAGTCACCAGAGCTGATTGCTGAAACACCTGAGGTGTTCAGGGTCGGTAAGAGCTTGCTGAGTTAACCCCTTCCAGGGGATATTTACGTCTTAATGGGAACAATTCTGGAACTGGTGTTTTCTCTCCACTTGGCTCTCAGAGACAGTGGGGATGATCTGAACAGCACCCTAGGGTAGATAGATGAGACTCCTCAGGGCTCTAGGTTACCAGTGTGGGAATTCTGGCCACTCTGAGAGCCCCGTCCTCTGCCTTAGGCCCTGCTGGCTGCTCCAAGGGCTGAGGGGTCCTTTTCTCAGCCACACATGTCCTCCACATGGCACAGTGGTAGAGAAACCACCTTACACCCTTGAGGAAGGTATGGTGCCAGCCCGTTGCCCAGCAGGCCAAGGCAAGATTGAAAAACAGGGCCTGAAAACAGAAAAATGTGCTTTTTATTGGGAAAAATTCCAAAACTATGTACAAGTGGAGACTGCAAGTGACTTTGTACTTAACCCAGATTCAACAACCAATACTTTGCTATTCTTGTTTTATCCGGTAGCCCACACCTTTTTTTTCCCACCAACTTTTCTCTAAAGCAAATCTCATGTCCTTTCACTTCAGTGAGCATCTCAAAAGGAAACAAGGAAGGAAGGAAGGAAGGAAGGAAGGAAGGAAGGAAGGAAGGAAGGAAGGAAAAGATTTTTCTTATATAACCACAATGCTATTATCACAGTTAACAAAGTTAATAACAATTCACAAATATTATCTATCGCTCAGTCCATATTTAGATTTCTAGATAATTGGGAAAACAGAAGTACTTTTTAAAGTGGGACCTTTTTACAACATCAGAGTAGACAGCTTTATAGCAAAAAATTTGGGAAGCAGAAATTGTACCCTCTTAGACCCCCTCAGAACATCCAGTTGACCCAAACTAAGGTGGTGGAGGCTTGATAAACTGAAAAAGCAGATTATCTCCTTTTACATCTTCAGCCCAATGAAAAGTAGAAGCGTTCTTCCCAGTTTCACTGTGTGCTTCTGCTCACGGGGTGTTGTAAGGTACTAGAAGGTCACTTCTACCCACTTCAAAGGGCTCATATCAGCCTGCCTCTGAAACAACGTGAATAAAGGCTCCTTGTATATTCTAAGGGGAAATACTGCAGTGTCCACTTGTTGTTCTTTGTATCAAAAGCTCAGGGGAAAAAATGATGAGGATTTGTACGCTTGTACATGAGCCAGGAGTTGTCCATTAACTTTCTAAATGACCCAGTCACGGTCTACTGAATTTGGACGAACCGCCGAAGAGAAAAGACCTTTTCCTGCTCAACTGGAACTAAGGAAAAGTGGTTTGGGACAGTAAGTGACAAGTCAGAGAAAGATAAAATCACCATAACCCCTACTTGCTTGCCTAGAAGGGATTTTGCTTGAATTTGTATCTGCTATAGCTTCCCCTTGCTGCAAACTGAGCCTTTTCTAGTTAGAGCTAATAACACGTTTGACTTTTCGTCACATGCCAGGTTCCATTCTCAGGACTCAATGCGGCTTAGCTCATGTTGTACCCACAACCTACAAAGTAGGTATAATGATTGTTCTCACTTTTACAAATGAGGAAAGGAAAGGACAGAGAAGTTTGAGGATAAGTTGTGCAAGATTACGGGGCTGGTTATAACTGGCAGAGGCAGGGCTTGAACCCAGGGCATCTAGCTTGGGATGAAATGCTGGGATTTTTGTACATATGATCTCATCTGATATCATTGCTTTCATTGCGTAGCTCTGTCTCAACCCTTTTCACACTGTCCGAATTAATTTCTGCTTACGCTCTTGTTTTTCCAAATGAAGCTGTGAGCTCCTTGAAAGAAAAGGCTGCTATGTCCCGACAGTACTTACCTAGTAAATGGCAGACATTCATTACACATACGTGACAGGACCGGGGCTTAGGTGAGGAGATGGAGGCACTCACCCACAGGGCAAAATTTAAGAGAGCTCAAAAAAAAAAAAAAAAAAAAAGCCTCAACAATCAAAATGGGTAATACTTTAACACAATGTTTTTTGAAAAATTAAATCAAGGTCAATAGCAGTGCCATGCTGAGTTACATTGGAGCCTGAGGCAAAAGGAAAAGTCAGCCATAGTGATCCAGTCTTTAAAATATTGATATTTTGGGGTGCCTGGGTGGCTCAGTTGGATAAGCGTCTGACTCTTGATTTCAACTCAGGTTATGGTCTCGGGGTTGTGAGACGGAGCCCTGCATTGGGCTCTGCGCTGGGCTAGGCGTGGAGTCTGCTTAAGATTCTTTCTCTCCCTCTCCCTCTGCCCCTTCCACATCCGCCTCCACCACTCATGCACATGCATTGTTTCTCTAAAAAATTTTGATATTTTAATCATCATGGATTTTTTGCATTAGCTTTGATTTCTTAAGATTATTGTATTAAAATATCATTTTTCTTGATTATTGAAGTTTTTGGTGTCTCCTCCCCCCTTTAATTTTCCTCCTGAGATGAGCGCTTGGCTTGCCTCATCCTAGTCCAGGCCCCAGGCACAATTGAATAAATGGATAAGTTCACATGCCAGTATCTACCTTTTGCAGGTGAAAAATATATATATAGTTGCTACTCAATGAATAATGGAAAAGACAAATATAGAAACAAACATTAAATCAACATTTACAACATCAACATATAGAAACAAACATTAAAGCTTAAAGTTGTGGGAGACATTGTTTCTAGGAAATTCTTTGTGTTTGCCTGAATCATCTGAGGTTGACTATCTCAGTTATTTCAAGCAGGTTGTTAATGAGGTCACACCCATTGACCAATCCTCTTAAAAAGCCCCTTGAAGAGCAAGTCCTGCTAACAATGACTCATTCATTAAGTAAACATTCACTGAGTACCTACCATGTACCAGGTTGTATGTCAGATGCTGGGGATACAGAGATGCAGAGTCAGGGCCTGCTTTTTCAAGTGGAATGGAGGTAGAAGGAAGTCAGTAGGCAAGAGTTCATAGGTCTACCTGGAGGATTCATGAAAGGCTTCTCAGAGTGGGTCAAGAGCATGTCAGTTTGGAGTTGGAGTGTTTGAAAGGGCCCAGTAGATAATTCTCCCCAACTTGAGATCTGAATTACTTGTAAAATAAGACCAGAAGTTGGCAGCTAGAGACCAAAATATTAACTTTATCCCTGGTACAATGGATGTTGGACAATGTGGCTTACACCTGCCAACAAGCAGGCTTCCCAACACTGAATCCCAGAATTAGACGATCCACCCATCCAGCATCCCTGGACCAAGGCAGACCCTGCCTGCTGCAAGGACAGATCTTGCCTCTGGAGTTTTGGAAGAGAACGGAGGCTCCCTGGGGGCAGCTTGCACCCAAAACTAGTGGCTGGATGAAGCATGTCCGCAATTGTCTATGTGGTACAAACAGTGAGATGCATAAATGAACTGTAATCCCTAGAGGTGGCTGGTTAGCATTGAAACACCTAATCAGGAATGCACATTCCAGAGAGGTTTAAGTACTACAAATATTGTTATCTAAATCTATACCCAGGGCATTTGTTAATAAATATGTTAGAAATAATTTTTCATGGATGAAATGACTGATAATAGATATATATAGAGAGAGATATATAGATCTATCTATCTATCTATATATATATGACAGGTTAGAAAGACTTTGCTGGCCCAACTGCTTTTGCACAAATGAGGTATAAGAATCTGGCAAGCTGAGCAGTCTAATATTGTCAGAGCAGTGCCCTGGGTCTAAAGCCTCCTTGGTTCTATGCCCACCTTTTCATGGAGAACTCAGTTGGAGATTAACTGTAGGACTGGCCAGTCCCATCATCAGAATTTTGCTGTATCCATTTTAAGAGTGAGTCTTTCTTGTAAGGTGCTTGTTGGACTGTGTAAGGACTGAGAGTGGAACTTCTGCACAAGTTTACAAAAACATGAGGCATGACTGTTTTTGTGCCTACTTGCTGATAAATATGCATTTGATAGGATTTGGTGTAAGACTTGTTTTCTTTCTTTTTTTTTTTTTAAGATTTTATTTATTTGAGAGAGAGAGAGAGCACAAGTGGGGGAAAGGGAGAAGCAGGCTCCCCACCAAGCAGGGAGCCCGATGCAGGACTTGATCCCAGGACCCTAGGACCATGACCTGAGCTGAAGGGAGACGCTTAACCGACTGAGCCACCCAGGTGCCCCAAGACTTGCTTTTATTATAATAAGCCATGTAATAGCTAAGTTGTAGAGGTGGTGATGTATATTTCACATTCCTACTTTTCTTTGCTAGAACCAAAAGAGCCTCACCACTAAAGAATAGCCAGATTGGCTTGGGCCAGTTCAATACATCCCTCCCAAATTCACTAATCAGGTAAATCACTCCTCCCCAAGCCCAGGGGTGGAGAGAGCAGGAGTGTTACACTAATAGAAGTACCTTCACAAGGAGGGGCAACTGAGTGGCTCAGTTGGTTAAGCATCTGACTTCGGCTCAGGTCATAATCTCAGGGTACAGGGATCAAGCCATAGGTGGGGCTCCCCACTCAGCAGGGAGTCTGCTTCTCTCTCTCCCTCTGCCCCTCCCCCCGACTTGTGCACACATGCAAGCTCTGTCTCTCTGTCTCAAATAAAGAAATTAAAAAATCTTAAAAAAAAAAAAGTCCCCTCACATGGAAAGGAAACTCAGTAGTAGGGAATGAGAGTTCTCCAGTAACAGTGGATAAACCCATGTTCTAGACAATAGAAATAGCATGGATTAAAACACGGAGGCCTGATCAACACATTCAGGAAATTATAAATCATTCAATATTCCTGGAGAACAAAAGGCAACAGGAGGAATGGTGGGAGATAAAAGCAGATATCGGGGCAGGGATCTCTCACAAATCCATACAAAAATTCTAGAACTAGCTAGCGGTTGTAAGTAAGATGAAAACAGGATAGGATTTGCATATTAGAAAAAATGCCTTTGTTGGCAGTGTGGGGCATACAGTGTGAGGGGAAGGCAGCAAGACTAGAGGCAGGGATACCAAGAAAGTAAGGCACTGCTGCTGATGAAATGATCTGATTTAAAACAATGGAAAAGAGACGGCAAAGAAGGACAGAACATGAACGATGCACAGAAAGGAGAATTTGGAAAGACCTAGCGATTGAGTGGCTATATGAGGTACAGGAGTGTCTTGATCCGTTCAGGCTGCTATAACAGAACACTCTAGACTGGGTGGTTTATAAACAATAGGAATTTATTTCTTACTGTTCTGGAGGCTGGGAAGTCTGAGTTCAAGGTGCCGGCAGATTCAGTGTCTGGTGAGAGCCCACCTCCTGGTTCATAGATGGCTGTCTTCTCGCTGTGCCCTCACGCGGCAGAAGAGGTAGGGGAGCTCTCTGGGGTCTCTTCTATAAGGGCACTAATCCCATGCATGAAGGTTCCCACCCTCATGACCTAATCGCCTCCCACGACCCCATCTCTTTATAGCGTCACCTTGGGAGTTAAGTTTCACTCTATTAATTGGGGGAGGGGCAGAGGGGGGGACACAACCATTCAGTCCATAGCAGGGACAGAGGCTTGTGGTGTCATCTCCCTTTTCAAAGTACCCAGGTGGGCACAATTTACAGAGAAGCATTCAATCTACAAATATTCATTGAGCCACGAATATATAAATAGCAAATTGATAGTAGTAACTACGGGTGGTAGGTTGAATTTCCAAAGATTACTACCACAAACACACATTCCCAAGGGTAAAATCCTTCTCTGTATACTATGTATATAGTGCCCAGAAACCAGGATTGCCTTAATAGAGGTTTCTTATGCTCGGTAGATCATTAACCGCTGCTTAGGCAGTGCCTGGCATGTGGCAGTTTCTCAATAAATAACCTAATACCCCTGTGTGTTAGTTAGCCATTGCTGTGTAGCCAGTTACCCCAAAAGTTAGCATCTTAAAACAGTGAACATTTATTATCTCATAGTTCCTGTGAGTAAAGAATCAGCAAACGAATGGTTTGGCTGGATGGTTCTGGCTCACGGTCTCTCACAAGGCTACACTCAAGGTGTCAGCGGGGACAACAGGCATCTGAGACTTGATGAGGCCAGAAGAGCCCCTTCCACAAATACTCACCAGGCAGTTGGCCAGAGGTCTCAGGTCCTTGTCATGCAGGTCCCTCCACAGGGCTGCTGACACCTGGCAGCCCCAGAGCGGATGATGATGATGACGGTGGCGATGGTGATGATGATGATGATGGTGAACGAGTGAGAGAGGGAGAGAGGGAAGGAGGGGGAGAGAGAGGCCTCACTGCCCTTTATGACCAAGTCTCAAGTCATCATCCCTTGTGCACTATTCTGTTCATTAGAAGCAAGTCACTACTAAGTCCAGCCACTCCAGGGAAAAGGATTTCACAATATCGGGAGATCCCTGGGGACCATCCTGGAGGCAATCTATCATACCTTGTGAATTGTTAACCGACTGTGCAAATAGCAGCCTCCAAATGCTCCCACAAATGTGTTCTTTGCTGTGAAGGTGGTTATAAATTATTTATCAGCCTTTCCCTCATAGTTTTGCAAACATGGTAACACTATCACCTCTTTGCTCCTCAAATGCCAAGGGCACTCCAGCAGGTAAATGGACGGTAATGACAACTACCTTTGCACCACAAAGATCCCAGGTAGGCACCAATGAATCGCTTTGAGGCAGTTTTTGTTTGTGTCTTCTAGGTTGTCCCTCAACTAGAATGAGAGTTAGGTTTGTATTTCTCAAGCCCGACTTCATCCACCCAGCAAAACTAGACACCAGTTTCAGCATTAAAAAAAAGTATTGATTTGGGTGGTGCATTTCATTTAAACCCTGGTTCCAAGATGACCTGTAAAGACAAGCAAAGTGTCGCTACAGTCGGGAATTCTTAAATGAAAATGCTCAGTGTTGTTTTCCAAAGAACAAAATGTGGATTTGCTTCCGGGAAGGAAAATAGATTTTTTTTCCTTGGTTTTAAAACACGCACACTTTCTCTTTCGTTAAAAAAATTAGTGAGTTTGCTAAACAGAGATTTGGGCTGACTTAGCCCGAGGCAGAAGCGGTCCCCTGTGAAGCTGTTCTCATTGGTAAGCCTGTATGGTCATCTGACAGGTTAGACGTATGGGCCCTTTGTCTATTTGTATTTTGTTTTAATTTTTATATATTTTTTATAGATTTATTTGAGAGCGAGAGAGAGCACGTGTGTGCGCACGCGCAAGCAAGCAGGGAGAGGGGCAGAGGGAGAGAATCTCCAGCAGGCTCCTCACTGAGCGGACGCCGAGCTCCCTCTCATGACCCTGAGATCATGACCCCAGGTGAAATCCAGAGGCCCATGCTTAACGGACTGAGCCACCCAGGTGCCCCCCTTTGTCTATTTTTAGCTCATTATTTCTGCAGCCTCAGCCAGTGCCTGCTGTGCTCCCACCTGTGGGATGAGTCTCCTCATGCCAATTCCAGATAAAGCCTGGGAATAAGCACTGAAATATTCAGGGGGAGCACACGTGGAAAAGTGGGAAAAACTATTTTTCTCTTACAGGACGGTTGAATAAAACCATCCAAAGAGAGAAATGAAATGTGTCCAGTTGACATCAAACAAAGGCGAGAGAAGGGAAATTTTCCCAATTACGCTGTGGGTGTGAACGTTTTCACACAGCTGCCAAACCTGGTCCAGATGTTTCACATCAGTCTTCCGAGACGGCATCTTTGCCTAGCCCCGTAGAAACTCGCTGCTTACTCAAGCTGAATTTCCCCAAACTCTGTCCCTCCAAGACCAAATGCATCTTAGTCCTTAGAGTTCTCTACCGCCTTGGCAAGCTCTGTATGGCTGGTAACCTTAGCCATGAAAACTGCTTTTAAATCATTTCTGTGTAATAATTAGACTAAGATTTGTCCTTTGAAGCCCGCCTCCAGTTGGCATCTTGGATATCACTTCACAAGCTCACACTCGGCTTTCGTGTTCGTATGTGGGGCTCTGTGGCCATAGGGCCCCTTGAGTTTTTACTTCAGGGCTGGGTTAGTGGACGGGGAGCGATTTTATCACCACCAATACATCTTTGAAGAACAGTGCTTTTATCACACAGTATTTTCTCCTTTTCTCAACCAGCTCTCTTTTCTATCAAATGTTTTGATAACCATTTGTGTTGGCCTCGACCAGTGCTTCTCAAACACTAGGACGGATAGGGACCATGGAACGTCTTGTTAAAATGCAGATTCTGATTCAGTTAGGTCTGGGGTGGGGCCTGAGAGACTACAGTTCGAACGTGTGTCCAGATGATGCTGATGTTGCTAATTCCAGACCTACTTTGAGTCTCAAGGACACCAATCGTGATCAGAAGCAAAAGCGGCTTTGCTTTAGTAGCACACCGGTTACCCCTCTTAGGCGAGCTGCTCGTAGGGTTAAGACACCACAGCTTCTCACCTGAAGAATCCTTCTCTCCTCTTTCTCTCTTGTGAGGCAAACTCTTGAATTTCCCTCTGGCTAAATCCATTTGAATAAAGAAAATACTGTTTGAGTAACTTTAGATCGATAAACACATTCCCTGTTTCTAATGATTGGAGTAAGTAATGGAAATTGGATGGACATTTTTAGCAATTATTTTTTCTCTTTAAAATGTCAGCACATTAGCCGTGGTTTATTTACTTTGTTTGAAGTGACCTCCAAATGCTGCTCAGGAAACACTCTACAAGCTGCTTTAAAAGAATTAATCATATTGAATTAGTGATTGGTTTTTAAAAGCTTTTCTGATGGCAATACACCCCCAAGGGCCTTCAGGGTCATTTCATATCTTCTCTCTCACTCTCTCTCTGTCTTTCTCTCAAACCAATCTCTCTCTTACAATTGGGCCTGTTTTACAGACTCTAGAAACCTTCCCAAACTATATATATATATATATATATACATATATATATATATATAGTTATATATATGTATATATATACATATATATATGTATATATATAGTGTTTTTCCCACTTTTCTATGTGTGCTCCCCCTGAATATATATAAATAATCAGAAGTAGTGAGGTAGAGGACCCCCATTTCTTTCGGGATGCTCCATCCAGCTCCAAGAAGCACACTGGCTAAGAGAGACTGGGGATAGGGCATCAGCTGGGGAGCGCGAGCAGGTGAATTGTAATTTCATTGTTCACCATTTCCCTTACTTTTATTGAAAAACAAAAAGTAGTAGCTCTCTTTCTGCTACTTTATCTTAGATAGAGAAACCTGAGGTACCACATCACCTGGTTTCAGACCCTAGCATTGCTTCATCCCTAACTATCTGACCTTGACTTAAGATGACTTAAGTCACTTGACCTCAGTTTCCTCACCTGAAAAATGGGGATAATAAAAGTACCTTCTTTATAGGGAGAGTCTGAAGGAATATTAGCTGGCACAATAAAAGTACTTGATAAAGGGGCGCCTGGGTGGCTCAGTCATTAAGCGTCTGCCTTGGGCTCAGGTCATGATCCCAGGGTCCTGGGATTGAGCCCTGCATCGGGCTCCCTGCTCAGCGGGAAGCCTGCTTCTCCCTCTCCCTCTCCCCCTGCTGGTGTTCCCTCTCTTGCTGCGTCTCTCTCTGTCCAATAAATAAATTTTTTTAAAAAAAATTTTTTAAAAAAAAAGTGCTCGATAAAAGTTACCTATTGTTTTAGTCCCGTTCAGCTCAATTAAGTGCAAAATGCCCAACCCTGGATCATTACTGTCCTTTGGGCGGTAGCTTTACTAAAATGAATAAATTAGGGTAAAAATTTTTCACTCTTTTGATTAAGTGAAGTATCCATGCAGACCAATTTCAAGGTACAAGATTCGTTTTAGAAACAAACATCAGGGCGCCTGGGTGGCTCACTCGGTTAAGCATCCGACTCTTGATTTGGTTGAGGTCATTTTCTTGGGGTCCTGAGAGCGAGCCCCACTTTGGGCTCTGTGCTCAGCAGGGTGTCTGCTTGAGATTCTCTCTCTCCCTCTCTCTCTGCCCCTCTCCCCCGTGCACTCTCTCTCTCTCTAAAATAAATAAATCTTAAAAAAGGAAAAAGGCATCAAGATGCTGGTGGAGAAATCTGAAGTTTAGTTATGCGGAGATGTGTACCAAAACCAGAAATGATTCTCAATACCTTTTACCACAAAAGCAGAGTTTGTTGCCTGTCTGAATGTTACAGTGTCATTTTGTGGGTGCTTATTCTATTTTCAGAGTATTAATTGCTACCAAGAGAAAGTAGAATCAGGTTACAATCAGATCCTTACTTCAGGAGCGCTGTAATAATACTCCAATTTGCTGGATGCTGCAGGTGAAATCACCGGGTAGCCAAACAGATGGGGCCCTTTTATGTTCACCTAGAGCGCACTCGACCTTTGACATGAGATCCGTTTGTAAACCAAGAAATGTTAGCTTAAACCCCAGGGCCTCTTAAACCCTTGACCTCTCTGAAAAATGCTAGAGGATACGTTGAGGCAAATAGTTTAGGAAACTTCAAAATAGCAATAAGTGCTTGATGAACATATTTGACCCCCTGACATTTCAGCCCCGTTGGTCAAGGAAGATCTTTTTTCCCTTGAAATCACTTTGGAGGTGATTTTTCCCTTGCTACTCAGACAATATCTTTACTTGTCATAAAATGAAGTGAAAAACCTCCAAGCCCAAGTACATGAAAGGCTTAAGTGCGTGAGCCTTATCATGGCTTTCCTAAAGTAGTTCTGAAATTAGTCCTGAAATTTCACTGAAGGTGCTGAAAATGTCCCTTTTGCATTTCTTTTCTAGATTGTTCCCTCTCTGAGCAATGGTGACCAGAGTCTTTAGAGTGACTTATATTTGCTAATTGGATTAAAGGTGAGATAATGGAAGAGATTTATTTCAATGTCCCAGTAAATTCTTAATCTGGGAAACAGATGTTCCCACACCTTTTTGCATCTTCGTGTTCAGTGATTACAGTAAGAAGCTTTCAGAATCTTCCAAATGGTTCGAATTCATTTTCCACACGGTTGGAAGCGGGAAGCCATCAAGATGAAGGCCTTGAACCTTAAATGTAATAAACAGGAGGTGAAAGAAGGTAGAAAAGGGAGAAAGGAGTCCATCGAGTTGTTCTTACTTGTGGTTTCTAGATTTCTCTCCGCACTCAAAATCATCCTCCCGTTTCATTCATTTATTGGAGCAATTAATGCTTTTTGTGATCTCATGCACACAGAGAAAAATATAAAAATGAATTTGCCAAGTGGAAAACAAAAGATAATTCTGACTTAGGTAGTCATACTACCATTGCTGTAGATAATTCTTGTACCTAAAACACTATAAAAAGGCAGTTTATCATCTATCCATTAGAAAAAATACTAAATTTAACACAGAGATAAAACCTTCTCCTATGTTTCACAATAATTTTATCTTAACTTGCTTTTCTTTCTTCCAACAATGTTTATATAAGTTTTGTAGGCCATTAGTATTTGAGAAAATGGGAGGAAAATTATTCTTTTACAGGTCATAATGAAAAATACGGTTTCTAGTGTTCAGGGTTTTTTTTGTTTTGTTTTGTTTTGGTTTTTTTGAAAAATCTTATTACAGTAGCACCCTGGTCAAAAGTTTTAACAAACTTCGTTTTTAAAAAAAGTTTAGTAAAAATAATAATGGGAAAAATCCTTTCCCTGCATTCATCTGTGAGAGTGATTAGTCTGGTATTATAAAAACTCCACATTTTCCATAACTGATATTTGGAATCAAAGATGTGCCAGACATCTGTCTACATCGGATGTTATACAAAAACCTTGGCATGCATAGAAATGGAGATTCTTGGGTCCTGCACCCAGAGATTCTGATTCAGTAAGTCTGGGGGTTTACCTGGGAATCTGCACTTTTAACAAACAGCTCTGGGTGATTCTGATGTTAGTGGTCCAGGGACCTTTCCTGGAGAATGGCAGTTTTGTAACTTGTCTGAGATTGTAATGGTGTGACTCAGCCCTGCCCACCACCCTCTGCTCCCACAGCTGTTACTAAATATCCTTTAACAAAGATCTTCAGGGGGATGGCTTTCCTACAGCTTCAATATCTTGAAATACTTTCTGAATTATCCTCCATTATGACAAGTATGTTTGGTTAAACACCTTCGAGTTACTCACTAAAATCCTCCTGCAATTAGTGAATACACAAGGGCCTAGCTGGTAATTCTATTAACCACACTACATGTTTGGCCAGAACCTCTGGTTAGGTAGGAGAGGTTGGGCTGCCTAGTCACCCAGTTTTGAAATCCAAATGAAATGTTAGAATTCAAACAAAGGGCTCCTAGCCTACCACCATTATATATGGGGAAAGCGATTGTGTCATTTAGAGCAAATACTCAGAGATGGCGCCTATACATTACAGAGATGTGAAAAGGATAAAGGGGTTGAATTACGACAAAGACCTGGCTATTTTGACAGCTGGTATATAGCATGGTCTGTTTCTCTGAATTTCATCATATACTCCTTCTGTTTATCTTCCTAAATCAATTTAGATGTGTTGACCCAAGCGATATTTGAAAAGGCTTCTGGTGAATTCTAGACTGCCTCTGAATAGTTTATCTCTCATCACAAACACCTGGAGGCAGGGAGGCGTCAGGAAGATGCTGCACCAGAGAATGGCTTTTCTTCCCCTGGGTGAATGCTGGACCATCTCTGCAAAGGAGGCCAGACAAGCTCTCACAAATAAGGTACAAGACAGAGTTCCTATGGGAACCAACTATTTACTTCCTTCCCCCTCTTTCATCCCCTGTTGGCACCCCGCAGGAAAGAAAGGAAGTGTGGTAGAACGTATTATTGGCTCACAGTTCTTCCTTTTATTCCCTCCCTGTGCTATACTTCATGAGGTAGATTACGCTTCTCTGTCCCATTGACTTTGAGTTTGGCCATACGACTTGCTCTGGCTAAGGGCAAGTGGGCAGAGGTGATCATGAATGAGTTTGGATCCAAGATGCTAAAAGGCACTGCAAATTTCTGCCAGACTTTTCTTGTACTTCCCTTATCTCCTCTGAGAAGAGCGTGCCCCAGGAAGCTGCGGATTTCAGAATGAGACCCATGTGGAACAGGCCTCACTCTGATTCATAGCCTCAAGCAGAGCTGCCATAACTGGCCCCTAGACACATGGTGGGAACAGTAAGTCTTGTTTTAGTAAAACCACTATGATTGGGGAGGGGCTTATCTGTTAGGCAGCAGTATCACAGCTTTAGCTGACTAATACAGGAGGGTAACTGCCATTTACTCAGGACTCACTCCTCGCCAAGCACCATTTACATTAACTCCTTTAATCTACAAAATTTCTGAGGTCTACTGATGCTCTCATCTTTCATGAAACATCTGCCTAGAGAGGGCAAGGACCCGCAGCTAAGAAGTGGCTGGGCCAGAAATTCAAATTCACATGTTCCCCTGTCCAGATACAGTGATAATTTCATGGCTCTTTCCTACGTTTCTGCAGTTTACACCACAGGTCGTAGCAACATAAGAAACAATTTTGCTCTTTTATGAAGGGCTTTACACTTTGATGCATTTTTATGTACCTTTTTTCATCAATAAGAAAATGTCCAGTTACAAATTGGGGTAGTTCTGTTTAGCTCTTCTTTAGATTGAAACATAGCCCGTAAGATTTGAAATGGTGTCTTCAGCTTGGAAAGTATTGTGCTTTAGAAACCACAGGAAGGCTTAAAATAGACTGGAATATTCTGAGGTTATAGGTATGACAGAAAATGTACCAGATAAAAACCAGTTGAGCCAGTGTTTGGAGCCTTTCTTGACCAAAGCAGACAGACTCCATAGAAACAACTCAGGACCTTTCCTCTGACCGCACCGGAGGACACAACCCCTCAGGAGACATCACCAGTATTGTCACTGTGGACACTCAGGAGGAACAATGTTTTCCAACTCGGACTGCACATTAGAATCACTTGGGGGGCTGAAGAAAAACAAACATCTGGGCTCTGCTGCCAGACAAACAGAATTTCTGTATTCTGTACATCTGTATGTTTTTAAAGTTCTCCGGGTGATTCTAATATACAGCCGGAGTTGCATCCCACTAGAAGATCGGACACAGAAAATGTATTTGCTGACATTTAACATTAAAAAACAATTCCAGGGGCACCTAGGTGGTGCAGTCAGTTAAGCGTCCGACTCTGCTTTGGCCCAGGTCGTGATTTCAGGGTCATGGAACTGAGCCCCAACATCGGCATCGGCATCAGGCTCTGCTATCAGCATGGAGTCTGCTTGTGCCTCTCCCTCCCCCTGTGCCCCTCTCCTGCTCAAATAAATAAATAAATCTTTAAGAAAAAAAATTCCAGTCAGTGGCCCACACCACTGGAATGAGGTCCAGCTTTGCATGTCTTTGAACTTCCCACACAGTGACTCCTCTGTTATTCGTTATCATCTCTTCCTCCCCCACTGAGTATTTACTGAATCCAGACCTAGTTGCTGACATCCATATCTATGTCGATTTCTACAACAGTGTTTGCCAAGGGCTAGACTGTAAAAATCTATAGAGTTTGTAAGAAATTCACTACAACTGAGATCAGCTAACGAAATGGAAGAGATGTCACTAGCTTCGCTAGCCAAATAAATTAATTAATAGGTAAAAGCAAGGACTGTCATTTATATTGAGTCTATGTATGTTTCACACTCTTCTAGAAATATTTCAGAGCACTGACATTCTGGTTTAATTTGCACATTCAAGTTCTCAAGAGGTAGCTTTGATTTGCATAGCTGGAGACTGAGATCCCATGTGCCAGCTGCTACGTCGCTCCTACCCAGAGGCCCCCTTGTAGTGCTTATCTAATGGCCTCCCTGGTTTATGTAGGAAACTTTCTACTTCTTCTTTTCCCCCTAAGATTTTATTTTTAAGTAATCTCTACACCCAACATGGGGCTCGAACTCCCAGCCCCTAGATCAAGAGTTGTGTGCTCTACTGACTGAGCCAGCCAAGTGCCCCGAAACTTTCTATTTCTTTTCCGGTAAGACATAAAACTCTTTTATGGCACGAGTGGTAATTAATTTCAATACATTTGAATGAAAATATTATCTAACATTTACAGAGTGTGTTCTATGTGCCAGGCACTATTTATAGTATTCTGTACGCATTAACTCATTTAATCCCTAACCCTATGAGGCAGATGATTTATTGTTCCCGTTTTACAGATAGCACAGAAAAGTTATGTAAGGTGCCCAAGGTAACTAACTTACTAAATAGTAAAGCTGGAATTTGAACTTTTCTGTGCAGATACTATATGTGAATCACCAGTTTCAAAGGGCACCAAGTGTGGTCAAATAGTATCTAGAGTTAGGACGTGTAGATACATATTTTCAAATAAACAATGCATATTAAAACAGTCATTCCAGGCAATCAAAGAGTAACTTCCTGATGTCTCCAGGTCTTCCATGCTTTTCCACTTCTTATCACAAACACCACCCTGATGAGTTAATAACAATGAGAGAAAATGATCGACTCACTCAGGTGTGTGAGCCGGTTCAGTGGGCTCGTGCCCACCTCCAAACACGAGTTCAAAGGCAGAGTGACGGAGGAGTCCTGCGTGAAGGTGCAGTTGGTAGGAGGCATCAGAACAAAGTGTCCTTGGCTGGCTCGCCGCTGCATCTTCTGGAGGACCCACTTAAGGGGGTGTGGAGAGCAGGTGAAAGCAGGAGATGGATTTCTTCGGTAGAAATCTTCAAGAATGAGGAAACTGAGATCTAGGGTGAGAAGCAACTCCACGTGACGTTCTGCCGAAGGGCAATCCGTTCTAGGAAGGGTTCAATGCAAAGGACTTACCCTGAGCTCTCACCATTCCTGAACACCTGCGGACTCCGCCAGCCACCCCTACATATCTGAGAGGGGTAGCCCAATCCACAGTGCCCCATTTATCCCACTTCTGCCTTTGAGAGCAAAAGACCTCATCCACTGTCACAAAGGCAATGCTTTGCCAGGGGAAGCAGTAACTTTTGTTTGCTTGAGAAGCACGCCTATAAAAAACTTTCATCACTCCAGATGCCTTGGGCCAAGTTCTTTCAAGTAAGTTCCATAGGGAAGAATTCTGAAACTGGATCAAAAATTATAATCAAAACAGCCACAAAATTCACCTCTGTATCAGGCAAGACAATGGTTCCCCTCCTTGTCCCAGGCTGTGAATCTGGCCATCTCACTAGATAAATAGAAACCATGAAGTCAAAGCCTCTGTTTTCCTTCTCTTTCTCTGTGCATGGCACAGAATTAGGGAAAATTAAACATGAGATAGCTTTGGCAAACACTTTTTTTTAGAGTTTCGTTGATTATTCTCTGGGGAAAATCATATTAAAAGAAACTAGTTTTTTTTTTTAAGATTTTATTTATTTGACAGAGAGAGAGAGCACGCGCGCAAGCAGGGAGAGCAGCAGAGGGAGAGGGAGAAGCAGGCTCATAGCGGAAGAGCCTGATGTGGGGCTCGATCCCAGAATGCCGGGATCACACCCTGAGCCGAAGGCAGACGCTTAACCGCTGTGCCACCCAGGTGCCCCCATCAAACAGATTTCTTTACTGGAAAACTTCTCCTGTCCTTGAATGTGCTAATGGGGTAGCGAATCCCTGCACAGGTCAAGAGAGGCTAGGTTATAGTGCAATAAAAGCAGACCCCAAAAACTTGCTGGCTTAGATCAATAAAAGTTTCTTCCTTGCTAGCTCTGCTGCACATCAACTTCCTATGTGGACCTAGACTGAAGAACCAGGCTATTTTTTGTTTTTGTTTGTTTGTGATAAATACTCTTTACTTTTACATATAATAAAATGCAGGGATTTTAGATGTAGAAATGCAGGGGGGTTAATGTCCCTGGGGCAAACTTTGACCAGTGGGGAGATGGGAAGTGGCAGAGAGTCAACAGATAAGTTCCCTGTCCCTGTCCCCTCTGATGTACTGTAATGAGGCACAGTTCTTCCATTTAGCCACCGGGCCAAGTGGGTGCCCCTGAAAGAGCCAGCCGTGTCTCCCCTGTAGTTTTGTTGGGAAACCAGTGCCATGAGGATTCATCTCATGGTTGAATCTCATGCACTTCTCTGTCCTCCCGTTAGCTGCCCTGGATTATCCGTCTGGTGAAAGCATTAGCATTTCAGCCTTGCCTCAGGCTCTGTTTTTCAGGAAACCAGGAACAAGCAACATGGGTAAATAGAGGAGATTTCTGGTCTCATAGACAGACCGATGGAGTTGCTCTCTTAGGCCTCCTAGCTAGCCATCCTTCCATGTCACATAGTACACTCTCAGCTTTTGCCCATGCTGTTTCTCTGCATGGAACATTCTTCCTGCAGACACATACATGGCTTACTCCCTCACCCGCTTCAAGTCATTGCCCAAATATTACCTACTCACTGATGATGAGGGAACAGAAGGCAAGCGGAGGACAAAGCAGAAGCTGACACCCTGCAACCCCCTCCCCCTGGGATGTATGCAACATTCCTCAGGCACTCCTCGCTGCCCTAAAGGACAAAGAAACAGTTAACCTATAGATACCACAGTCTTGCAAGACTTGAGTCTCCTTCGTTTACGAAGTCTTAGCAGTTTACAAGAACAAAGCTATCAGTAACCTAGCTTCCAGAAGCGAATGTATGTAGACACAGTTAAATTTCCTTACTACCTACAGCCCATTGACAAGTCCTTGAAACAGGCACGGTGACATTCCTCTAGGAACTCAGCTGCCTTGATGTTAATACTTTGCTAAAGGCAAAAGGCAGTCTTAGCCTGACCCCCTCCCCTCCACCAAGATCCTGTAAGTCTACTTTAATGTATAAAAATTCCTTTGGAAACTTCCTTTATCTCTAACCCTCCCCTCCCCCTGCAAGATACGTGTTGGCAATCATCTCCCCAAGCATATGGCCCACCGATATACGTCTGAAGGGTCTCATGACTAAGGTTTTATTAGACGGTAATAAATGACATTTTCCTAACAGTAGCTAGCCCCCTCAAGGTCCTGGAAACATTACTTCCAAAATTCCTTAGAGACTTAGGCTATCCCTAATCCCTTCCCCACTTGAGGGTATATAACGGGCCATTCCTCACAACCCCGGTGCAGCAGCTCTTTCTGCCCACGGGTCCTGTCCCCATGCTTTAATAAACTACCATTTTGCACCAAAGACATCTCAAGAATTCTTTCTTGGTCGTCGGCTCCGGACTCCACCCCACTGAACCTCACCTATATTCCACAACCTCATCAACTGAGGCCTTCTCTGCTCTCCTATTTCACATTGCACGTGCTACCCCACTGTATTCCTTTACCCCTTTATTTTTCTTCATATGTCCATATTGTATCTTCATGTATCACCCCACAAGATTGGTATGTTTACTTATGTGGTAAGGTCCACAAGAGCAGGAACATTCAGTAAGTATTTGTGGGTCAGACGGTTGACTGGCTGGCTGGCTGGCTGGCTGAAGGATAAATGGATGGACACACAGTGGATAAACAGATGGATAGATGGAGCAGTGGGTGATAAGGAACTTCCCTCTTCATGGCTCGGGATCTCTGTAAACGTAGTGTCATGAGACTAGGAGAGCTACCCTACGATCCAGCAATTGCACTACTGGGTATTTACCCCGAAGATACAGATGTAGTGAAAAGAAGGGCCACATGCACCCCAATGTTCAGAGCAGCAATGTCCACAATAGCCAAACTGTGGAAGGAGCCGAGATGCCCTTCAACAGATGACTGGATAAAGAAGATGTGGTCCATATATACAATGGAATATTACTCAGCCGTCAGAAAGGATGATTACCCAGCATTTGCAGCAACGTGGATGGGACTGGAGGAGATTATGCTAAGTGAAATAAGTCAAGCAGAGGAAGACAATTATCTTATGGTTTCACTCATTTATGGAACATAAGAAATAGGAAGATTGGTAGGAGAAGAAAGGGAAGAATGAAGGGGGAGTAAACAGAAGGGGGAATGAAGCATGAGAGACTATGGACTCTGGGAAACAAACTGAAGGCTTCAGAGGGGAGGGGGTTGGGGGATTGGGATAGGCCAGTGATGGGTATTAAGGAGGGCACGTATTGCATGGAGCACTGGGTGTTATATGCAAACAATGAATCGTGGAACATTACATCAAAAACTAATGATGTGCTGTATGGTGACTAACATAACATAATGAAAAAAATTAAAATAAAATAAAATAAACACCTACACTTTAAAAAACAAAAACAAAAAACAGAAAACAACAACAAAAAAAAACACAAGGGACCAGGAGTCAGGCTCTTCAGATCTGGTCCAGTTTGATGTAAACACCCTGCGTAACCTTGGGCAAGGAGAATCGTTTACATTTGAAGTGGGTTTTAGAGTTTGCAGTGTGCCTTCACTGTATTTTTTTCCTTAGATCTTGAAAATAACTGCGGGATGGGTAAGCCTTACCTTTGTTTTACAGATAAGGAAACTGAGGTTCAGAGAAATTAGGTGGCAGCACCTGAGTGACACATACAATGACAGAGAAACATCACAGGAGGGAATAGCTCCGCGGGGCTGTATGACCCTCTTCTGTTCTAAATTATGAGCGGGAATATAGGTGAAGGAGGGCATCCTACTTTCACGATGATTTTAAAAATAGTATCAAGCACTTCGTGATCACATTGATGTTAATTAAACGAATTCCCAGAAAATATGTATCATATTGCTGAGCTCAAATGACTTTTACAAGGCAGGAAATGAATGTATTTTGTCTTAACAGTATTCCAAACGCGCTCTCAGCAATGTGATGTCACATTTCAAACGATAAAGGTTCTCTTTCTGTCAAGTTAATTGTCTTTGAAAGCTAGGACAATCCGACTGTCAAATGCCAGAGAAGACCCAGGCGGTTGGTAAACAACATCGGGTTTATTTTATTCTATAATTTACTTATCACAGAATTCGATCGATGCTTTTAAAATGCCTTTGATGGTGACTGAGAGAATGGTGGTATTTGAGAACCTGCTAGGGGCTCTGCCCTGAGACTGAGGACGGTAAGGGGGAGATTTGCGGATACAGATACAGGGGGAGACAGAAGTCAAAGCAGCAGCCACCAGGGTCCTAGTGCCGCCCCGCCATGGAGAATTGGGCTGGGAAATCAGCGAATGTGCTGGAGGTTTTGAGTTGTCAAAACTTTCTGTAAACCAATGCAATCAAAACCCAAAGCTCCCCATTTCAAAGGCCTATGAAAAGGGTTAATTATGCTCTAGAAAACTCTGCATGAAGAGGACTCAAAACATTCGAGAGTCTGTCAGTGGATGATTTTTTCCCTGCACTCTTGCCAGGTTAAGTTTTGGACCCAAAGTATGAATTTGGGGTGTGCAGAATTTTAAAATTCTGCTGTGAAAGATACAGTCCACACCTGCTGGGAATTTATTCTCCATTAAGCAAGCAAAAAACCCATTTAGGTAGAAAGTCAAAAGCAGATGAAACATATAAACCAGTATAAAGAAAATGGAGCTATGCTTGGACCCAATACTTTCCTCCCTGAATTTCCGCTCTGGCTGCTAGCTGATGAGCCAGGGGCTTTAGGAAAATTTGGTTAGTGTCACCCCCAGAAGGGCCTCCTCTGGGAACATGTTTGGGGACTGCTGGTGAGTGCCATCACACCAGGCCCTGTGTTCCAAAGGGCCCTGACTGTGGCTTAAAGTTCTACTGTTGTCACATTGACATTCTTAATGATTTTAGCTTTGAATTTGTGTTTTGTAAGTGAGGTCCTGTGGGACAGGGGAGCATGTGGGGTGCCAGGGTTTGGAGACTGGTCCACCTTGAGTCGGCCTCCCGCCGCCTTCCCACCTTTCCCGGTGGGTTCTTGACCAACCCCTCTCCTCCACCCACTGGAGCCCCAGCCCTGCCTGGCCTCCCCTCTCTGCCCTGCGACCACTGCCACCCTCTACCCAGGCTGGCCGTGTCCAGGTAGCACTGGGACGAGGGGGAGAATGGTGTGGGTAAAGTGGGATAGGGGAATGTGGGGAGGAAAGAGACCCATGTTCTACCTGGCACAGGTGCAGGACCGTCAGGGTGGGGGGGGGTTGGCCACATGCCCCCCACGGAGTGTCAGGCAGGGCATGGCTGGCTGAGCCGGCCCTGGGCTGGCAGCACTGTGGGGGTTCAGCAGACAATTGGGCACATGAGAGCCTCTAGCTGATCCAGGTCTGGAAGTTGCGAACCCTTGGGGGTCTGTCACAGTCTATAGGAAGGGGTACTGACTTCCTGGCTGGGCCTGGGACACTGCATGTGGGTCCAGTGGCTGATGGGAGGGGTACTGGCAGCCGGTGGAGCACATGCAGCCCATCACAGAATGGGATCTCCAGGCACCTATGGGAGTTTAGTGGGACATTAAATAGAAACTAAGCACAGAGAGAGAGAGAGAAAGCACGGGTGAGCAGAGGACACATTTTATGTTTCAGGACCTAAACAGTACTTTTTTCCTGCTTTTTGAATAAGAGTCCTGCATTTTTATTTTGCCCTAGGCCTAGCAAATTATAGAGCTGGCCCTAGACTACAGAATATGTTTTCAATAGTTACAATAAAAAGAAAGGGAACCACGGCCACCATCTTGCCGCAGGCTGCCCTGGAGAGTGATACAGTGCCCGCCCGTCTGTATATCCATTAAGCAAAAACATGGCCCCTCTCAGCCCACCCTTTTATGCTTTGCTGTCATTGGCTGTGGACTTACAGTGCTGCCTGCTATGAGACATGGGAGCAAGGATTTTTTTTTTAAAGATTTATTTATTTATTTGAGAGAGAGAGAGAGCTGGTTTAGAGAGAGAGAGAGCTGGTTTAGAGAGAGAGAGAAGCAGACTCCCCGCTGAGCCCGACCTGGGGCTCAATCCCAGGACCTGGAGAATGATCTGAGCCAAAATCAGGAGTTGGACTCCTAACTGCTTAACCAACTGAGCCATCCAGGCACCCCAGGAACAAAGATTTTTAGTTTACTGGTTGCTGGTCCTGATCGTAACTCTTAAAGTTCTAAATGTCATCATTTTGCATTTAAACCATTTTGGGCTTTCTCCAGCTCCGTCTTGCTTTCTTGCCTTCGAGTGCATGTGCCTCACCCGCCTTCCAAGCTGGCTGAAACATACAGGCTAACATTGGGGCCCAGGCACAGCTTCCTCATTTTAAATGGTTTTTGCTCCACCGATGGGAGACGGCAGGACAGGGATGTTCATGCAACTTCTCTGAATTGCCATATTGGAGTAGTATTTGGTGGAGGGGGAAAGGAAGGAGGAAAAGCAACACATTTGTAAAGTAATATATACTTACTACCTTTTGTTCCCTCTAAGTGTAGAAATGGAAGGCTGGTAATCAATCTAACAATTAACCAAACACACTCTTTAGTGGACAATGCTGAGTGGAACCTGACGATGTCAGACAGTGGGAGGGAAAAAAAAGG
This sequence comes from Ailuropoda melanoleuca, assembly GCF_002007445.2. Classification (NCBI taxonomy): domain Eukaryota; kingdom Metazoa; phylum Chordata; class Mammalia; order Carnivora; family Ursidae; genus Ailuropoda; species Ailuropoda melanoleuca. The sequence continues at coordinate 15,738,072 of NC_048238.1, forward strand.
CTTCCTGCTTTGAGAAAGTTAGAAGCATTTCCCATTCTAAATCAAAAAGCAAAACAAACCGAAAAACTCCAAATGAAATTCGGTTTCAAGATTCCTAAGTAGCTCAGGAAAGAACGGTTGGGTTATCTCAGCTGTGCGGAACATTTTTTTCAGTTACTCCCATCAACGACTGAGCCCACCCAGTTTGGAAGGCGTCCTACTATGTCTCATTAGGCTGTTTGAAACTATTAATGTCAGAACATAGGGCTCTTATTTTTTCATTGCTAATTAATGGATTAAAAGTCCATGATAGCAGTGTTAGAATCTATAGCCCAGGAAGAAGGGGGTCCTGGGCTGGTGCCGAGCTGCAGCCGACACTGCCCGATGCTGCCAATGCCTGGCCCGCAGCGAGCCTTATGAGGGAGACTGCAAAAACCCACTGATAATACATCTGGAGTGGGTTGCTAAATTTAGAGGCATCCATTAGTGGACTCTTGTTTTTAACAAATGGAAGTTTGTTATTTAGAAAATTTGTTTTGAATTATTAATTTACGTAAAAATAAGAAATGCTGGGGTTTTTAAACCCTATCAGCTTGGGTCCACAAAGTCCTTCTGCCTGTTTTAAAGATGAGGGAAGGCCATCTGTTTGTCCGGAAGAGAATTGACTAGCTCTTGAGTACCTTGTAAAGTAGCAAATGATGGACCATTTTAAGTGGGTCGGTTTAGTTAAGTCTACAGGCAGCTCAATATTTTAACTATTTACAGACTTGGCCCATAATGTAAAAGGAGCATAAACCGTAGTTCAGGCGGCGTCTGGTTGTGCATTGCCCTTGATCAGTACCTTTAATTCTAACAGTAAGAGCTTCCGCGTGCTCAGTGCTTACTATGACCAGGGAATCACATCAAATGCTTTCAATATTTTATTTTATGTTCACAACCATCATGAGCTAAATATCACTATCCCCATTTTACAGACCAGGAAACTACCATTTAACAGGATTAAGTAACCTGCCCAGGATCTCACAGCCGAGACATGGCTTTATCATGTTTGCAGACTCCTAAATCCAGGCTTTCAGGTTTGAAGAAAAAAGGAAAAAGGCCATATAAAAATCATTGAGTTCTAAACTCTCAAGTGATGAAACCTAGATGATCCTCATAAGACCAGTCCTTCTGCTGCATTTCCAAACTCTTCAGAACCCACCTTGTTCAAGAGGAGGGATGTACACACATACACACACATACAGGCGCGCGCGCACACACACACACAGATACATTTTTATACACGTGCACACACACTACAGCCCCTGGCCATTCACACCAGGGCAGTCAGCAGACACTCCTATTCTGGGATCCTTGGTGCTCAGAGCCAAGTAAAAAGGTAAGCCAACTGCATAAGTGCTTTGAGCAACAATCTATAAGGGCAATAATATTCCCAACGGAAATCAGAAATATGGTACCACTTCACTCAGATCTCCACATGTGACTACTTTTATAACCATCAAAATATACATTGGTCCCATTCCAGCCAAGTAGACAGTGGAAATGAAAAAAAATTATCTTGGTGCCAGCTCTGCTCCCCGACTGGTAGCTGTTGCTCTAATATTGAAAGGGTATCATTTGAAGTAACACCAAATTCTTGGTCTGCCTTGAGATCCAGCATGTCTTGGTCCAGGCCTGTTTGTGCTATGGACGCTAGACCCCACTCTGACACCAAAGTACCGGAGCCTCAAGCACGACGCCTTGCCTTCCATTCCAACTACACTGTCCTCTTGCTCTCTCGTGTGAGGGCCAGGGCATGAAGTCCAGTGCTTGTCTCCGCACCTGGATTTTCCCTCTGGTCCAGTGTGGAATTTGGGGGCAGATCTTGATTGCCTTGCTGGCCTTCCAGCCTCTCCCAAGTTTAGCCTTATACATTAGATTTTCATTGTGTCTTGGGATAAATGCTGCTGAGTCCATCTAGCCTGAGCCTGGCCTGGCCTAGCCTGGGGCCACCTGGGGCCAGCAGCCTTCTCTTGCTTCCCAAGCATTTCAGGAATACTCCGGGGATGGCCAGCTTGCTGCTTGTTCCATGTCTCTTCTTGTCTGAATGTAAACTCTGTGTACCTCTCTAGCCCCAGGATCTTGCATTGTACCTGCTGTGTAGAAGGTGATCAACAAATATCTGCTGATCAGCTATACTTCAATTAAAAAAGCATGTCATAACCAATTTGCTTCAACCAGTGATAAAAAGAAAATATTAAAAGTAAAAAAAAGTAAGCATTCACCTCCACAATTTCATTGAGAAACCTCTTATGATAAACCTCATGTCAATTCTAAGTTAAACACATAGATAGATAATTAGGTAAATACCAGTTGAATAAACAGATGAATGGCTATTTACTTATTTAGCAGGTATGTGATACTATGTGCCTGGCAATGTTGCAAACATTTTGTTGATATTAAACTCATTTAATTAATTTTTTTAACTTGCCATTTCCCCCAATAGACTAAATGTTTCTTTCTTTCTTTTTTTATTTAAGTAATCTCTATACCCAACTTTGGGCTTGAACTCACGACCTCAGGATCAAGAGTGACTGATCCAAACTCACGATTGAGATCAAGAGTGACTCACCTGCCAGGCGCCCCACAGACTATGTTTCCTGAGGACAGAATTTGTGCAGGTCTCTAGCATAATATCTGACAACAAATACATATCATTACATGAAGACACCTACAGTTTTAATTAATGAAATAACATTTCTGAATCCATGTCTTTGTACTAGAAACAACATGAGAAGGTACATATCTTAATTAGGGTAGGATTTATTTCCTGTATTTGTAAATTCTCACATTTAAATGGCCATATTATTTCAATTTTATTCTCTTGTATGAAAATTTCTGCTGCAAAGTTTCATGTTCTATTCTTTTCTTTCATTGAACTCTTTTATCAATATCCTTTGCTTTGGGTCAGACTTAACTTTGAAAAATGTACAATAAAGAACATTTTTGGAAGGAACTTCAGCAGCCAATTGTAAATATTAGAAATTCAAAAGACATGTTTTCTCTCATTTTGTTTTCCTGATTGTTATATACAAGTTCTAGGCCCCATCAATCTAGAAAATTCTTATTCTTTTTTTTTTAAGATTTTATTTATTTATTTGTCAGAGAGAAGGAGAAAGCACAAACAGGCAGAGCAGCAGGCAGAGGGAGAAGCAGGCTCCCCGCTGAGCGAGGATCGGGACTCAGGACTTGATCCCAGGACACTGGATCATGAAGCCTTAATGGACTGAGCCACCCAGGTGCCCCAGGAAAATTCTTATTCTTATTCTTAAGAGAAGTTTCTCTGTTGGCAAGATACACTCTGCTTCATCCCAGGTCGGGTATGTTCAAAATGTGTCAAAAAATGTAACACTTTAGATGGGTTGCTCAATGAAAAACTAATTGGCTTCTCTTGTGAGGTATTTTGCTAGGACATTTGAACACTGTTTTATTCAGTTGAAGTTAGGTATTCCTTTCCTATCCCCGAAGTATGACTTCTGAGAGAATATGAGGGTGTTGACTTAGTTCATGGTCACTACTTTGAGACATTGGAAGGAAGGTAAAAATTTGAAATCAAGGACTATGTTTTGGATCATTAGCTGAAACCTGCCTCTCTTCTTTCTTTTGAGGAAGAAAGTTTTGAAAGGGTATTAACATGTTGTGGGGCCAGGAGCCCTGTAGTCTTTGCTGGAAACAAAACTTCTGAACCTTTTTAAAACACAGGATTATAAGAGAAAAATGAACGACAGATATTCTAGCTATCAATTGCTGCGTAACAAATTACTCCCAAATTTAGGGGTTTAATACAACCATTTCATTTTGCTCACCACTTTGTGGGTCAGGAATTCTGGGAAGGCTCAGCGGAATGGTTCTCAATAAGGTCTCTCACATGATTTCATTCAGACGTCTGTGCGCCCACAGTTATCAGAACCTCAGCGGGGCTGGACCTCCACTATGGCTCGTTCACAAGTCTGGCAGTTGACCCTGGCTGTCAGCGGGGAGTGCAACTGGAGATCTACTGGAGGACCTCCATCTGGCCTCTCCATGTGGTCTGGGCTCCTCCCAGCATACAGGCTGCGTCCCAAGAGGAAGACATCTGAAGAGCAGGTATTCAGAGAGAACTAGGGAGAGGCCTCAAGGCTTCTTCTGACAAGGACTTGAAAGTCATATAAGATCACTTCTGACACATTTTATTGTGTCCAAGTAAGATCAGCCCCGAGATTCAAGAGGGGGAGAATTGGACCCCACCAATTTATGGGAGGAGAGTCAAAGAATTTGTGGCCTTCTTTCTTTCTTTCTTTTTTTTTAAAGAATCTATTTATTTATTTATTTATTTATTTATTTATTTATTTATTTGGGGAGGGGAGGAGGGTGGGAGGAGGAGCAGAAGGAGAGGGACAAGCAGACTCCATGCTGAGTGTGAAGCCAGACACAGGGCTTGATCCCATGTCCCTGAGATCATGGCCTGAGCTGAAACCAAGAGTCAGATCAGACGCTCAACTGACTGAACCACCCAGGCGCCCCTGCGGCTGTCTTTTGAAACTTCCACCACAAGGTTAGCACTGGACATATGAATGAATGAATGAATGAAAAATACCCACCTAAGCGTACCTGGAAGAAATGCTCTCTAAAACCCTTCTTTCTATAAAAAAATTTGCATTTATTCTGAAATATTCTTAGGTCCAAAATTAAGACAGTGGTTTTATCATGAGAAAGGGTCTACTTTCACTAACTTCTCTTCATAAGGTAAAAGGAAGGAAGGAAGAGGAATAGAATGAGAGGCAGAGCTGTCATCTACCCACTTGGCAGGTATCCACCTTCCTAACTATCTCCCCCTTCATTTTTTTCCATGCCTGAAATCCCTCCCGTAAAGGCTTTTCCTTCTATTGAGTTGTGAAGCCCTTCTACCTATAGAAATCGCCTATTGTGGTAGAGATTCCACTTAGAGAAGAATATCTTAGTTTTTTTTTTTATATCTCATCCCTCGGGGGTTAGAATGGGAGTGCAGAGGAAGTGGAAGTATTGGGTGGAGGCGGTAAGTACTGAAGGTATCAGAACTTTTCCCACTCTGATGACTGAGCACAGGAGCCTCTATGCCCCGGAGGCGAATAGGACAGGCTAGAAGTAGGAGGAGAAAAACGAACGGCAAGGTGAAAAGATTCTAAAGGTTAACTTCACATTTCAAAATGCCCAGAACTGGCCCAGGAAGATGAGTTGACAGCTTGTCAACAGAGTTCACTTGACCTATCAGAGAACTCCTAACAAAGGGAAGGGGGAAGGAGATGTGGAGGGGCGCCTACGGACCAGCGTGCCTGCACGTATCAACCACGACAACAACCCTTTACAAATATAGTCTCACTACGTCCACCTCACAGATGAGGAGAGCAGAGCCACAGTGTATCAGGAGTCTGGGTCCCTGAAGAGCCCCACAGGAGGCAGCTCAAGCAGAACACCCCTAGTAGATTGTGATGAGCGTGAGAAAGAAATCCGGTTGAGTATTCAAGGCTCGTTTCTTACAAAACCATTGCTACCTTTAACTAATACAGCCTTGGTTGATTCCGCCTCTCCACCAGTCACATAGATAACATATTCCTATTGGTAATAATTCTTTAGGGGTAGAGGGAGACATGGACAGGAGGACAGGTACAGAAGAATGGCTTAGGAAAGGTGAACGTATAGTTTTAAAGTCCCCCACAATCTAACCCCCTCGCACACCATATCCCTGCTCCCCAGGTAACATGTTGTCCTGCGGTTACAGACCATTGCATTTAAGGTTTTGGGGTTTGTTTGTTTGTTTTGAGAGGGAGGGGGAGGGTCAGAGGGAGAGGGAAGGGGAGAATCTTAAGCAGGCTCCACGTCCAGTGCAAAGCCCGGTGAGGGGTTTGATCTCATGATTTTGAGATCACAGGCTGAGCTGAAAGCAAGAGTCGGAGGCTCAAATTATGGAGCCCGGCGTTTAAGGTTTTAAAATAGGAATGCCACGTGATCAGAGGTGTGCAGTTAGGAAAACAAGTCTGGCGGTGATGTGTTGGGTGTGTTAGGTGGCATGGGAGTGGGGTGCCGGAGCCGTGGGGTGGAAGCAAGGCGACAAGTAAGGATCATCTGGGAGTGGTTCCAGTGCCAGAGCTCGCTGCCCGCAGCTCTGACGTACCAGATGTGGGACGCCTATACAGAGCACAGGCGCAGGAAAGATCGTCAGACGGAAACACGCAGAAGGACATGGGCAGACTAACTGGATCTGGGGCCTGAGGAGAGAGAGGAGCTTTTGGACTTCGGGGACTGGGAAAATGGTAGTGTAATAAGCAGATGACATGAGTCAGTCTGGCTCAGTATATTGGTTATATCATATACATAAATGGTTCTGGCAAAGATTCTACAAATCATTTGACTAAAAGGCAACAGTCAGCCTCTGCAACAGCTAAAGGGATTTCTCTAATCCTCTCTACTGAAGAGCTGGAAAACTGCTCTCTTCCCTCTAGGGCGTCCCAGTGGACAGGACCCAAGATGAGCCATCGGGCCCTCATCGGATCCCAGAGAGACCCTCCTATATCCCTTGACAAGTCTGGATTTCAAGCTCGTCCAACACAGCAGCTGCTCCATAGCCGGTCGCTGGCGCAGTAGACTAGCTCTTGTCTGGTGCTCTGGAGGCCCCGGGCTCTAGCCCTCCCCTTCGGCTTCCTTAGGGGCGATGTGGGCCCCATTTCTCCACATCTCTGAGGAAACACTTTGCAAAGCTCCCAAGCTGCGCTCTGAAGTCCCTCACGAACCAGGGTAAAAGCGAAGGAGGGTGTGATTCTTCCGCCCCCAAAGCACAAGCAAGAGTTGTCTTCTTCACAGACCCCCTCCCCTCTCCACACCCTGAAGCCTTTTGATAACCTTGCTCTGGCCAAGGGTCCCAGAGCCGCAGGAGCAGAACCTGAACGCTTCCCCCGGACTTTCTGCTTGTAGGGTTTTGCCTCCCGCTGGCTTGCGTATCTGGCAATGCAGTATGGACATCTCAGCTAAAACCGAGGGGGAGAAGTTCCATTCTAACCAACTGCTGGCTAGACAATAATTTTTAAAAATCACAATTCCTGCATTCAAAAAAAAAAAAAAACCTCACCCATCATTTTACCAAGTCCAATGTTATTTAAGATCCTTGCTTCTTCAACTCAGTCCTGTGGCTATACTGATAGTCAGTGTAATTTTTCTCTGATCCTCGGCAATTTTGTAGCCAAAGATCATTTTTCATGAGGTAACTGATACAGTCATTTCCAAGCCATCTCTGAGACGCATAGAGCCAAGTACAACGAATTACACTTTTTCATTTCTCACTCCACCCCAATTAATCTGAATGGAGGAGAAACCCCTTGGGAAACAATTTCTGAGGAACGAAGGCAATTTCTAGCGGCCCATCTGAATCAGCTCCAGTGCCAACACTGTTTAGTGTAAACTCGTTTACCAGTGGAATGTTTAAGGTAAATTGTGGTTATGCTCATAAAAGTCATGCTTAAACATTTTAATTATAGAGGGAAGAATGTTTATCTTGGGGTATTCCTTTCTTAGTGGTTTTTACATATTCCACTTTTTATTGATTTATTTTTTATTTTTTAAAAGGAGATCATGACCTGAGCCGAAACCAAGAGTCGGTTGCTTAACCGACTGAGTCGCCCAGGAGCCCCTATTCCACTTTTTAAAAGAGAACATATGTTACTTTGATAATCAGAATATATATTATTTACCCATGTATCTAGGTGTACATCTGACACACAGACATATTTAGAGTGAGACAATGGGAAAGAAAATTCAAATGGTCTTTACAGTGGCGTCCACTAGAAATATGATGCTAAACACATAATGTGATTGTAAGTTTTTCAGTAGCCACGTTAGAAAAGCAAAATGAAACAGGTAAAGTTAATTCAATAATATATTTTATTTAACCCAATGCATCCAAAATATTATCATTTTGACATGTAATCAATACAAAAATTATTAATGGAATATTGTATGGGTTTTTTTCATATTAAATCTTTGCAGTCCAGTGATTATATTACACTTATGGCACATCTCAATTCAGACTAGCCTCACTTCAAGTGCTCAAGAGCCCCGGGTTTATAGTGGCTACTGAGCGGGTCAGCACAGTTCTATGATCTCAACAATGATCTTGTAATAGACGGATATCAAAGATCTCATTAGGCCTTGTTGATTGGACATGAATTTGTTCTTGCGTGCTTGATGAAAATTCTGGGAAAATGCAAAACTTTGCAAAAAAATAAAAAAAAGAACTCAGTTATTTAAGTAAGCTTTCTTGTGTCTGTCACCCTATTAAAGTGATATTTATGAACTGAACCTCTTCCTTCCCTTTAATGATTTGTTTAGTTCCAAAGCTGTGTCTAGATAAACAATAAATTGCCTCTCAAAAGCATGAGTAAACCCTAAGGAGAATAGATTAGCTCACATCATCATCATTAGTTCACATCACATCATAAGTATGGAGAACCCTGCTCGCCAATATTTATTGGTACTTATCTCTTGAGGTAACACCTTCAAATCAATAGTTCTTTTCTATTTTTAATGTCCTGCCATTAATCTGTTCTTATGTCCATTTTTCTTGCTCAACAAAGAATGTGGGAAGCTTTAGTGTTTTTCTAGGGTTTTTATTTTTTCCCTCCGTAGGAGCAGATTGCGTTTCATCTGGAGTGTGCATCAGGATTTAAAGATTGGCAGTGTACCTCCATTTTAGACAAAAGGGAAGTAATTTTAAGGTCTGCTGCATGAAAAATGAAACTTGGGTCTTAGGGGTCTTTTAGTATTCTGGTAGAAACATTTAACGGTTTTACCCTCTTAGCTCTAAGTGTGCGTTTCAGTAGTGTTCAGTATGTTCGCACTGCTGTGCAACCTTATGCGTCTTGGTGCACTTTTTTTGATGCATCTTAGAGAAACAGCAGGCCGTCACCGATGTGGACAGGTCGATTTGCTGTCTCAGGCCTCAGATGGTTGGATGGGGAATTTAGAGTTTGGTTATGGGCCTGTGAGGAACCAGGGACACATGCACGCCATTTGATGTGCCGTGCAATGGGGGCAGACGAGCTGTCCTCTCTCATCATTATGAAGTTACAAGGTGGGGTGACGTTGGGGAATCACAGGATTGTCTTTTCTACGTTACTGCTTGAGTCTCAGAACACTCTGCAAGGGTCAGGACGGTCACCCTAATGTTTCTCTTGTGGCACTTGCAGTCAGCTTGCACCCTTTTGCTTTTAGCTCTCAGTAGATGTGTAAGCCTCGGCTGATGGTGACAAAGCCCAAATATACACACCTAGTTTCAAAAGCTCAGATATTTCAGTTAAATCACATGTTAATACCACCTGTTCAGAGGAACCCAATAAACTTTTTTTAGAAACTGATGTTCAGAAATTTGAATCTTAATAGACTCCTACTTTAAACAATGTTGGCTTGTGACTCTTCTAAAAAGTAATTTCGGGGGCATCTGGATGGCTCAGTCAGTCGAGCGTCCGACTCTTGGTGTCTGCTCAGGTCATGATCTCAGGGTCGTGGGATCGAGCCCCAATTTGGACTCCAAGCTTAGTGTGGAGTTTGCTCGAGTTTCTCTCTCCCTCTCCCTCTGCCCCTCCCACTCCTGCTCTATCTCTCTAAAATATATATATATATATATATATATTTTTTTTTTAAAGTAATTTTAACTGCTAGAAACCTTCCTGGCCAAGGAAGTAATAGTTGTTCCTATTTTGACAGGCCAGTGATCAAATGATAGATATAAAACTGTATGCATTTTAGATTGCAGCTCTTGACCTCAATTTAGCAATCTCACTAAATTATTTCTTAGTTTCCCAGAGATATTTTATTGTTATCAGCTTTTTATTTTGAAAAATTTAAAACCTTACAGGAAAGTTGCTAGAATAGTACAATGAACTCCTGATGGCCTCTACGTAGATCCATCAATGGTAAGCATTTTGCCGCATTTGCTTTTTCCCTCTTGCTAGAGTAATAGTTTCTTGCTAGAGTAATAGTCAATTTCTTAGAGAAATTGACATAACGTAAAATGAACCATTGCAAAGTGAACAATTCAGTTGCATTTAGTACATTCACAACGTTGTATAATCACCACCTCTATCTAGTTCCCAGACATTTTCATTCCCTCAAAATAAAACCCCATATCCAGTAAGCAGTCATTCCCATTCTTCTTCTTCCCAGTCCCTGGGGAACCTCTAGTCCGCTTTCTGTCTCCGTGGATTTGCCTACTGGAGACATTTCATATAAATAAAATCATGCCATATGTGACCTTTTTGTGTCTGGCTTCTTTGCATAATGCGCTCAAGGTTCGTCTGCTACAGAGCATGCGTTAGTACTTTTACCAAGATACTGTTCATTGAGGTTGTAAATTGAGTACGGGGGAGCATTCCACCACTTATGTTCCCCTGCTTCTGCTTCACCCCACAAACGGGCTGGATAGGGTCTCATAATCCCTTAAACCCACAGTCCCTTTCAAATCAAGTGCCTCTTTGGGAAAAGGGTGGCTATTAATTCAAGTATATGTGCGTTAACATCCTGTAAGCTTCTTACTTCGTAGCTTAAAATGGGCCTAAAGAAGAAAAGACCAAAGAGAACCACGTTTACTAGCTAAATAGCTCTGAATATGGTGCTTCCTCAGCTACAGAACGACCAGACTGGATCCAATCCCTAAGAGCCACTGTAATGAAAATTGTATGATTTGATTCCCCAGACAATCCAGCTTACACGTTTCCTAGATCTATTATTCTGGAGAGCTACTTTCCCTCTAAAATTGATATTGATGAGCCGCCAGGTATGTGACCCTGGAGTAGACAACTATAGCTTGGATGGGTTTACAATTCAGCTGGAGTGAAGAGATAGATGAACATGTGACAAGACGGATATTCATAACCAGAGAACAAAGCTTGTTAAGAGGCATTAAATATTCAACATTGAACCACACACATACCCTGTAGGGAAACGGGTAAGAAGGCCAACGAGAAATATCAGCCTGCCCTCACTCTTCTCGTGTCACTGCCCTCTTTGATTTGACTAGTCGTCTGTGGGTCAAATGGCTATAGAGTGCTTCTGGAAAGCTAGTGGCATTTCCAGATTAAAGTTTACCTAGCTGATACACCAGGTAGAACATTCTTTCTTGAATTTATTTTTAGTACTGGATTTTTAAAAATTTGTTCCAATATTTTATTATAAAACTTTTGAAACACATAGCAAAACTGAAAGAATTTTACAGCGAACCCCTGTATACCTGCCTCCTAGAGTCTACCATCAACATTTTATACAAATTGCTTTATCACCTATTTATCCATCCTTCAACCCATTCCTTGATCCATCTTATTTTTGGAAGGATGTCAAAGTAAATTACAGACGTCAGCATGCATGCCGTTAACTCGAATTCAGTATTTGTTTACCAATTTTTTCTTTTCTTGTAAGATGTGTATACAAGGAAATATACAAATTTCAAACTTACATTCATTGAGTTCTGACAAATGCATACACCTGCGTAATGCAAAATTCTATCAAGAAAGCTAACATAGCATTTATTTTTTCATTTAAATTTTTATGTAAGTATGTTGTTTTGAAAAGTACAATAGCATGATTAGTCTTAAACTGCAGCACTGCGGCCACCTGCCCCGTCCTCCCAATCCCGTTTTCTGCTTCTCAAAGGCAACTCCTTTCAAATCTTTTTACGTATTTCTTCTAATAATTATATATCCTTGTTTAGAATGTTATTATTTCTATTTCTTAAGTTTTCCATTTTAGAATTATCTACTGGTTAGCTACTGTGGAAAGTGATGTTATGGTTTCCCCAGAAAACTCCAAAAAATCTAGAATTAGTAAGAGATTTTGGCAGTTTTGCTGTATAAAAACAACCTACAAAAAGCAATTCTATTTATATACAACAGCAATCAATAGAAAACATAGAAAGAAAATTGTCATTTCTAAAAGCATAATACATTGGGGCGCCTGGGTGGCACAGCAGTTAAGCATCTGCCTTCGGCTCGGGGCGTGATCCCGGCGTTATGGGATCGAGCCCCACATCAGGCTCTTCTGCTATGAGCCTGCTTCTTCCTCTCCCACTTCCCCTGCTTGTGTTCCCTCTCTCGCTGGCTGTCTCTATCTCTGTCGAATAAATAAATAAAATCTTTTTTAAAAAAAAGCATAATACATTATAAAATAAACATGACAAAAGATAGGTCTTTCCTGAATACGCAACTAATGAATCATCGAACTTTACATCAAAAAATAAAATTAGGGGTGCCTGGGTGGCACAGCGGTTACGCGTCTGCCTTCGGCTCAGGGCGCGATCCCAGCGTTCTGGGATCGAGCCCCACATCAGGCTCTTCTGCTAGGAGCCTGTTTCTTCCTCTCCCACTCCCCCTGCTTGTGTTCCCTCTCTCGCTGGCTGTCTCTATCTCTGTCGAGTAAATAAATAAAATCTTTAAAAATAACTAAATAAATAAAATTAAAAAAAAAAGGTAGGTCTTTCATGAGAAAGTAAAGATCCTGCATTGTAAGGAAGCAAGAGAAGTCCAAATAATTGAGGAGAAATACTACGTTTATGGAGAAGCAAATTCAATATTGTAGAGAAGTTGATATACAGGCTGATCCCAAAAGGTGTGTTCGTGGAACCCTACAAGCTAAAATACTTGTTGATGATCAGAGAAGCAAGAATAGTCAAAACACTGCTAAACAAAGGAGAGCTAAGAGGAGGAGCTCATTTTACCATTATCAAGAACTATTTGAAACCTATAGTAATTAGGATGTTGTGAAATAAACCAATGGAGAATGATAGACAGCCCAGAAAACAGATCTCGGTGGAGGAAGAACCACTCCGAGGACCTTTTCTGCCTGCCTAGTACTGTCACGCAAGCATGAAATCCATTTCCATTGTGTTTTGGCCATTTTATGATTTTTGACTTAATTTTGTAAAGTAGTTAGCCTATTCTAATATGACTTTTTAAAAATTTCTTTTCGATTTTATTTATTTGAGAGAGCGTGCACGTGGACACATGCTCTTGTACAAGAGCAAGGGGCGGGGCAGAGGGGGAGGGAGAGGGACAAGCAGACTCCCTTCTGAGTGCTTGGGAGCTTGGGGCTCCATCCCGCTACACTGAGATCATGACCTGAGCCGAAATCAGGAGTCCAACGCTTAACCACTTCACCGACTGAGCCACCCAGGCACCCCTGCAACTTCCACTGCTTTGCTGGTCACCCCGTAAATTTTGATAAGCAAAAATAATATCAATATTTACGTTAATATCTTTGCTTTCTTGTTTGAAAACACAAGAACTTAGCATCTGAACATCACCATCTGCCTGGTTTACATGCTATTGTTATTGGTTATTATGATTCTATTTTTTAACCTTATGAGATATTGCTTTTGTACTCAGTGATGTTTTAGATTACTCACATATCTACCACTTAATTTGCTCATTTTCTCTTCTTATATCTCCAACCTTCCATCTGAGATCGCTTGCTTTCTGTCCACAGTACATTCTATATAAACTCTTCATGGGGATCTCTGTTGGTGTCGAATTGTCAATGTTTGGAAATGTCTTTATTTCATTTACAGTGTTTTTATTTGGTGTTGGGGGGAGTTCAATTATCCGCAGTTCCTGTAAGCAGAGTGGAGTAGAGGCTTGACAGGGTGCTCTTGTGCGTCAGTATGAGGTGAGGAGTGGGGGAGGAGACATGACATTACCCCTCGGATCCCCCCATGATGTGTCAGGAGCCCAGTGTAGCTGAGAACAAGATGGCACGCGCTGAATCAGGTTACCCAGTCACCAGGAGCGGGGAAGAACCGTGCATGCCCTGGGTGGACGCACTCCCCGTTTTGCTTCACCTGGAGGGGAAGGCTCTAGCACTGCATGACTTTCATTTCTCCAACTCACCTGCTCAGGGCCGGACTTCAAAGCTCTGAGCCGTGGCAGGCAAGAGCTAGTGGTCCAAGTTTAGAGACATGAGACATCATTTTCATAATCTCCCAGATGGGCTTCTTGCCGCCTACCTCTCACCAGATATGGACCCGAAGACAACACCCTCTTGGCCTGCACAAAGCTCCTTACAGTGGCCAGGAACAGTAAAACCATAGAACTAGGTAGAAAGGCTCCTTTTTCTAACCCCTTCAGTGTGACTTTCCTCCACTCTCCGGAATTATGTATAGTAATTTCCATGCCAAGACCAGGGTGCTGGCAGAGTTCTTAAAAGCAAAGTGGAAAAAAGTGAGATCTACCCAGATTGATCCTATTCCAAGACAATTTCTTCATCCATCTAATGCCTATGAGTTCTTCCAGCTGTAAGGTTTGCCTAACGCTGTGAGGTCTGTTTTGGTTCCATAAAAGAGTGTTTCCCAAATAGTGATGAACCAAAGTATCACCCAAGTCAGATGTTAAAATTAAAGATTATGTCAACTTTAGTAGGCATTCTGAGTTCTTACCTCTAAGGCAGTGCTATCCAATAGAAATATTATGCAAGCCACATATGCAATTTTACATGTTCTAGTCACCACATTTTAAAAAATGGAGAGACAAAATTAATTTCAAGGATGTATTTTATATTACCTAAACAATAATATATTTAATTTTAATAACATATTTTATTTAAATATGTATTTGAAAGACTTTATTTTACTTAAATATGTTTTAATTTGAATGATATATTTTGTTGTTTAAAATATAAATATTTTACTTATATATTCAAAATATTGTCATTTCAACATGTGAGCAATAAAAAATTATTGAAATGCTTTACATTATTTTTTTCATACTAAATCTTAAGTTTCTATGTGTATTTTATACTTCTGGCACATCTCAGTTTGGACCAGCCACATTTAAAGTACTTAGTAGGCACATATGGCTAGTGGCTGCTATTTTGGACAGGGCAGTGCTAGGGAAAGTCCTAGAAATCTATATGTTTGGAAGCATCCCAGGTGATTTTTATCAAGTAAGTTCAGAAAATGCCACTTTAAGTACTGGTGGAGCTTTTGAGCCATTTTGATGACCTCATGGATACATTATGTAATGTTGCAGTGGAAGGGGCCTTGGAAGACATGGGCTACAACTCCCCCTCTTATTGATGAAGAAACAGAAATAACTGGTTTGCCAAGGTCACATGGTCTGCTGAAATCACAGCTGGAACAGTAATTCAAGTCTCCAAATGTTCTATTTTTAATTCTTTCCAATGCATTTATGTGTGTTCTTGGACTGTCTGAATTATGAGGGGGAAAAAAACTTGTCCAAGTGATGTCTTACCAATCTGAGGTATCTCCAGCTTCAATCTGCACTTGATTTTGATGCAATTAAAAACTACCACATATTGAGAGCCTGTCATGTGCCAGGCTCTCTACTGTGCGCTTTATACGCATTATGTTTAATTCGTCACAATAAACCTATAAAAATGAAGCCCATGCTAAGGATGAGAAGTGGGAACATGTTCAAGTTCACACACAGTAAGTGGCAGGAAGGGACTTTGAACCGGGGTCTGGCTCCTGGGCTATGTCCTTTCCGGCCTGCCGTCCACATAAACAGAATGTCCCGCCTATACATGCTGCTGAGGCAAGGGCTGGGGGCTCTGACACTGCACCAAGATGGCATAAAGCTCTTCCTCTGGCTCGTGACCCAGTCAGTGCTTCAAGTCTCAGGCCTTTCCTGTTGCTTGGGAGCATTTCTCCACCACAGCCCACCTTTTCAGAAGTGTTGCCAACCTCCCTCAGCTCCCTGCTATGGACATCATGTTCTCGCAGTCATCATTACAAGGCAGGAAAAATGATCCTGGCCTTTGCCTTGCCTTAGTTGCATCTCCATCCATAGCTCCAGTGTCTAAAGCTCTGGAGGTTGGATTCCCAGGTTCTCAGTTCAAATTGCAGCTGGGGAAGATTCCTCATGTACAAATTTGCCATTCCTAGGATTTGGAAAGTACAACCATTGGAGGAACATGATGTGGTTGCCATGCTTTTGTATTTGGTTTGGCAAACCTCTAGGAGACCTTTCAAGTATTTGGGGTTGGTATAACCTGGAATCTAGTCATTAATTTGGAATTGAGTGGATATTTCCAGGAAAATGAAATTGTCATGTTCTGATTCATATATACAGAACTCAGAGGAAAATGTGTGCACGCATGCGTGTGTGTGGAGGAGCTTGGGGAAAGTGTTTAAATTGATATATAGTGTTCGGAATAACCAAGGTCATTCTTCTTCCACTAAACAGAAGGATGAGGAGCTTAGAGCAAATACAATTTCTCCTCTTCACCCAGACCCCAGCGTTTTTTCAATGGGTAAAATCAGGTTAAAATCTGCAACAAACCATTACTGAAATTAGCCTTTCAAGAGAAAGAAATTCAAGAGCGGAGTGCAGAGGGGTGGGTACTGAAAGTGGGGACAGCCACAGGCCTTTGCCCTTGGGACTGGGTAAATGAGCTGACCACATGCACAGCCTCGAGGACAGACCAGCAGCATCAGCAGCACTGGGGAGCTTGTTAGGGATGCAGATTCTTGGACCCAGACTGCTGCATCAGGTGCTCCGGGGGTGGGGTCTGGCAATCTTTGATTTAACCAGCCCTCCAGGTGATTTTGATAGTGCTTTTGGACAGTAGTTCTCAGCTACTAGTATATTAGACTTGTACCATGGAGGCTTTGAGGGGGGAAAAGTCAATGCCTGGGCCCTACCTCTGAGACTTTCTGATTAAATGGTCTGGAGTGGGGCCTGGGTATGTGTACATTTAAAACCTCCGCAGGTGATTCTACTGTGCCCCTAAGGTTGAGAACCGCTACTTTAGGGAATGACATCCCAGATCCTCCGCCCAGCTCTGCCGTCACCAGCCGTGTGACCTCAGACGCCTCATGTGGCTGTACCTTATCTCTTTTATCTCTCAAAAAGGCACCGGGAGGCCAATCGTTGTCACTGATCTCTAGGGCATCTTCCAGCTCTGACAAGCTTGGGAGCACCAGCTGGTCACGACTCCCAAAGCTTCTTCCTAAGTTCCTGCCTAGTGCTGGTAACTGGGGGGTCGTGCCCCACAAAGCATCTGGGAAAGACAGGGCTGCACTGGCCACTGAAAATTGATGTCGCCAAGGAATTGATGTAAACAGTTCAGCTTGCAGAAATGACCATCCAGAAAGCCCCCAATCTGCTCTCATCTGGAATGATTTACCAGTGGGAAGAATTTAGTTTTATTTCCCTAAAACTGTTGAGAGGCCACTTAGGAAAAGCTTTAAAAACAAAGCCTTTATTTATTTATTTATTTATTTATTTATTTATTTATTTACGAGAGAGAGCGCATGCGTGTGCATGTCAGGGAAGGAGCAGAGGAGGAGGGAGAGGGAAAGGGAGAGAATCCCAAGCAGACTCCATGCTGAGCGCAGAGCCTGACATGGGGCTCCATCTCACGATCCTGAGATCGTGACCTGAGCGAAAATCAAGAGTCAGACGCTTAACTGGCTGACCACCCAGGCACCCCTCAAAAACAAAGTCTTATTATTGCTGTAGAAGGCTTTGTCCTGCCACTCAAAGTGTGGTCCATGGATGGACAGTGACAGCATCACCCAGAGCTTGCTAGAAATGCAGAGTCTCAGGTTCTACCCTTGACCTACCGAATCTAAGTCTATGTTTTAACAAGCTCCTTGGGTGACTCATATGTAAATTAAAGTTTGGGAAGTGATACTTGGAGCATGTGGGAGACTTTTTAGATTGGGGTCTGTTGTAGACTAAGCTATGCCTCCCCCCAGAATTCATATGATAAAGTCCTAACCCCCAGTATCTCAGAATGTGACTGTGTTTGGGAGATAGGGCCTTTCAAGAGGTAATAAAGGGTAAGTGAGGTCCTAAGTGTGGGCCCTAATCCAATATAACTGGTGTCCTTAGAAGAGGAAGAGATGCCAGGGATGCATGGACACAGAGAAAAGGCCGTGTGAGGACACAGCAAGTAGCAGATGTCGATAAGCCAAGGAGAGAGGCCTCAGGAGAAAGCAAACCTGTCGGCACCTTGATCTTGGACTTCCAGCCTCTAGTCCTGTAAGAAATACATTCTGTTGTTTAAATGTCTGTAGAAGTTGGGGACTCCATGAATGGAATCATTACAAAGAAATCTAAAATTAACTCTTCGTCCATCCAGTAACCCTCCCACCCCCACCCCCAGCTTGAGAAGCTGTTATTTTTTCTGTTCATATTTTCTCCCTTCATGAAATCAGTGTGTTTAAGCACGTGCTTTTCCAGAGAGATGTGGGAAACCCCATGAGGGTGCCGAGGGCAAATCCTCAGCAGCCACAACCCCCTAGAACCCAGGGCCCTAAACTTGGAAATGAGCCACAAGTAACAAACTGTTGTCACCAGGCCCTCTGTTAATGCTCTGCACTTTGTTTCTGAAACCAGTGATCTTCAAACTTGAGCGTGCATCACAATCACCCAGAGAGTTTGTTAAAACACAAATGACTGGGCCTGGGCTCAGAGTTTCCGATTCAGTAGGTCTGGGGTAGGGCCCAACAATTCTTATTCCTGCCAAGTTCCTAGGTGAGGCTGCTGGTCCTGGTTTGGGGACCACGCTGAGAATCTTGGAATTCTATGGAATTAGCCTAAGGTGCTGACCTTGACTAAAAATTTTACTGACTCTTTAGAATGTATATATTCTTAACATCTTTGTTATATAGTACATATTCATTAGAGGAAATTTGGTTTAAAATGAAAAGTAGAAAGAAAAGTATGTCACCCTTAGTGCCAACATCCAGACCTAATCACTCTTGACATTGTTTTCTGGATCTACAATTTCTAGTAAGCCTGGATATCCAGGCCACTGCAGATTGGAAGCTGCTACCCAGAACATCAGGGGAGTTATAGGGCAGCTAAAAATGTGCCCAAAGATGGCCTTGGTAAGTGGCCACTGAGAGCCAAACAGGGGGAGGAAAATGTGAGTGGACACTGACTTATATCACCACATGATCGAACACGTGAACACGTTCTTCCCTTTGACCCTATCACATGCACAAGGCATTCTGGGACCTCTACGGAGGGGCATCTATTTCAGCCAGTAAGTGTGGGCAGAGAAGAAGAACTTCCTGAAAGAGGGGACTCGAGGCCCAGCTGTACCCTGAAGGGAGAGCTGAAACTGAGCTGGCAAAGAGAAGGGCAAAAGGTATTCCAGGTCTGGGAACAGGAGGGGCCAGGCCCGGAGTCTCCTGTGTGCAGGAGCCCGAGCAGAGCTTCAACAGAGACGTAGGGAAGGTTAGAGGAAAAGCCCGTTTTCCCAAGCTCGGTCTTTATCCTGCCGGCGACTGGACACCATTGAAAGATTCTCAAGCAACAGTATGACACGAGCAGGTGCATATTTTAAATAGACCGTCGTGAATGTGCGGAACGGAGATGCGACTTTTCCAGTAGTCCAGGCAGCAGTGGTGGTGAGCTCTGGACATGGGGCAGCGGTAGTAGAGGGAGAGATGAAGGAGGGGAATACTCCGGTGACCAAACCAGCGAGGCTTGGGGACTGACTGGCGTGAGCAAGCGGGAGAGGGAGCTGTGGAGGCTGGTCCTCTGCAGGGCTGTGGGGCTGGTGGCGCCTCCACCTGTGACCGAAGAGGATGGATGCGGTGTTTGCCCCGAGGGGAAGATGTGTTCGGCTGAGTCACGGTGAGTAGAAGTTTGAGACGATATAGACACCCATGGATGAAATCATTTTCCATATTCTCTATGAAAGAAAACAACCAATGTAGAACATTTTATTTTTAATAAAAGGGTCGAAATGAAAGATTTGGGCACCCAAAGGAATTAGCTTCAATTTTCCAGAAATTATGGGATAATAATTTCCTCATTCCCAAGAGGTCAGATAGATGAGGCATTGCTATGATGTAAATACACCTTTACAGGAAGTGAACGACGTTAGCCAGGCATCGTCCATCAATCGTTTCTAAGAGTCTTCAGGACTTAGAAGTCGTGTGCTTATTTTATGCATCCGAACCTCTACAAAACTGTTTTGGAGAAGTTTTGGCCTTAGCTCAGCTTTTCAATGACTGGCTTGGGGGGCAGAGGTGAGTGTAATCATCTTCTTAGAACACAAGTAGATTTCCTAGAAAAGGAGCAGCAGGGAACAAACACATGAACAATTGCCTCATGCTCTTGGGACAATCTATTCACCACCCTCGGGCCACTTGAGAAAAGAAACCAAAATTCACGTCCAGAAAGTGCAGAGGGAGGGAGGGGCAGACTTATCAGAGCCTCCAAGTGTGTTTGCAGGTTGGGGGGCACTTCAATATTTGCCACAAACCATGGTGAAAAAGAGAATGGGGCTTACGTATATTTGCAATATTATGGGATGTAGAAAGTCTAAATGAGTTTGTTAGCAGTGTTGGGGTTTTTTTTGTTGTTGTTGTTTGTTTGTTTTTATATTTGGTGACCTTCAGTGAAGTGTCTGAAAAGCCAGGCTACCTGTTAGAAAATTCCCTTCAAGGGGCCTCACCCCTGGATGCACATGGGAATCACCAGGGGAGCCTTAACAAGGTCAGATGCCTGGGCCCCAGGCCAGGAGAATCTGATGTTACTGATTCGGGGAAGAGCCTGGGCAGCCAGATTTTTGAAATCTCCCCAGATGATTGTAATGTGCAGCCAGCATTGAGAAGAAGCGCATTCAAGCCACACGGCAGACAGTTTTTTTTTTTTCTTTTTCACAGTAGACACGTCTTCATGTGCACTTGGCAGAAAGTACATAATCGAAATTTACAAGATCTGAAAACATTCAAGTTAGGACAAAAGTAAAATAAAGGGAGAAGGAAAACTCCCAGTTTTGCTCACAGATACACAGCGATGCCAAGCCCCCTGGACAAAGAGACAGCGGGCCATTGGCTACCAGTATGAACCCCAAGGTCAATATGACAAGATGCACACCAAGCGCCAAGTGCGTGTTAACGCTCTGCTTGCGCTTTTCTTCCGTTAGTTGAGCTGAAATTGAACTAGATTTCAAAAAGTAAGGTTCCATGTAACTGTCCTGGGGGTGGATTGAGATTTACCACGTGCTAGGCACTGCCCTAAGTCCTCTACATTTGCAAACTCATTCAATCCCCCACACGATCCCATATCACAGATGAAGGTGTGAAGGCACAAGAGGGTCAGTAAATTGTCCGCAGCCACAGCGAAGAAATGGAAGCACTGAGATTCATACCTGGAATTCTGGAGCCTGCCCTTTTAACCCCCAAAATATACAGCCTCTCCCACAGAGCAGAAACCCTGAAAGAGGGGAATGGAGTGGGAGATAACTCAATGCATTCATACTGGGGGTTCGGGCAGCCACTGGGTGGGCGTGGAGGGGATACACAGATGAGCCAGACCTATGTCTCCAGGAGTTCACGGGTTTGTATGAAAAGGTAAGGCAAAGACACAAAGAACAGCACCAAAAGGTAGAGCCAGCGAAGTGCCATAAGAGAAACACAAATGAATGTGAACATGGAATCAAAGGAAGAGCAATTTCTTTTTAAATCACTAAGGGCTCCCTGGAGGAGGCAGCCTTCTAGAGTAATTCCTTCTGACCTCAGCTCAGGTCAGAAGTAGGAAAGCAGTGAGAGGAGAGGGAGGAGAGGCTGGGGCCCTGTTTTAGGGGGCGTGGTTAAATCCCCAGGGTGAGCCCTCTCCCCTCACTGCGCTAGAAGCCAGCATTGCTGTTGCACAGAGTCAACAGCACCTCGTTTTGGAGGGTGAATTTCCAGGTGGGCAAGTCAGCTGGCTTGTCTCGCAACCCTGAGTCTTACCTCTCCCTTGCACTTCCGTCACATTACTGCTTAGTGCTGCCCCTTGCCCACCCCCGCCCGTGCCCTTCTCCCCTTTTAAAACTCTGGCCATGCATGGAGAAAAGCCTCATTCTTGGCTTCTTTTGGCAAGCTGGGGCATGCTGTTACTTTCAAGAACTTTGATAAATATTAAGGAAGAATAAAATAAAAGTAGTTATGTTTAATGTATTAGTATGGCAATAGTCAAATTTCCAAGTACCAGGTTTCTGAACCCATATCCCAGTACAAGGAAGCATAAGGGCCACAAAGTCTCATTATCCACAGGTGATAACTCCCCGTAGACCCAAAGGGCCAGTACAGTCTTATATGCACCACCTCTAGCTTCTTTCTCTTACAGCTTCCTCTCAGTTACAACCAGCAACAGGCTATTAAATTCCTTTCCTTCCTTCCTTCCTTTCCTCCTTCCTTCCTTCCTCTACCTACCCACCCATTCATCCAACATAAATTTATTGAACACCTACTATGTGACAGCCACTATGCTAAAAATTAAGTGGTTGGTATCTTTCTGTGCCCCTCACCACCAGGAAGGAGTCTGATTCTACCCCAGTGTGTTAGGTTGGAGGGTGCCTGGGTTGCTCAGTTTGTTTAAGCGTCCAGCTCAGGATTTCAGCTCAGGTCACCATCCCAGGGTTGTGAGATCGATCTCTGTGACAGGCTCCATGCTAGGCGTGGATCCTGCTTAAGATTCTCTCTCTCCCTGTCCCTCTGCTCCTCCCCACCCCACCCCACCCCTCTGCTTACATACATGCTCTCTCTCTCTCTCTCAAATAAATAATAAATAAATAAATGTGTTAGGTTGGATGATTGTTCTTGATTCTTCACTCCTTTTTCTGCCAATAACCTTACTGTACATCCCAGGAGAGTAGAACAATGATACTTCCCTGCCCCCATTGACCTAATGAAACGTTAGGATATGTGACATAAAGTAAAGGCTTTAATGTGCTAGACAGTTGACCTGTGTGCTTACATTTCTGCTACCCTTCATGAGAAGAATATGCCCCGGGTAGCTGTTGCTCCCACAGTGAGGAGATACAGGAGTAGACACGGCTTAGTCTATAATCCAGAGCCTCGAGCCCAGCAGAACCACAGCCAATCCACAGACTTCCAAGCCAGAAAAAAATAAGTGTTTTCATAGTAAACCATTGAAAATTAGGGATTGCTTGTTATATAGCATTTTTTAGCAAGAGCTTACTAATAGACCAGATAAGGACTAGACCAAGCAAACAAAAGAACCCCTCCATATACCCCCACGCCATTTTTTTTAGTTACTAAGATTCTAATTTTTTTGATGTGCATGCCCCAGTGCCAGGGTCCTCCGAGTTTTAGTTTCACCTGTAAACTGGGGATAACGTGCAAGGATTGAATGGGTATTATGTATAAAGTGCCTGGTACAGTGTCTGGCACATAGTAAGCGGTAGCCGTTATTGAGATGATACAGGAAGATAATTCTGCAGCAGCAGCAAGGGTGGTTAGTAGGGGAGAAGGAAGCTAAAATAACACACTTCGTGAGAGCTTGCTGTGTGCCCTGTGCTACTCTGTTCAGAGGTCTTTCTATTCATTAACTCCAAGAAATCTCACAACAACCCTCCGAGATAGGTGAGGAAAGTGAAGCACAGAAAGATTAAGGGACTTTTTGATGCCACACAGCTAGGAAGCTGCTGCCGACGAAGAACTTGAACACAGGCAGTCTGGCTCCAGAGCCTTTGCTCTTCTGGTTTTGAGTTGAGGTATACTTGACAAATGACATTAGATTCGTTTCAGGTGTACAACAATGATTCAAGATCTGTATATATTCTGAAATGGTCAGCACAATAATCTAATTGACATCCAACACTATACATAGTGACACTTTTTATCTTGTTACGATGTCTTTTAAGATTTAGTCTCTTAGCACTTTTTTAAAAAGATTTTATTTATTGGAGAGAGAGAGAGAGAAAGAGCACGTGAGAGAACATGAGTGTCGGGGAGGGGCAGACGCTGAGGGAGAAGCAGGCTCCCCGATGAGCAGGGAGCCCGATGTGGGACTCGATCCCAGGACCCCGGGATCATGACCTGAGCTGAAGGCAGATGCTTAACCGACTGAGCTACCCAGGCGCCCCAGCAATTTTCGAATACACGGTATAATATTATAACCATACTCACTACGCTGCACATTACATCCCCATGACTTCTTTATCGGAGAACCGGAAGTTTGTACCTTTTGAACCCCTTCGCCATTTTGCCTATACTGCACCGCCGCCCACACACAGAGTCATTGCTCCTAATCACCACGTGTACCACCTCTAAGCAGGGAGACCTTTTAGAAGGGCGATGAGGAGTTCACATGAGCCAAGGGGCAGAGCTGGACCAATCCAGTGCCCAAGGGCATACAAAGTAAGAAACAAATGAAAGACACAACTCAGAGAATAAGAATAATCTAGCAAGCTAACTTGGTAACCAGCTGCGAGAGGTGGGTGTTAGATGAAGAGGCAAAACTCACTCTACTGCGTATGATTTTTGGAAATCATGAGAAGATAAGTTCTCAATCAGTTGTCTGTTCTGTGAAATTATGTCAACCTGATTTTCGACTGCCATGGTCAAACTATGAAAAGACAGGTGAACTTCCAATTGGTCTTTTTTCCAACCCAGAGATTCCACTTCTGTCGTTATGCTGAAGCCATCCATGTCGGAAGTGTCTTCTGTGTTCAAGCCTCAAGTAAGTGAAAATTAGCAACGTGCACCTCTGACTCCAGAATTGAATGTCTGCCTCGAAGTCAGTCACAACTCTTCAGCCCTTCCAAAGAAGGACTCCCTCGCATGCCCTCCACCAGGACCACTCACGGCTCTTCTCCTTTCCTTTGGAAACCTTCCTAAACCTTCCTTATTTTATGAGTTCAGATTTATTTACTGTGAAATTGTTCTTACGCACAAAACATGTTTTCACTGTTCAATGGCTATATTTTTCTATCTGCAAAAATTGTTTCAGTTATCTGGGAATCGGGATAGGCTATCTCATTATTTTTTCCATTGAAATTAATGGAAATATTTGTTATTTAATAAATCTTCACTTAGCAGTAAGGCTTTTAGGAGAAAATGGAGAATGGTTTGTTTGGGTCATGTAGTGGGAATTCAATACGTGTTTGATGCGAGTCCTTGCATCAGTGAGAGTCACAGGAGGAAGGAGTTTCAAGACTGAGAAAGAGGGCTGGTGCTACTCCCTGTGGTGCGAACACAGATGTTTTCTTCTTTGGTCCTTTGAAATCTAAGATTATGACATCTAGAGACCAATAATCTTGGATATTTACAGTCTCCTTCTGAAATGTTAAAATGACTAATCCATCTCCAAGTTCTACGAAGCCACCCTCCCTCTCGAACCAGACCAGTCCTCAAGACTGGAATATGTGGCTAAAAGTCACATGTGGACATTGGTTTGGAGAGGTAGAAAATGAATCCATTGGAAGCCATGTTAGTGTTGTCATTAATTAGTGCCCTGGAGGGGTGGGCTCTCCTCTGCCACACTGTCCAGAGGTTGAAACTTAGCCTGGAGAAGTGTACCTGGCTGAAAAGAGGCAGCTGAGAAGACGGGAGGGGCCACATATAGGTGCCAGCCATCTTCCAGCCTTGAGGAGGCAAACATGCAGACCAATGCCTACGTTCCGAGGATGGCAGAACAGAAAGAAAGAAAAAACCTGGGTTCTTGATGATATCGTAAAACTTCTGAATGAACCAACCTTCGAACTTCCTTCCTCTGGACTTGTTATATGAGATAATAAAGGTGCTTAGTGTGAATCTGCAGCCACCGGTGATTCCTAGCCACGTTAAGGTTGAGAAGCACCGGTTTAAGCTGTTTCATTTTTTTCCCCAAAGATTTTAAGTGATTTCTAC
This sequence comes from Ailuropoda melanoleuca, assembly GCF_002007445.2. Taxonomy (NCBI): domain Eukaryota; kingdom Metazoa; phylum Chordata; class Mammalia; order Carnivora; family Ursidae; genus Ailuropoda; species Ailuropoda melanoleuca. Next base: position 15,763,702 of record NC_048238.1, read on the forward strand.
ACCCAAGGTGGGGCTCGAACTCACAACCCCAAGATCAAGAGTCGAATGCTCCACCAACTAAGCCAGCCAGGCGCCCCCGATTTAAGCTGTTTCTAATTGAATTTTTTGGTATCAGCAGCTAGAAAGCAAACTGATACCCTGTCTTACAAATTGATAGCAAAGATCTTGTTTTCATATCGCCACCAAGATAAGGATGCAAGAAAAAGACAAAAGTGTTTCTACCTATGCAAGTCTTTGGGACCTATTACGGAAGTTCCCTGGCTCTCTAAACGGCTTTATCTCCAAAATGCAGAGGAAACAGCGTATTGCATAGCAAATGCACTTTTTTGGCTTTAAAGGGTAGTGAAAACAGTTCTTAGCTTCGCTAAAAATGCAGGCTATACATATACCTTTTGGGTTGTTGTGACCCGACAAAGCAAGAGCAAAAGGGGCAAGACATGGAAAGAGAACAAGGCACCAACAGAAAAAAAAAAAATTGTTCTAGAACAATCCAGATTGCAAACATGTTAATAATGCAAAATGAAATAATTCTATGTTGTAAGAAAAAACAAGATATTCTCATAGCATTGTTATTCCTGAAAAGACTACTCGAGTTTCTTGAGGTTGCCCAAATCAGGCGATTTCATAAGTCGTTCTGTGTTTACACCGAGTTCAAACAACTGTTAGAATAAAAGAGGCCACTAAGTATGATTAACCAAACCCTATTTCAACAAACAAATTCTGCAGTTGTTTTTTTTTTTTAAAGAAAACTTCAGTGTTCTGTGTTGATTGTCCCCTGTTTTGTTCTGTTTTGATTGTCTTTTGACAACAAGCTATTGGGAAATCATCTAGGTCGCTGCTTGTCGTGAAAACATTGTGATTAAGATGATTTCATAGCCTGCATTTCTGCCATTTCATTCCTTCTATCTGAGAAATCAACGGCTGAGCAAAAAGTAAGCTGAGGATGTAAAGGCTAAACCATCGTACTATTTAGTGATCATTCTAAAAAAATCAAGGTTTTGTGTTCACAAATTTCACTCGCCATTGACACTGTAAGATCACGGTATTTACACTACGGAACGGCTGGGAGAAACACGGAGATATGCTACCGGACAGTGTGCATAAAAGCAATCAAGTGGTAGGATACAAACCCCAAAGACACTTCCCCGCCAAAAAACCAAGCCGCTGCAAAACCTTGCTTTGGTCAGTTGAAATACCGATGGAGAGTGACAGTCACAGCTCATCAGAAGTAACCCCTGGACTGGGTGTTTGCACATTTCCCATTAAAAAACTAACAGAAACCACCTAAAAAAGTCACTTGGAAGTTCACGGTTCTGTTTGTACATTTGTCTCCATGATCTTTTCCACTCTGGCTGCCTGCTTTGCTTTCCCTCTTTAGCATCTCCGGTGATGGAAATGTACCAGAGAAAGGAAAGGAAACAAGTTGAGACATATCTTTGAGTGGCTTCAAGGGCTGACCGAAAAATTTGCCTCAAAAGTGGCAAGAGACAGATGGTGTGTTTGCACTGCATGTGGGGCTCCCTTATCCGTGGCCTTCTGGACTCTTCTCATAGGAACTTGGCTCTTTCTCCTGATGGCGCGTCTCAAACCCTCAGAATCCAGAAAAAGATAAAGTTGAAGAGTTTCACGTGGGATTATCAAAAACTCCTATCTACTGTATGCCTGCCGTGAGCCCCTCTTGCCTGTAGGGGGCGTGGGGGTGCAGGTATACAGGGCTTGTTCCCCTAACCTCAAAAACACGTAGGACCGGGGCGCATCAGCAGCGCAGTCGGTAGAGCATGTGACTCTGACCTCAGACTTGTGGGACTGAGCCCTGCATTGGGCGGAGAGGTTACTTTAAAAAATAGAAAACCGATAAAAAAAGCAAAAGACACTAATCTAGGGGCGCCTCGGTGCCACAGTCAGTCAAGCATCCAACTCTCGGTTTCGGCTCAGGTCGTGATCTCCGGGTTGTGAGATGGAGCCCCTTGTGGGCTCTGTGCTCAGCGAGGAGCCTGCTTAGGATTGTCTCTCTCCCTCTCCCTCTGCCCGGCTCCACTCCCCACCCCACAATAAAGAAATAAATCTTTAAAAGAAAAACCAGTCTAGTCAGGGAATGGAAACTGAGTCACACTGAAGTTTTTGCTTTTGTTTTTTTTTCCTCCAAAACTGTATTCCTTGGAGAAAGCTTTTGGATCACTGAGCTTAGCTGTCCCCTTCTACAGATAAATTCTTTGGGCCTCCGCTTCATTCAGAAACTTAACGGAAGTTCTCACAGGTGGGAACAACACCCTGGGCGTTTTGGTTCTCGGAGCAGCGCTCCCTTTCTGTCCCTCAGTGCCTCGCAGTGAATTATCGTCTCTTTTTTTTTTTTTTTAAGATTTTTTTTTTGAGTCATCTCTACACCTAACATGGGGCTCAAACACATAACCCCCAGATCAGGAGTGGCACAATCTACCCACCGAGACAGCCAGGTGCCCCAAATAATCTTCTCAAAATAGTTTCTTTTCACACAGATTCCAGGATGCCAAGCTCTCTTGGCTTTCCTCCCACCTCAGCGAAGGCTCTTCCCCAGTTACCTCTGCCGGTTCCGTTTCAGCTCCCCAAACTGTAAACACTGGAGGGCCCCAGGTCTCTATCCTCACACCTTTTCTCCATTCACCCTCCCTCCCCTGGGGATCTCATCCAATTCATAGCTTTAAAGATCATCTGTGTGCTCATGTCCCCCCCCCTTCATTCTAGATTTACGTATCCATCTGTGCCTACCTGGCATCTCTACTTGGATGTCTAAGAGGCACCTCAAACTTAACAAATTAACTAACCTTTGCTGAACTAACCCTCGCTCTTCCCCCTCGAGCCTGCTCTCCGCAGGATCTTCCCCAGCTCAGTAAGTGGCCGCTCCATTTTGCTAATTTTACGACCCAGAAGCATGGGCATTGCCCTTGACTCTTCTATTTCTCTTAGAGCCCATGGCTGCTGCATCAGCAGCTTCTACGGGCTCTACCTTCAAAATACAAGCGAGATCCGACCACTTCTCCCCACCACCACTGCTGCCAACCCGAACCAAGCCACCATCAATGTTCAACCAGATTCTGACAATAGCTTTGTAACTGGCCTCACACTTCCACTCTTGATCTCCTAGAGCACAGCTGGAAGGATCCTGTTAAAACAGAAGCCAGATTATATTTCTACTCAGGCTCCAAGCCCTCCAGTGGCTCCCCTTCCCACTTAGATTAAAAGGCAAAGTCCTCATAAGGACCCACCAAAGACCACCTGTGGTCCACTTGCTTGCACTCCTCCTCCCTTCACCACGTCTGTGCCACCGTCTCTTGCTAGTCCACCCTTATTCACTGTGCTTCAGCCCACTGACCTGCTCTTGCTCCTCAGATATGCCAGGCATAGTCCCACCTCGGGACTTCTGCGCTCGCTGCCTTTCCTGCTGGGAACCCCTTCGCCCAGGTACCTGTACTGCTTGATTCTCTCAGCTCCTTTGCGCCTTTTCTCAAATGTCATCTCAGTGAATTCTGCCTCAATTTCCATCTTGGCGTTCTCTATTCTCATTACCCTTTTATTTTTCTCCCTTGCATTTATCCCATCTAAATTATCATGTTTTACTTATTTATTTGCTCATGATAGGGTATTGCTAAAGAGCTAGAAACAAGAAGCCCCGGAATACCACGGCTTGAAGGACATAGACATGAGGAGTCTGACCAGGGGCTATCGCTGCTCCAGTCATTCAGAGCTCTGGGTGCTTCCACCGCGTTGCTCTGCCATCTCCCAGGGTTCTGTTCTCATATGCATTCCTGAAGCTGGGTCACCACCATATCCGGGTTCCAGCTGGCAGAAAAGGGGAAGAGAACGCGAAGGAAGCACAGCCTAAGTTCTCTGAAAGCCCAATCTAAGAAGTAGCGAAGATCACTGCCCCTCACATTTCATCAGTGAGAACTTAGTCACATGACCACATCCAATCGAAGGAGGCTGGAAAATGTAGCTTAGCCAAGCAGCCATTTTCCAAGGAAGAGGCAGAAAAGGGATTTTTGATGGACAACCATCAACATTTATTATCTATGTTCTTTCTTCCCATTAGAATAGGAGTTCCGTGAGGGTAGGGATCTTTGTTGGTCTTACTCATTTCCATATTCTGAGCACCCAGAATAGCTCCTGGCACACAGAAAGAGCTTGGTAAATATTTGTTGAATAAATGAAGGAATTGTGGTTGTGAAGTCTTTCCTCCTGGGGTTTACAACAGCAAACATATCTCCCTTAGGACAACCTAACATTGACTTTTTTTTTTTTTTTGAGAGAGAGAGCATGAGCAGGGGGAAGGCAGAGGAAGAGGGGAGAAGCAGACTCCCTGCTGAGCACAGAGCCCAACACTGGGCTCGACGAGGGGCTTGATATGGGGCTGGATCCCAGGATCCTGAGATCATGACCGGAGCAAAAGTCAGATGCTTAACCAACTGAGCCACCCAGACACCCCCTAACATTGACTTTTTAATTTTATCACATGAGAGCTTAGTAGGATTCTTCATTCAGTGAACTAGGGTCTAAGATTTCTCATTAGCGAAGCAGTTGCAAATCTGCATGCACTAGTGTCTTACACAAGCAGCCCCAGGAGGGGTCCCCTATATACTGAAAGATGACATTGGCCATAGGAAGGAGAGTGTTTTCTGTGGTTCAATAGGGGGTCCTGGACCTATATCTTATAGTGATTCAGATGGTAGGAGTCAGAAGAAATTTTTGCCTCAATGCAGGACCTTATTTGAAATTTGTATCTGTTCCATGTTTCCTAACACAACAATTTTGTATTAGAAATGCAGCTCCCTGCCCCTAACTATGGGGAATATTTGCCCTGCTAATTAACCAAAACTAAAAGGATCCAAAGAGCTTAGAGACTGACCAGAGAAAGCCTCTGATGGTCTGTGAACGTGAGCTCCCGTCTCTCATATCCCCTGTCTTCCCCGGGCAGACAGAACCTTTCCTCAGCTCACCCACCTTCCCAGACAGAGCATACTCACACAACACTTTTCCTCCAAAAGCTCCAAATAGAGCTTTTTAAAACCTACTGAGTAACCCAAAGCTCCTTGCAACAACCTTATAGGGCCAGTCATATTTTACCAAAAGTTTCCTAGTGCAAACAGATGCCTCTGATGTAAGTGCTGGCTCTGCTGGGCTCCAACAGTGGAAGAGAGGGAACAACCATGAAGCCCAGGAACAGAAAACAAGTTTCCTTCCTTGAGGAGAAAAACGATCCCGACACCGTTTTCAATTCAAGCTAAGCAATGGAACAAGACATGGGACTGCAAATTCTGTCTCCTACCTGTCTTGATTCGTCTAAGGTCGGAATCAACATTCTCGATGGGTGCCGTTGCAGCATTCAACAACTCAAGCCCAGAGAATGAAGCTCCGAAGGGTTAAGCTGGCCAAAGTCATTGAAAACACATAATAGTAAGGTGTTTGGGGGCTTTGTTTTGCTCTTCACGTCTCACAGTGTGAAGACAGAAACTCCAGACCCTGCAAGTGATTTTTATAAACATAGCTAAGATTGAGACATCATCCCATCTCCTTTTAGAATATGTGGCTAAGTCACAGTATGTTGACGAGCTCTGGTGTGGGATCCATTTTAGTAAGAAGACCAATTGCACATTTGTTTTTGGAAATTGTTCTGAGATACTTATCTATGGTTCTGAAGCCTTCTTTTCAGGTCTTTTGGAAAATGGTAAGCTTTTCAAAACTCTTTAGAGATACTGACATTTTAATTTGTATGCTTCTCTTGTTGAATATTCTGGGGCACTGAACAGATATATTAGAGGAAATAGAATAAAGAGAAAGAGATTAAGACAGGGTTTTTAAAAGGGGAAATTAAACACATGCATACACAAGAACAGATATATTAGAGGAAATAGAATAAATAGAAAGACATTAAGACAGGGTTTTTAAATGGGGAAATTAAATACATGCATACACAAGTCAGAAGACTCACTATCTGTGGTTAATGTTTATTTCCATCCACTTCCAAACAATTATCTTTTGGTCTGTTCTTATGTTATGCTTGGTTATCTAATATGATCATCTATTATTTTTAATCCATTCTTTCAAATGTTTAAAAAGACGCATATACTTGCATGAGATTACTGTTACATTTGTCTTCTATTATGTTGAATTTCATGAAAACTCTGGATAACACTACCTAATTCGGGGAGCTGAAGGCAGGGCCTACCATGCAGACCCAGATCTATGTGAAGGCATTTTACGTTGGTTCCCTGTTTGGTTAGAAATTTGTTAAGACTATTCTCAAGGGGAAAAAAATCTAACAGCTTCTATTAAACATATCATATTTCTATTTTTCCCCTGGAAATATAATTAGCATTCTCCTTTCTTAGTTTCCTTTTCACACTTCAGTTTAGATTTTGGGTGGTAAAGTCTGCATGTTAGCCATCAATGGAAAGTCTAAGTTCCCAATTTCCAAAGAGACCTAAAAGTTGAATCATAAAAACTAAAAAAGCATCAATCATGTAATGTCCAGAATGGGCAGATCTATGGAGACAGAAAGATTAGTGGTTGATTTGGCCATGGGATTGGGGGTGGGGGGAATGAGGGGGTTGACTACCAATGGGTGCATAGTTTCTTTCGGAGGAGGATGAAAATGTTCTAAAATTAGATTGTGGTGAAGGTTACACAGTTCTGTGAATATACTAAAAAACATTGAACTGTATACTTTAAATGGGTGAACTGTATGGTATGTGAATTATATCTCGATACAGCTGTTAAAAAAAAGTATGAACAGGACAGGCTTAAAGCAAAGCTTCAGACAGTGCCACACACACACACACACACCCCTTCCCAGCCTCCCTCTTACCAACTCCAGCCCCAGCCTCACTAAAGCAGAACAGACGCAGGCATTCCCTAGGCTGGCCTAAATGGAAAGAACAGACTCTCTTCAGCAGGAGAGACTGAAGATAAAAAAAGGAAATTTGCATCATTACTGTTTCCATTTGTGAGAAAATCATTGTTTTCTTGTGTCGCCATACATATTTCTTAGACAATGAAAGCGAAAGTCTTTGAGTCCCCCCAGAAACACAAGTGATACACCCTTGTTCACACCTCTGCTCGAGCAAGTGACAGCATGTCTTTTATCTTCAAGGATAGACAATAAAGGATTTCACAATGTTGGAAATATGTTTTAAGTTTTATGAGAGAAGCTAGCGTGTGAGTAGGGAGGAAATCCACAAACACTCCATAGAACTTCCCTGGTTTGAAACGTAGAAAGTCAAGAAAGAAGCAAAAGTTATCTTCAATGTTTTATCTTCATACAGCCGGTCAGAGTTCAAGTTAGGTACAATGGCCACCTTCCTCGAACCCACCTTCTTTGCCCCCTTTGGGAACTTAATTCCAGAAGTGAAAAAGGTTAGCTGGTCTTTGGGGTTTGCTTGTGTGTGGGCGGTGTGTTTAAGATGGTGTGCGTGAGGTCATGTTAGTTCTGTATTCACCACTTTCGTCATAGCCTGCCTCAAGGGGGAAATAAAAATCATAACCCACTCAAAATATTCAAGAGTAAGGTAATTTTTTAAAAAAACTATTTCCTTGACTATTGACTGGACATTTGATAAGAAATTAGTGCTAGGGATGCCTGGGTAGCACAGTCGTTAGGCGTCCGCCTTCAGCTCAGGGGGTGATCCCAGAGTCCTGGGATCGAGCCCCACATCAGGCTCTTCCGCTGGGAGCCTGCTTCTTCCTCTCCCACTCCCCCCTTGTGTTCCCTCTCTCACTGGCTGTCTATCTCTGTCAAATAAATAAATAAATAATCTTAAAAAAAAAGAAAAGAAAAGAAAAAAAGAAATGTGTGCTAAACATTTTTAGGAAGTGATAATGGTGGGGCGCCTGGGTGGTTCAGTCGGTTAAATGTCTCCCTTCAGCTCAGGTCATGATCTTGTTGTCATGGAATAGAGTCCCGCCTTGGGCTCATTGCTCAGCAGGGAGTCTGCTTCTCCCTCTCCCTCTGCCCTTACCCCTTTTGTGTTCTCTCTCTCACAAATAAAATCTTTTTAAAAAAGTGATAATGGTATCATTATTTTACCATTATACTCTTTCTAAAAAGAGTCCCTTATCTTTCTGAGATACATACTGGAATATTTATGGATGAAACAATATTATGTTTGGGATTTGCTTCAAAAAATTTAGGCACAGAGGAAGTAGGTGGGCGTAGAGGATGAAACAAGACTGGCCAAGAGTCAATGTCACAGTGAGGGCAGCTAGTGAAGGGGTTCATTAGACTGCTCTGTCCACTTTGATGAATGGTTGATGTTTTCCATGATAAAAAGTTGAAACATTTTAAGAAAACAGATTTCCACAAACATTCCGAACAAACGTTAGGCTCCATGGTCAAAGATGTGAAAAAGGGGCATTTAGGAGAAGTGAGACACGTGCCAAAATAATATTCTAACATTGCAGTAAAAGAACTATTGCCAAGCAAGAATGGAAAAGCTGCTCTATAGTCAAGTTCAAGTGGATGACAGTATTGCAGCAGTGTCTACCTCTGTCACCCATTTCAGAAGGGAGTTGACCCAAATAGGAAGTGGCCCAGCTGAAGCTAATTGGGAATGGCAGGCTGACGGCGGGCGGTTCGGGGAGCACTGGCCTGGAGGCCTCTTGGCCCGTATGTGCTCCCAATCCGAGTGCAGTTCCCCAGCTGAGAGCAGGAAGGAGGGATTTAAGAAAAGAACAGAAAAACAACCTTTTTAAAGGCTGGAAATTATTCTGGTGTGTGTGTGTGTGTGTGTATGTGTGTTTTCCGAAGGGGAAAGACAAGAATTAAAATTAAATTCTTACCTACCTCAACAATATAAATGTCCTCTCCCATAAAATCTTTATTCCTTGACTTCACATTCAGGCAGCTCGACCTTTCTATAGTATGACACATATTGGAATGCCAACTCACTCGCATGAAACTGATCAGGGCTTTCTATTAACTGGGAATTTGCTCTATTCTCTGTTCAAGCGAAAATTCAGACTACTAAGCAAAAAAAGTATAGGAGGACTTGTTCTTTTTCTCAAAGCAGTTTGGTACATTTTTTTTTAAATTTGGTACTTTTTTTGTAATTTGGTACATTCTTATGCCTAATTTGCACCCAGAGTTACAGTGTCGTACTTGTAACCGTGCTCTAGAGTGGGGCGTCTTTCTGCACAGGGTCAGCAAATGTTTCAGATTCTGTAGGCCCAGGGCTCTCCGCTACAGCTGTGCAACTCGGCCACTGTAGCAGCCACGGGCCACACGTGAACAAATGGGCGTGGCTGAGTTCCAATATAACTTTATTTATAGAAACAGGTGGCAGATAAACTCCTCTTCTGACTTGCCCTCCTCCACACGTAAGGATCCTTGTGATCCCATTGGGCCCACCAGGATTATCCAGGATACTCTCCCCATTTTAAGGTCAGCTGATAGCAACCTTAATTCCACCTCAACCTTAATTCCCCTTCTCCAGGTAACTTAACATATTCACAGGTTCTGGGAATCAGAACGTGAACATCCTCAGGGAGCCACTATTTGATCTACCACAGGGCCTAACAGGAAATAACCGTTCACTAACCGCACTCTGGTTGCTCATTCTTGGCAGTTGGCTCATGTCCTTGGAAGGATGAAGGCACATCAGGACCGGAAGAATAACACATCTGGTTTTAGAAGCAGGACAACAGGAGGCACCAGGGTGGCTCAGTCAGTTAAGCGTCTGCCTTTGGCTCAGGTGACGATACCAGGGTCCTGGAAATGAGCCCCACGTTGGGCTCCCCACTCAGTAGGGAGTCTGCTTCTCTCTCTCCCTCTGCCTCTCCCCCTGGTTGTGCTCTCTCCCTCTCAAATAAATAAATAAATAAAATCTTAAAAAGAAAAAAAAAGCAGGGCAACTAGCTCCCTGTGATAGCATATATGCATTGGCGTCTACGCGAGCCCTGGGGAAGCAGCCTGGCTCACAGCTGAGTGCCTGGGCTCTGAGGACAGTGATTCACATTCCAGCCCCAGCGCTCATGGGACCCCAGATCAATTCCCTGCCTTCTCCATGGCACCAGTTTCCTTGTGTGTCAAGTGAGAGTAATAACTCCTACTTTGCAGGGCATCGTACACACTCAATGAGATAACGAAAGGGAAGCAACCAGCACAATGTCAACCCTGTAATGAACACTATTTCTGCACAACTATGGGACTCTACTTTGAGTCAAACCATGTCCCTCCAAGAGCCACATGGAGAAAGCACGCTAGGGCCTCATTTCCCTGCAAGGCAAATTTGGGTTCTACCCCCACCATAGCATTATAGTTGGGCTCTAATTATGAACAGTCCAAAGCAACATTCAGAGGGCCTTGAAATGGTACTACACATAAGCACTAGTTAATAAAAACTTTCCGAGGATGCTAATACCTCAAAATAGTTACTCTCAAATTACTCTGGCACGCCATTCCCTGGGCACACAGCCGAGGGCCTACCAAGTACAGTACTTGTCCTATGTTCAAAACAGATGTCAGAAAGCCATTTGATAAATGCAGCAGCTTTTATAGTCTTAAGAAATGGTGTTGAGTTGCTTTGGCCAGGGTATGGGACAAAGGTTGCTTAAATATAAAAGCAGAATCCTTTTTCTCATTTCGAGAGTCAGTCATCAGATGTTTTCAATAAGCAAAGTTTCAGCTCTTTGGTGTATCATACATGTTCTCTGCCAATAAGGTGTTTGCAAAAATCTTCTTGGCATCTCTTCATTATTTGTGTTTTAACATTTTACAGAACCTGAGAAAAGAGCAAAATTAGCTGCCCAACACCAGCCAAAGAGACTAATGGACAACCAGGGAAAGGAATCCTAAATCCCATTTTGATGCCCAACCGTTAACAGACTCCTTTGTAGTGTTAAATGAAAACAAATCATTCCCTCATAGAAAACTTCCATAACCGCAGGAGAAATACTGTCATATTGCATCTGAAGCATTTTTCTGTGGTCTGTCTGAATACCCAAATCTGAAGCCCTCCGAGGGGCTCCAGCTGCACACCTAGCTTGTTTTTATCCAGAAGAGCATCCAGAGTGAAGAGAGCCTTCTCAAATGCATCCTGATTTCAACACTTGGGTGGTTTTCATGACAGTTCATATAGCAAGGAATTCTTGTCTTTGAAGAAAATTATTCCGCCTACTGATAGTTTTCTCCTTCTTCATCCCTAGGGTTTCCGGTGTTTTTTGAATTCTCCACTTCAGAGTAAATCCTTAAAGTGAAGCTTACTCATGTATCCCACAATTAACTGCCACTTCTTTTCCTTTCTTTCTTCGGATCCTTTCCACAATGTGAATATTTCCTGTGGCGGCTAGCCAAAATTCCTTGGCCAGCCAAACTAAGCGAAAGAGGACCACTTTTTAGTACGTGAAAAGTCTTTGAAAGCAGCTTCAAGGCCTTTAATGAACTTGGAGATAGGCTACTGTCTAATCATATTTTTTCAAGTCTAATTATAATAGCAATAGAATTAGGTAAGGGCTCACGTGGGTAAAATGATTGTTTTAATTTTTTAAGCTCTTATTTATTTGTCAGAGAGAGAGAAAGGGAGTGCACAAGCAGAGGGAGCGACAGACAGAGGGAGAAGCAGGCTCCCTGCTGAGCAAGGAGCCCCGATGTAGGACTCGATCCCAAAACCCTGGGATCATGACCTGAGCTGAAGGCAGACGCTTAGTGGCTGAGCCACCCACGTGTCCCGATAGAGTGGTTGTTGACTACTTCACCTAGCTATTTAAGGTCTGTCTCAATGGGTTTGGTGATTTTCTTATAAAAATAGATTTATAAAACATAATCAAAAGTTAAATCCAAGGGATTATGTAATTGAACCAGATTCCAAAATTTAAGCCCTCGGAAGAACTAGTTGCAGGCGTAAAAGAATGTCATTTCAGTGCTGTGAATATTAAAGACTCTGCTCCTTTTTCACATTTATCATATTGTTGTTTCAAAGCAATATCTTATTCTCGTTTCTTTTAGCTGACACGTGTTTAGAAGTATGGAACTGTCAAAAAAAAATTTTTTTTAAAGATTTTATTTATTTATTCGACAGAGAGAGAGAGACAGCCAGCGAGAGAGGGAACACAAGGGGGGAGTGGGAGAGGAAGAAGCAAGGCTCATAGCAGAGGAGCCTGATGTGGGGCTCGATCCCATAACGCCGGGATCACGCCCTGAGCCGAAGGCAGACACTCAACTGCTGAGCCACCCAGGCGCCCCCCAAAAAAATGTTTAAATGATACTCCGGATTGGAAGTAAGAACACGGAACGAGCCTCAGATGCTTCTGATGCGAACTAGAATATCCTCTCTGCTGTTTGGCACTAGTAGGTCAAAAGCCTTAAACCCGCATATCACCTTTAATCCAGAAATTCCATTTCTTGCCATTTATTTTAATAACACCATCAGCAAGGCACGGGAAAATGTATACTTTTGTACAAAGTGGTTCATTACATCACTGTTTACAATATCAAAAAATGAAAACAGTCCATCCCCCAAATAGAGAAGGAATTAAATATATTTTAACATATGTTAATATGTTAACATATTAATATAACATATTAACAAAATAACATAACAAATAAATATATTATAACATATGTCCTTATTATGGGATATATCTAGCCACTAAAAATTATCTTTTTTTTAAAGATTTTATTTTATTTTTTAAGTACTCTCTACACCCAATATAGGGCTCGAACTCACAACCCCAAGATCAAGAGTTGCACATGCCACCGACTGAGCCAGCCAGGCACCCCTAAAAATGATCTTTTAAAAGAGTCTGCTAAAAAGATTTAAGATGTAGTATTAAGTTAAAAAATAAATTACCAATAACATGTACAATATAATTCAAATATATATGTACCTTCATATGTAACATCTATGTGCGTGTTGGTGTGTATAAAAGAGAAAGCAAACAGAATGAAAGGATAGATCCCTAATGTACCAAAAATAGTGATAGAGATTATCTCAGGGTGTTTCTGTACTTTCTTTTTTTGGATTTTATTTATTTATTTATTTGAGAGAGAGAGAGAGAGAGCAAGAGTGGGGAGGAGGGGCAGAGGGAGAGCGGGAAGCAGACTGCCTATTGAGCAGGAAGCCCAATGTAGGACTCGATCCCAGGACCCCGGGATCATGACCTGAGCTGAAGGCAGACTCTTAACTGACTGAGCCAACTAGGTGTCCCATGTACTTTCTGACCTCTCTACAAAAAAAAAAAAAAAAAAAAAAATTACTTTAAAAAATCATAATGTGTGTTTTAGTTCAGGAATAAGCTTCTGCAAGAAACCACCTTTGTTTCATTCTCGTTTCTTTTGCTGGCCACTTACTGCCTGAAGTACAGAGTGTCTGGCCTTAAGCACTTAGACTTGCCAGATGCCAGGTCCCTGATGCTGTGTGAAGATGCTGGTGTATTAGGAGATGGGGACAGCAGCAGCTGTGGGATGAGGGAGGTAAGGGTGAGGACTGAAAGACGAGATGTACAGATGGATGTTTTATCTTTTCTCTGATCACAGTCATGCATGGCTCGGAGGGTGCATGGAGGCAGGACAGGGGGAGAAAGGCCAGGGTGAGAAGCCAGACCTGGCCACTGTGCTGGGACAGGCACTGCCCAGTCAGACCTAGTCCCAGGGATGGCCTTCTGGAGGAATCTGAGAGGCAGGCATCTGGCTGAGAGAAGGGCTTACTCATGGGGCTGGAGTTAGCCATGGGGCCAGAGGTGGGCTCGCATCCTGGAATGATTGAGATACAAGATGGGAGTATGGGGGTATGAGGCATGGTATCCAGGCCCCATGGCTACAGGGAATGGGAGAGTGGGTCTTAGGCACAGGCAGAAGCCCAGTTACCAAGACATAGAGTTGAGGTTTAACTAGAAGCCATGGGGCACCTGGCTGGCTCAGTCTGTAGAATATGTGACTCTTGATCTCGGGGTGGTGAGTTCAAGCCCCACACTGGGCGTAGAGCTCACTTAAAAAAAAAAAATTAACTAGCAGCCATGGTGACTTGATGCTGAATCCCAGAGAGGCAGGCTACGTTTCCTCAAATCTCTCCTGAAGACGTCAGAATTGGCAGGGGCGGTAAGCTGGTCTAATCAAGAGGAGAGACAATGGACCTTACTTGTGGGGAAACCAGGCAGGCCTGGAGTGAGATCCCTGGAGCACTGGAGTCAGAGAACTCTACCAGAATTGTGTCTGAAGCAGTTTATCATGAATAAGACAAGTTAATGGGCACCCTCCAGGTGGCAAAAACAAGAGGTCCTGGTCCATGTGAATCTTAGCCATTCCTGCCCAAATCTCTTCATAGTGTCCCTACTCAAGAGGCAGACACACATTGGTGTGTCTTGGAGATGTCAACAATGTGTCAAAAATAAAAGATCAGTCCATAAACGTTTTATCTTTGCTTTGCCAATAAAGGAGAAACCTGAGAAAGTTGGAGATCTTAGTATTACTACACAAATGCTGCTAATAAAAACCTGTAAGTAGAATTTCTAACTCCGTAAATTTCTGTGAAAATGTCATGCTATACAAAAGATTATAGATAGTCTATTATTTTTATAAAGATTATTTGCTGTTTAAATATTTTTTTGGAATATAAAGTTGAATTTTGCAATATTTCTTTCCTTCAGATCCAAATGTTGGGGATGTTACAGAAACAAAGAAATACTTCTTGACGATAGCCCTCATTTGACTGGTTTTCCCAAGAGTATAATTTCTACGCCAATAGACCCTTAGTTTCGTGGCTTATAGCAAGAGCGGTGATTCTCAACCTTGGCCTCCCCCTGGAATCACTTGAGAGATTTTGTGATTCCCAGAGCCTGTGTAGCAGACAAATGAATCAGACTCTAGACATGGGACTCACGCATCAGGATTTTGTAAGGCTCCTCAGGTGATTTAAATCTGCGGTCAAGGCTGCGAACTGCTGAGCCAGAGAAACCATACTAATTTATCATCCAAACGAAGACACTTTTAAGAATGAAAGCTGATGCTATTACTAATTACCCTGGGGCCATAGAATAAGCCAGTTAAGTCCTGAAGGCACTTGGATATACGGTCCTACTAGTTTTGGCTGTCAGCTGGTATCACTCTGTCCCTTAAAATTTATAAAGGAATGACAAGATGGGCTCACATGTAAGCTCCATACCCCTTGGGAAATCTAAAGGTTTCTGGAATTCTTCGAGAATTCTTCTAATTAATTCTACTTCTAATTTCTTTTTTTAAAGATTTATTTATTTATCTATTTATTTATTTGACAGACAGACAGCTAGAGAGGGAATGCAAGCAGGGGAAGTGGGAGAGGGAGAAGCAGGCTCCCCGCTGAGCAGGGAGCCTGATGTGGGGCTTGATCCCAGGGTCCCGGGATCATGACCTGAGCCTAAGGCAGACGCTTAACAACTGAGCCACCCAGGTGCTCCTACTTCTAATTTCTAATTTAAGTTGAATTATCATTTTCTACCCAGCTTCTTGGAATTTTTCTCTCAACTCCACGCTGAGCATGGCCCAAAGAGAGGTCCTAGGCCCTTCTTCTGGTTCCCTACCCCACTCCCCAAAAGGAATCTACTGAGGCACCTGAGTGTGCCTAAATCTAGCTGAAGGAGATCATTTACATTTTAATATTAAATTTCCTTGTTTCTGAAAAGTCCCTTGGCCATTTCTGCTGCCCAGGGCTCTAGTCTCTATCATAGTTCCCAATACTTTTTTAAATGTTTTCTCCTCTCTGTTCTGACTACACTCCTGAATTCTTGCTCCTTTCTTACGGAGGGCCATCTCTTCAGTGCTTCCTTCCAACCTACGGTTTCAGGGCTTCCCTGTCCACCCAGATCAGCTAGTCAAGGGCCTTTCTCCAGCAAAGACGGTTCCTTCTTTTAGAGAAACTCAGGTACCAACTGAAAAACGTGATGTTTTTGCTCACCCCATTGCACATAGACTTAGATATCCTTTGTGTCAAAACCTGTTGGGGACCACCCACTAGAATGGCTAAAATGAAAATGACTGATGTTGCCAAGTATTGACAAGGCTGTGGAACAATTGGAATTCTCATAAGCTGCTATTGGGAGTAGAGAATGATAAAGCACTTCGGAAAACTGACAGATTCAGTAAACCGTAATGCACAATCTTATCCTGTGACTCAGCAATTCCTCCACTAGATATTTATTCAACAGAAATAGAAACATATGTTCCCAGAAATATTTGTTCAAGAATGATCATAGCAGGGGCGCCTGGGTGGCACAGCAGTTAAGCGTCTGCCTTCGGCTCAGGGCGTGATCCCGGCGTTATGGGATCGAGCCCCACATCAGGCTCCTCCGCTATGAGCCTGCTTCTTCCTCTCCCACTCCCCCTGCTTGTGTTCCCCTTCTCGCTGGCTGTCTCTCTCTCTGTCGAATAAATAAATAAAATCTTTAAAAAAAAAAAAAGAATGATCATAGCAGCCTTAATCATAATAGCCCCAAACTAGAAACAGCCATATGTCCACCAAAAGGAGAATGGATAAACAAATACAGTGAAATACTCCCCAGCATCGTAACACAGATGAATCTTTCAGACACTATCCTAAGTGAAAAAACCCAGACACAAGAGTATACATTGTACGATTCTATTTCTATGACATTCTAGAATAAACAAAACGAATCTGTGGTGATAGATATAAGAAAGTGAAGTAAGAGAAATTCCTTTATCTTGTGCTGGATGGTGGTTACATAGGTGAATATAATAGAAAAAAAACCCTAATCTAACTATGTACTTATAAACTATGCATTTTATTATATGTAAATTATATCTTGACTTTTTTTTAATCAGAAAAAAGAAGCACCCAAAAATATAAGCTGCTAGGACACATTTGGACCTTACATTGAGTCTTTCGCCCCCACAGGGGAAAAGGTAGAAATTCATACTTGGGTCCTGCTGTGTGCTAGGCTCTGTGTGAGGCACTTCACATAGAAAAATCAGACTTCCCTCTAAAATAGTAGGCAATTCCACGAACCAAATGCTATTCTGTGACATTTCTTATCAGGCCCTTGCAAGAGCAAGCATTTCAAGCATTTTAACGGAAGATGGGACTTTTAAAGAATTTTCATTTCTAGATGGACTAGTAGTTTTCCCAGAATTTCATCTTGAAAATGATAATACCCACCCAATTTACTACTACAGAAAAGAAAGCACTTCTACATAAAAGCCTGATGAATTTTACTTGTCCCAACAAGATTATATTCGTTAGTCAAAGGGCTTCAGTTGGGATTGAAAAGCTAAATTTACATATGACAACGGTAAGTGTTCCACCAACTCAAAAGCACACCAAACAAAATAATAAATTTTCCTTTGAACCACAACAAATCTTTTAATAGAATTTTATTTCAAGAATACAACAATCCAGGAAAATTCCAGATGTTCATTTTATAAAGCCAAAAGGAAGAATAGAACAAGAATAATCTATAAAACAGAAGTTGCTATTTGGGGGAGGAAAATGAAGTGTTCAGACAAAGAAAACTGGATTTAAGTTTTCTTAAGAGATAAACAGAAGATGAAAGGCTCTTGGTGAGTGGAATCTATTATCCCTCTACGTGTTGACTAACTATGCAGATACGACCCTTGGCACCTTAATTTAGGGCAAAAAGACATCCGTGATTTCAAGGAATTTACTTTTTACTGTCATTCCATATTTATACAACATCTTTTGGAAAGAAATTAAAAATTCTTTTCTTTACTTTCAACTGCCAGCACTTCTCCTTTATCCATAAAAGAAAGTCTAAACTTCCAGCCTGGTATTTGAAGTTTTGTATAATGCAACCCATTTATCTAAGCTTTATCTCCTACTGCTTTTCTACACTTGCCCTTTCATCCAGCCAACCCTATTTACTTGACTCCAGAGTGATTACCAGTTCTTGCTTCCAAATTTTGTTTATGCTATTACTCTCGATAGGATGGTAAAGTGGAAAGTGCATGAATTCAGTTAATCCTCACTCCCTGGTCTGTTATTAATTAGCCATGAGATTCACTCATTAGTCATGTAAGTCTGGGCAGGTCTCTCAACCTTCCTTAACATCAATGTTCTTATCTGTAAAATGAGAATACTAGTACCTGCTTCCATTTTGATATTTTGGTACCCTATTCTAAATTTTAAATGAGATGGCTGATGTGCCTGACACATCATACACAATAATTACTACTTCCCTGTCAGGTTCCATCCTCACTTCTGCCTAGAAGACACCACCATCTCGATGCCTTCTAAATCCCGTCCTTCCTTCAGTCCAATTCAAGTTCCATATTTTAAACATTGTCGAACCACCCCTTTATCATTTTATTGGCCCTTAATACCATAGTGCCTCGTATTGCTCATAAAGAAATCTTTTTTAAAAAAAGAAATGCTGTTGTCACGGTTTTTAACAACTTTTGCTCTTCTTACTGGTTCTATTTTATAGAATAAGGAGTAACATTGACAGGTTTTGTGGGAATTTTTAATATTTTTTGCTAAACCACCGACTTCTATTTTTATGTTTTAACATTTTAATAAATTTTTTTGTAACTGGAACCACAAAAAGTATAGGGGAAAATTGTGTCTTCTTTCAACAGTTTTTCCATTTTTTAGGCTGGAAGATAACAGATGCCTGGAATTTACCTTAAAATCAATATTTTATTAACTAAATTAAAATCAATATTTCTACAACAACAACAACAAAAAGACAGAGATTGACAGAATGGATAAAAACCCATGATCCAACTATTCATTGTTTACAAGAGACTCACTCTAGGTCCCCAAACACAAATAGATTGAAAGTTAAAGGATGGAAAAAGATATTCCATGCAAAAGCTAACCAAAAGAGAATAGGGGTAACTATACTAACATCAAATAAAATAGACTTTAAATGAAATAAAAAAGGTTGCAAAAGACAAAGAAGGACATTGTTTATTAATAAAAGTTTCAATTTAGGAAGAAGATATAATTATAAACATTTACATACCTAATGACAGATCAACAAAATAGAAGAAGCAAAAACTGACAACTGATGGGAGAAATAGTTCTATAATAATAGTTGGAGACTTCAATATTCACTCTGAGTAGTGGATAGAACAACCAGACAGAAGAAAAATAAGGAAATGGAGGATGTAAATCAACTAGATCTAAAAGACATATACAGAACATTGTGCCCAAAAACAAGAGCATACACATTCTTCAGTGCATGTGGCACGTTCTCCAAGGTAGACCATATGTCAGCCCACAAACTAAGTCTCAATAGGTTTAAAAAGATACATATCATACCGCATCATATCTTCTCCAAACACAATGGGATGAAGTTAGAAATCAATAACAGAAGAAAAACTGGAAAATCTATAGATTTATGGAAATTAAACAACACATGCTAGGAGCATCTGGGTGGCTCTGTTGGTTAAGTGTCTGCCTTCAGCTCAGGTCATGATCCCTAAGTCCTGGGATGGAGCTCTGCATTGGGCTCTCTGCTCAGCAAGGAGTCTGTTTCTTCCGCTGCCCCTCACCTCGCTCGTGTTCTCTCTCTCAAATAAATAAATAAATAAACCCTTGCTTAAACCACTGATGGATGAAAGAAGAAATCACAAGGGAAATTGAAAAATACTTAGACACAAATGAAAACAAACACACAACATAGCAAAACTTATGGGATGTAGCAAAAGTAGTCCTAAAAGGGAAATTTATGGCTATCAACACTTACATTAGAAAACAAGAAAGATCTTGGGGTGCCTGGCTGGCTCAGTCAATAGAGCATGCAACTCTTGATATCAAGGTTGTGAATTCAAGCGCTACGTTGGTCATGGAGCCTACTTAAAATATATATATATATATA